>NW_008794451.1:1383467-1389646 GCF_000699145.1 Aptenodytes forsteri
TTGCCCAGAGAGGTGGTGGATGCCCCATCCCTGGAAACATTCCAGGTCAGGTTGGACGGGGCTCTGAGCAACCTGATCCAGTTGAAGATGTCCCTGCCCACGGCAGGGGGGGTGGACTAGATGACCTTTAGAGGTCCCTTCCAACCCAAACTATTCTATGATTCTATGAAAATGAAAATCATTTCACTATCAGATACCCAAGTACCCAGTTAAGTTTCTCCCTCTGGAATAGCTGATATTCATTATTCTCAGCATAAGTATCCCCTTACAAGCTTTATTTCTTTGGTCTCTGTGGAGCATTTCCAACAGCTCCACATAACTACCAGGTGGGTCGGTGCCCACCTCACACACCGGGACGCTGCCCTGGCCTGCCCTTCCTTGGCTGCTGAGGAGGGACAAGCGGGGACCCAAGGGTGATAAGCTGCATGCATAAAAAAAGTTACATTTAAAACCAAACCAAGTGGAACAGATCACTATGGGCACAAGAGAAAAAGAATCCACAGAAGTGAAAAATAGTGGCAATCTGTTATTTCCAGGGAAATAAAGCTTGCCTCTGTGGGAAGGTGCCTATTGGTCTGCACTCTTGGCAGGTCTTGTACTCCATCTTGCAGATTTGCCTGCTGCTCCCATGCCATCATGTTTCCACACACCAGGGGCACCGGTTGGGACTACTGTCCCCCCAGCCCTTGCGTGTGTAAGCACAGCTCAGCTGCACCACCACTTGCTTCTGCCCAGATCCAAGGCCCAGCTGTGGCACTGGGGGTGCACGCTCTCGAAAGAAGAGGATGTGAACATAGGAACCACAGCTTGGAAAAAGAAAAATTGCAAGCAATTAAGCAAGGAGGAAAACTGAAGGTATTTACACTTCTCTGCCTCTTGTGTCTGAGCTTTTAACTCAAAAGCTTAGCGTTGTTTTGCCAGGTTTTCCTTCAACTTTGCTGAGTATCAAGAGCTGTCATCTCACAAGCAAGCCTGGAGAGTGACACAGTTTCCTAAAGTTGTGTTCAACTTACAGAGGCTTCATACACCCTCTTTTGCTCCGATAGGGATTAATCATGTACTGCCTCAGTGGCTGCCTTCACCTCCCCTTAATTAGCAGCTCATCACACCATCCTGAAGCACATGCTGACACCACCTCGCACCCCAGCGAAGAGGGCGGTCGCTGCCACGGCAGGAGGGTCTCGCTCAGGGCTGGGCGCCAGCCCCGGGGCGGGAGAGGAGCACATCTGACAAGCCCGGAGGAGCTGGGGCTTTTGGGACAAGGCTTCCCACTTAGTGGCTTTTATTCTCTTTGATCATCAGGTCCTAAGTACCCAGCTGAGGCCAAGGAGCGCTCAGCACATGCCAAGCTAGGGAGGGTCTGGGTGGCCGGGGCCTGCCCAACACCCCCCGGTCCCACTGCCGGCAGGTTTTAACATCACCGCTGAGCACAGGAGCTGCACCTGAGAAGTTGTCTCTCCCAGACAAACCAGACCTCAGCAGTAACGTAGCAAAACAGGATAAGAGATCCTTTTTGCTTGTTTTTGTTTTTAAGAGAGATGTACTTTATGACAACATTTCCTGTAATACCCAATTTTTTCAAAACTTCCTGTGCTATTCACGCACTATGTTCAATGCTTCTTTTCCCTTTCTTTTAGTACTGAGCTTGATAAAAATGCTTAGGAGCTCACTATGAGGTATCTCTCTTAAATAATAAAAAGAAAACTGCTTTGTTTTTTTCTTTTCTTTGTACAAAAGCATAGTCCTCTTTCAAAATAGAGAAGTCACGAAATCTCTAGAAACCATTTCTTATATCCTACTCCTCAAGCAAAGCTTATCGCTCCTTCCTTTGCAAACACCAGCAGGACCATAGCTTACCAGCGCAGAATCAGCTTCCCTGGAGGTACTCAGACCTTCACTAGCTCCTTGTGCATTCTTCCCAAGAGTGAACAAGATACCTCAAAATACAGAGCAGAGATGTACCCCAGGCTGCCAGACAGACTTACGTGGCAATGCTTTTTAATGGGAAAGAAAGTGGATGCATCTCACTCATCAAAAAGATATTTTTCTGTTTCAACAGAAGCTTTTGAGGAAAAACAAAACACAAAACAAACCTAGCCCCAACAAGCTTTTTATCCAATTAGAAGGTTGTTTCACCTTTGATTTGATAAGCCCACACAACTAACCACAGTACTTGCACTCCTAAAAAATATCAATATTAACCCATAACACGGGTACTTACCCACTCCATGGGCAGGTACAGCTGCTCCTCCCCAACTCTCTCAGCTCAGAAGTAGCTTGTTGAATTACAAAGTCATGTCTTCAGAAAAGTAACCCAAACACTTTCCTTGACCTTTTTCACTACCAGAGACCCCCACTCACCTCCCCAGATAATAGCAGAGGAAGAGGAAGAGGAAGGGCAGGGCAGGGCAGGGTGAGGCAAGGCAAGGCAGGAGGTCATTACGGCACCTGCTCCAGCTCTGCATAATCCTCTGCTCTTCCTACACAGCTGGTTTCTGAAAACTTCCCCCCGCACACACTCCATTTTCCTTTTAAGAGGGCTCCTAGCACATATCTTACTGAGGGACTGATCACACCCATTGCCTCCTCCAGTCATGGTAAACTTTATTTCCCTTCCCTCTCCTGAAAGCCCTTGGGAGGTCTAAGGTCTGGAGAGAGCTGGAGGCAGGGGTAGGAGGAGAGCCCCATTTAAAGTTCCCCTCCTCTGCTTTGCAGAAGTCACAGTGTTGACACAATAAGGAGAACTTTAATCAATAAAATGGATCAAAAAAGCTCCACGTCAAAGCCAACAGATGCCACGTAACCTACTGCTGCTTCTTGTGAATGTCATTCCTGGAAAAAGCTAGTACAGAAAAGGCTCAGGCTTTCCCAGACCGAAGCTGAAGTCATGCTAAAATGCAAGGATGGCTTTTACTGATAGGTGGATTCAGTCAGTGTTTTCTATTTTCAAAAAAAGAGCTACGTTTTTAAACGCTCCTGCTTTTGAGTGACAACAGGATACTCTCTAAAGGGCTCTGAATGTCAGATGTAGGGCAGGCTGAAATCTGTGCAATTCATTAAAGTGGATGGAAATTCCAAATTACTGCTTTTTGGTTGCTGGTTGGATGGAGAATTTAGACACTAGGACTTGTCTTTAGGGCCATGACCCAAATTCAGAGTGCTTGGACCTTTACATCTGTGATGTAGGGTTATATTGTCTATTGATCTTTATTGAGCTCTTGAAAATACGTATGCAAAGGCTCAAATTCTCTTACAGAAGTTGCCAAGGAACAAACTAACCCTCAGCAGCTTTTCTACAAAATTCACCTAGTCTCACAGCTGTAGGTTGTCATGGTTTGTTTGCTGTGCGTAATGCTCGGTGTTCTCAGCTGAGCTCGCGACCGAGTGTGCAAATGTGGTGAACATCCCTGTTCCCTAAAGTTTAGCACCGTAATTTTGAAAATGGTTGCATGGAGAAGTGCTGCTTATAGTGCATAAATGGCAAGATTGGGGCTGGTACAGACAAGGCTGGCAGAGAGCAACTGTTGTTATTACTACCTGTGATTTGTTGAATCTCTTAACGAAGCAATTTTGAGCGGTATGAAAAGCAGTGTTGCTCAAAACAAGTGATACAGAAAATGATGAAAATAGTCAAATGTGATATAATCTTAAAAGAAAAACTGAAAACAAAAAGAAAACCAGCGTAGAATGACAATAGATTTTATGAGCAAAGAAAAGCATAGGTTAGTTAATTCTGGGTTGTCTTTTTTTTCTTTTTTTTTTCTTTCTGCTTGCCAATACATCATTTTGCCCTTCCAAATTCAAAGTTCTGGGAGAACATCTCCACAAATAGAACTGAAGTTTTGCTTCATGAAGGTTTTCCTTTGTCTATTTTCTATTTATGTTTTACCAATATTGTAAAGTAGAAAATAAGTCTTTTAGGATAGATTAGACTGCCACCAGAAAAACATATTCAAAGCAAAAAATAAAATTGGCAAAATTAGTCATTTTCAGTGAAACAGCTTTCCAGGTCAAGGATTACTTGCTGAAGAAACACTAGCTGAAGATGCAGCATTATAAATGGTCTTCTCTCAGCCACTTGTACCAGTGGTCAAATATTTCATCTGTTAGTAAGAAATATGATGGTCTATTAGCAGAAAGAGAGATTAGGTGCACATTAATCAAACATTTCAGAGACGTATAAACATGCATATAGCATCTAGGAATATCCCATTACCCTATTTCAGAAGATATATGTAATCAATATTTCAGCTGTACCTAGTTAGTTTCATATCATTGAGTTTTAAGTTTTTCCCCCCCTCTGTAAAATAGGCAGGGCTTTCAAAGGCAGCATCAGTAATTTTCTGAAGTGCTGCTTGATCAAAATAAGTATTTGAGCTAGGTTTTCTGTGCTGTTCAAGCAAACCGGGCCGAAGAAAAAACCAATGTGATCTCCCACCAACAAGTGGAGACAAAAAAAATTAACTACTGCTGTTACCAGTCTGTTTAAAGAGCCTTGACTTGAAATAGCTTTAATTCTTCACCTTTTTCTGGCTGAGGAGAGCTTCTAAAGCACTGGCTTTTTCCCCCTCCCCGTAAGCTAACCATTGGAAAAAGGCTAAAATATATTTGGTGGAAAGCAGTCTCTCAGAGGCAGTAATTTGTTGTTTGTACTGTGTCTGGAAACAGAAGGAGGCATTTGCAAACATCAGTCTTTTCGCTGCTGTTTGCATCAAGTAAATATGTTTTTATTTGATAGTCATGTGCTTGTTTCCAAAAAGAGCTCCAGGGAAAGGCAGAACTCTTGGGCCCACAGCAACATTTACCTGGTACTCTGCCGACAGCCCCTCTTATTATTCCATGCTTCTTGCAGGGGGAGGACTGGTTTAAGGTAGAAGACTAGCTCATCTCTAGATATCAATTAATACAACCCCAGTGGGCTCTGAGCTTCAGTATGTATTACATTCTTTTCATAAAAAGCCATAGCCCGAAACTCAAATACTCATTTTTTTGCAAAAAACTCACATCAAACGGTGCATCTTTCAAGAAAGGCTGTGGAAATAGTATGTAGGAAAAAATGCCTGCTTTTAAAACCAATACCCTCAAACCATTTCTAATAGCCAACAGTTGCAAATTTAAAGAAAATCTTCTCGTATGGAATTGTCTCGCCAGGGTCAGAGGACTGTTAGTTATTTATTAGGATATATGGCATCAGGGTTTTCACAGACATGAAAAAAAAATGTGCGTGAAGAAATCCAGATATTATTTCATGTTGTGGTCTACAAAGCCCGGAGTATGCAGCGTTCCTTTCATTAATTCTGTACATTCCCTCAGGCTTACACAACCTGTACTCCAACACCTTTAATGTGGCGGCTCCGTGTCAAGGAGCACATTTCTGAGTTCAGTCTGTGCAACGTCTGTAAGCATCTGTATTGGGCTTATTCATAGAAGGATGGCCGGGAGTTGGCTTCATCCCAGCCATGGGGGGATTTGACTTCACTCCGTGCAGCCGTAGAAGGGACACAGGGATGAGTCACCTAATTTCCTTGAAGCAAGCGTAGATTCCTTCTGACAGCACTTAGATGTTTCTAAGCTCAGAGTTTACCAATGGGCAGCTTGTGTTTACACAGAAAAAGAAAAGTAGAGAAGTGGTGAAATGATTGTAGGTCCCGTAGAGAAAGCGGCATAAGCACTGGGACCTTCCCGTCCTTTCTGGGAGAGACGGGACCCTTTGCTGGTGCAGGCTCCCCAAAAAAGGCTGCAGGACCTGCCAGAGGGCTGGCAGGCTTCAAAAGATGCCGGGGCAAAAAGTGGGCAGTGCTTTCTTTCCTGAGCATTTTCAGGGTCTTAAGGCACTATGCAATGTGTCTGGGGACAGGGGACAGCTGCACCGGGAGCCAGCGACCACAGATCGTCAGAGAAAAGGAGACCTTCTGTAAAGTCTTAGAATCACAGAATCACAGAATAGTTTGGGTTGGAAGGGACCTCTAAAGGTCATCTAGTCCAACCCCCCTGCCATGGGCAGGGACATCTTCAACTAGATCAGGTTGCTCAGAGCCCCGTCCAACCTGACCTGGAATGTTTCCAGGGATGGGGCATCCACCACCTCTCTGGGCAACCTGGGCCAGTGTTTCACCACTCAGCATAAAAAATTTCTTCCTTATTTCTAGTCTAAATCTACCCCCCTTTAGTTTAAAGCC
>NW_008794451.1:1389730-1397364 GCF_000699145.1 Aptenodytes forsteri
GTCTCCCCGGAGCCTTCTCCTCTCCAGGCTGACCAACCCCAACTCTCTCAGCCTTTCTTTATAGGAGAGGTGTTCCATCCCCTGATAATTTTCGTGGCCCTCTTCTGGACCTGCTCCGACAGGTCCGTGTCTTCCAGAAGAAATGGGCAGGACTTTTGTTAGGACTCATGCATGTGGAGATGCACGTGTGACAACCTTTGGACCTACAGGGAGGACGGCCAGGAGAAGCAGGGAGTCTGGTTACTTCTCTTGGAGGCCCTCAGTAACAAAACCACCCGAATGAGGGACAGTGGGTCAGTCTAGAGTGAAAACCAGGCGGAATTTTCAAAAGAACATGAAAAGTGGTCTATAGCTGCCATGGTCCGTTACTGCAGAGCTGGAGAGATTGTCATCCTTGGACTTTGCGTCAAGCAGCACACTTGTTGGGTAGCAAGGATTCAGCAAACAAGGTTTTTTTACTGACCACTATGAAAGCTAAATCAAAAAAAATGAAACATGAACATAATGTTTGCTCTTGAACGGAGACATCCCCACCTACTGAGCCAGCTCCTTTTGCGCTGTTTGCCCAATACCCAGCGGGCCCATCTGTACTTCCCTCATTAGCCACTTCCACGCGAGCGCGGTGCTGCTCGGCACCGCCTTCTCTCGGCAGCGCCGCAGCCGAGGCCGCAGGGATGCCACGCCCCCCCCTCCGCGAGCGGGGTGCTGCTCGGCCCCGCCTTCTCTCGGCAGCGCCGCAGCCGAGGCCGCAGGGGCGCCGGCCGGCCGCGGGGCGCGGGGCACAAATGGTACGGGATTTGTGAGGCTGCTGTTGACGTTTAATACAGACGGATAGGCACCCAAACGCCCTGCTTACAGCAACACCCTGGCCGCCTCTTTCTCTACAGATCTATGAGCTTTCGGAGAAGAAGCCAAGGTGACATTGCACCATCAGGGGCTCCGTCTGCGCGCTCTTTTCCGAAAGGGGGATTCCCTCCTCCCTTGCACATCGAGCAATCATCTCGACGCCCACAAAGCAAAGGGAAACTGTTGCATGTTGCCACTGGTTGGCACCGTGGAAAATTTAGTTGGGTAGCATGTAGAGTCGGTATGCGTCGGTGTGGCTGCTGGGCTGGTGTTTCAAAGAATGCTTATCTGACTTGTGCGGAACAGGTAATCTTTTGGGATCGAAGAAGTTTTCTGGCCCTCGCAGGTGCAAGCAGTTAATGAATGCTGTATTTTGCCTGTGGATGATCTTTACTGCTCACATTAGCTCTGAAAGGGCCAATAAACAAGGGAGAATAATCCGAGACTTTTCAGTTGCTAAGGCAATGAATTAATCAGCATGTATGTATTCAGCATATCCACATGATCCTGCCAAGGCCTACAGCTTTAGGTGTCCCGCTACATTTTTGCCAGCATGAGAGAAGGGAGCAGAGGAATTGGCAGAGAAGGAAGTGTCAGTGGTTCGGGCTGTAATAAAAATTTTGGAAGGAGAAAGCAGCACCTACTGCATACACCACATTCATGTATTATGTGACGTTATAGCATACCAGCAAAGCGTGGCTCTTTGCCACCGTTCTGTGTAACAGCTTCATTTAGCCTAATTATTGGGTATAAAATCCTCTTGTCCAGTAAGAGCTGATTTCTCCTCCCAGCATTGTGAATCCAGCCTTAACCGTATTCCGTGCATTTGATCAGATTTACAGACCCTGAACCAACTCCGCAGCTGACAAGACATTGCTTCACTTAAATCATTACATTTCTGTCTATCTCAGGAGCTGGGTTCTTTAAAGCTTCCTTGGAGTAAGATGCAAACCAGCCAAGCAGCACCAACATCATTTCTGAACCCAAGAGCATCGGTGCGTGCTCTGGAGGGCTGAGGCTAGCGCAGCACAGTTGATGTGCTTAGGTGAACCCAGAGTTTGTAAATGGTTTTGGTGCTGATCAGGCAGTCCAACTTCATGGCTGAAAATTAAATACTGGGATCCCTTCTGATATATGCAATTAGCCGAGGGGAAAAAAAAAAAAAGGAAAGCTAAAAATGTTGCGTTATTTTAGTTAGGAAGATCAAATGAAGTGTTTTGGTTTTTTGGTTCAGGATGCATTCCCATTTACCTACTTAAACACCAGAGATGGGGTCTTTCTCACAGTCCTTTACCACAGGTCAGCAGTTAGCCCCAAAAATCCCGTCCCTGCCACTTTCCTCAGGGCCATAGTCATTTAGGGGACAGCACTGTGCACTGTTCCCTCCCTGAGCCGTTGTGCTTCCTCTTCTTTTCTCTTTCTCTCTCTCACGTATACACACATCACTGTGCACAGGCACCTAGCAAAACCCCTAGTTCACATTTCTGAATGATTTTAACACATGCAGTTGTTGCAGGTGGTGGTAACACCTGCTTGCTTTTCAGTTTGGAGCCACTTTGGTTTCCTAAAGCAGCTTACCTGCTCTACTGTCTGAAATAAAGGGCAGCCTTTAGTTAGGGCCCATACAACCCCACACGTTCAGTGAGGTTTAGCCCAATCTGAAACAAAAAGGCGCCCGTAAGAAGGAAATCCGTGGCCTGACCTGCCGTGTCACGCTGGGGAGAGACAGAGCCGTACAAGCTACCGCTGTAAGCAGGCAGCCAGTTATCGTCACATCTGGAGCTCTGAGCCCGGTCCTTATCCCAATTCCAGCCTGGCATTGTGCGAATGTAAATCTCCTTATCAGTAAAGTGAAGATAATACCACTACAGCACACTGCACCGTGTAGGAGAATTAAACGGATAAAGTTTATAAAGTGTTTTAGATGTCAGACAAAGTATACATAAAACCTAAACATCCTTCCAGAAAACTCCGATAGCTGAATATCGGAAAACTAATAGGGAGAAAGGCATCACAGACCTGGCAGAGAGACCAGGTCTGATCCTGAATGCTAGTGCTTGTGGAAAATCAATTTAATCCCAGAGGAGAGCAGCTTTGTGAGGGAGGTGCAGGCAGCGGGCAGGTGCAGGCAGGGAAGGTGCTACCCCAGCACCCCTCGCCGCTGATCCTGCTCATCCCTGCGTTGCCCACTCGAGAAGACCGTGTGTCTGGGGGATCTAATTAAAAACCATTTGCAGTTAATTAGCCAGTCCTACGTAGCGTGCAGCCCTGGTCTGTGCTCGCAGACGTCACTGGGGTGCAGGACGGCACCGAGGATGCTGGTGCTCTGTGGCCAACCCCCGCACGCCTCCGTCCACAGCGGCGAGGGGATGCACGGCCGCAGCCACCACTGCCCTCCGTCTGCTCGTCTTCATCTCCCATGGCCCTCCCAACCGCTCACACCCCGGCTCTGGGAACATGCGGACAGGAACGAGGGTGTTAATTTACATAAAACATTAAATCCGAAAGCCGTTCAGTCTACCAGTTGTCATTAGGTCGAGGCAGAGTGACAGTGGGGCTGTGCCTGATGCATAGCTGAAGCTGTAGCTCTCTCTACAGGCTTCACGTACAGTAGCTGCGCAGTCGCAGCCAGACCGGCATAACCAAAAAGCCTGCCCTGGACAGTTACCCGTCAGGCAGTGCCACTCTCTGCCGCGGCTCGGTGTGCATGAGCACCGCACCGGGTCTCCGGAGGACGTGGCCATCCTGGGGGGAAGGTGGGTAAGCAGGGACGGGGCTGCCTGCTGTAGGGGACCTCGTTCTTGCTGCAGTGGAGGGTGGCTGCTGCCCACGCAGCCGTGCTTGAAGCACCGTTGAGCTTAGACGTGGCCAACGGCGCAGGGAGCTCCGAGCTGAGGAGCTCGAGCACGTCCCAAAGTCACAAGTACAGGTGCAGACACGCTCCGTGGGTCCAGGGCCACAGCTCCCGGGACATGGAGCTGTGTGGGAGCTCTGCACGTCCCGCAGGCACCTCGGGGAGGTTTCGTAGCCTCCTCTGAGCTCTGGGGTGGTGCGGCAGTGCAATGGAGACGTAACTGCTCCAAACGCTCCTCCATGAGCTCCCGGCACGCCGGTGATGGAGGAGCAGGCAGAGCGTTCGTAGGGGAGAGAGCAGGAGAGGCCACAGCAGGAGCCACTGGGAGCAGGGAGCGATGAGAGGCGCGAGGCGAAGGGCAATGCCGGATCCAGCCTCAGTCGTTAATACTACCACAGCTGGGGTTTTTGATTTGAAGGTTTTTTTGCTTTTCCTAATAATTTCTGGAGCTGATAACAATATAATTGGACGATTCCTTAAGGTCATTTCATTTTGAAGGATTTATTGAGAATATTACCTGCATATTTAGAGTTAAGAGGGACAAATATTTAATTTCCTTTTTTTATTGCCCCATTATTTATAAAGTTCTCTTTGAATCTTGTAAATACATTTTTTTTCATTTCCCTTCAGAGTTTGTCTTTCTCTTTGGTAAACATTGATTTTTTTCCCCATGTTTTTTCCAGTGAACCTTGAAATTAAAATGTCTTTTTTTGTTTAATTTCTTTTTTGTACACTGGACTCATTGTCAGCACAGCAAGAGCAAGGTGCTTTGTTAGATTACTGCTGCTTCAAAGCTACTGAAAGGAAGAGTTGACCATATTTTATCGTATGTGGGTAGCTCCTTCACGAGGAACATGCAATTATTCTCTTTAAAACACAAAGCCAATACCAAGTTCTCAGAATTTTAAGGAAACATTTTAATTTTTTTAGTATTTTAGAGTCAATTTTTACCAAATTATACCAGTGTTAAGAATTGTAGAATTCTTTGTCCTCTTAGTGGACAAATCACATGCACAGAAATGGCTATATACAAAAATAGCAAGGTTTGCAGGCAGAGAGAATATTTTTTATTAGACCAGCTGATGTAAAAAGTGGGCGCGGGGGGGGGGGGGCAAGAAAGGAAAAAAGCTTTCAGACACAAGCCCCCTGAAAGCATTTCTGGTTTTTTTTCAACTATATCAAGTGTTCTAATAAAAAATATTACCTCTCCCTGCAAACCTTGCCTCTCTCCTACCCTTCTACCATTACAGCTGCAGCAACACTATTTCTAGCAGAAAAATTATTGTATTTGTAGAGCAAAGAAACCATATCGCCATTTTTCCAAGTGTTCTTCATCAAAACTACTGTCTGTTCTCTTTCCTACAGTAGAGATTTTTTTTTTAAAGTATTTTTAGAAAGAATAATTTTTATGATAATTACTTTGTCATTGTCATTTTATCTGCTGTAGCAGAAGAATTCTCTATCACACAGTCTTGAATAAGAATGCTTTTTTCTTTTGCTAAGTAGCCAGGGCACTGTAGGTTATGAAAATAAAGCTTAAATTATAGTGGGGTAAAGTGGTTGGACCCAGGAACACAGATACATTTGTATCCTTGGTCGGCCCCATGTGCCATCAGAAAGTTAGGAAAGTCTTCAAAATATTCAGCTAAAATGAAATCCTCCATAAATTAAAAGGGTTTGCTTTAGCTTTGTGACCTAGGGTTATACATTATGCTAAGCAAGTATAACAGTCTATGTTCAAAGGCTAAAGAGCAGGTAGTAAGTGTTTAAAGCAGCAAGAGTTGTGTTTAAAAAAAAAAAGAAAAAGGTCTTTAAAAATTGATTGTTCTAGGCTATAATAAACTATGAATTGTAAAAGGTTAATTGACAAAATGATACTCGTCTAACGCCATCTCTGTAATAGCAATCATTGCTGAATCCATAATTCAGGGGTCTTGCTATATTGACAATTACATTTCCTCAAAAAGACTCCCGTTATTTCCTCAGTCTGTTTAACCTATGGTAATTAATTATAGATTTACAAGCGGTACACAGGCAGATACAGGTATCTGCAACCACCGCGCTACCGGCAAGAAAGAAAAACGCCTGTCTGCAGCCTGGGGCGGCCCAGGTATCAGTATGAAGATTCATGCCATGAATTGACCTTTGCCTCGCTCGCCACCCGAATCAGAGCCAGTGCGGGTGATGGTAATCACCCTCCCTGCACAGCTGGCGTTCAAGGAAGGGCAGCCTTGCCTCAAGGTTGCTGCACTTAGGTTCGAATCCCGTTTTTGCAGAGCCTCCGACCTGCAAATCTGATCTATTTCCCCCCAAACTGTATTTCTTATTCAATGAGATACAATACGTTAGCAGTGAATAAACCGGTAAGATTTTAATAGTAACAAGCATTCAGTCAAACTTCTTCCGTGTGGCACGTTCTCAGACTGCCAGAGATACCCTCCTCGTGATAGAAAAGATTCCTTTTTAACTTAATTTCTGTTTTTTTTCCTAAAGATATTATGCCAAATGAGAGCTATTTTGTTTGTTTGTTTGTTTGTTTTTTTAAAAAAGCAACAGTCCCCCAACAGGAAGACAAATGGAGTCACTGGTATTGCTGTTTTGCAGAAAGGACTTGCCAGGCACCGGCTACGTCAGCGGCTTTTGTGAGCAGAATGAAGTGCCGCACCCTCACTTCTATCCACGCCTGCCACAGTCTGTACCCAAAAAAAATGGCACAGACTTGCTAAGAAGGGGCTATTATAATGTCTCCTTAATTACAATTCATTCCTTTTTTTTTTTTTTTAACAGTACA
Organism: Aptenodytes forsteri; assembly: GCF_000699145.1. NCBI lineage: Eukaryota > Metazoa > Chordata > Aves > Sphenisciformes > Spheniscidae > Aptenodytes > Aptenodytes forsteri. Next base: position 1,396,222 of record NW_008794451.1, read on the forward strand.
AACTTACCAGCTATAACAAAAGATGTTTAAGAAACAAACCTTGTCGAAATAAATGAATCAAGAGCATTCATCCTTTTCCAGAGTGTGAAGAAGTTGTAAGGTGATAATGAATTCTGTAATGCGTTAGCCACACTTCTTAAAATGTGTGTACCACTTACTCCATAACTTGCTAAAGTTTTGTCATTCTCACTGACTCTCCAGTTATAGGCACAAATTAGCGAGATTTGATTGTAATTGGACTTTGAGCAATTCAGCTATTATCCTGCCAAATGCAGGATGTTTTCTCTGTGCAGGAGCCTGTTAAAGCTTCATGAGATCCATATGAAATCCATAGGCGTGCTACTGCTGGGCTTTGCTGTATTACTTGGCAGAGCCTTGTGCTGGAGGAGGTGCAGAGCATCTTCTGCTCGCCAGGATCCTGCTGTGGCTTGGGCTATCCCCACGCGTTGGCAGGTGAGTCCTGTCCCGGGAGCTGGGGTTAAACCTGCTCCCAAGTCAACGTCAGCTCTCCCCAGGAGTTCACCAAAAGCAGGGCCAGGCCATGATTTGGGCTATGCTGCCAATGACAGCTTGTGGTCTGCTTTCCCAAGCCCTTGCTTTCTTTCTATCCATCAGACACCTTCCACAGTGCCAGGAAATTCGGTCCAGGCATGACTGAATGTAGCTCCAGTGTATTACCAAGTCCACCCATACACACATTGATTTTTGGATGCAGCTGCCTCCACGCTTTAGTCCTTTTATGATCCGGACACCAGCACAATCTTGCCATCCCTCTAGAAGCTCAGCCCTGCAGCTCATTGACTTTGTTTTCAGAACAACCTCAACATCTGCCTAATGACCCACTTCACATCCATGATTTTGTCCCTTCACAATCACAATTCATGCACCTCGAATACTGTGTTCAGTTTTGGGCCCCTCACTACAAGAAGGACGTCGAGGTGCTGGAGCGTGTCGAGAGAAGGGCAACGAGGCTGGTGAGGGGTCTGGAGAACAAGTCTGATGAGGAGCGGCTGAGGGAACTGGGGTTGTTTAGCCTGGAGAAAAGGAGGCTGAGGGGAGACCTCATCGCTCTCTACAACTACCTGAAAGGAGGTTGTAGCGAGGTGGGTGTCGGTCTCTTCTCCCAAGTAACAAGCAACAGGA
>NW_008794451.1:1397438-1418667 GCF_000699145.1 Aptenodytes forsteri
GATGAGGCGCGAGGGACATGGTTTAGTGGACATGGTGGTGTGGGGTCGATGGTTGGACTCGATGATCTTAGAGGTCTTTTCCAACCTCAATGATTCTATGATTCTATGACATCCATGACTGTTGTTCCCCTGAAGGAACAAGGCCCTGCAATACGCACAACAGATGAACGGCATTTCTGCTTCCCCCCTCAAAGAGCGCTTCCCGGACAGCCTGCAGACCTTGAGCTGCTCTCCTATCTTCCTATTTCATGAATTTTCTTGTAAAGTATCTTTTCTACCCAATTCATTGCCCTGGCGTTGTCTTCTATCTTCTCATACCCTTTTCCTTCCCTTTCCCCAGGATAGTCTTTCCATTCACCACCAGTTCACAAATTTATGCTTGTCCCCTACCGCAGCACCGATCTTGATGTTCCTTTCGAATACCAGAGCTGCTGAAGAGAGCCACTCCTCTGACAAATTTTGCATTTTTGTGTGCAGTAGATGAGCACCCGGCACTTCTTCCATGTAGTGAAATCTTTCCAGCAGCGGCATGGCATAGCTTTAGCATTTCATCAGACGAATGCTTGTAATACTTAACACAAAAAATAGATGATGCTGATGACTCCTCCTCATCTAAACCAAATGCCCTGCGGAACTGCTCAGATTCCTGGAGCCTCTTAACGCCGTGGCTTTTGTTTCCAAAAACCGAAGGCAGCTCCTGCAGACTCACCCTGTTTATACCCCTCAGAGCACAGCGGTGGTACTTTTACTGCGCTACTTTTGTCTGTGCGTGGTGGCGGGGCTCACCGCCGCGGTCCTGCCTGGTGCTGGGAAGAGAGGTCGGCTCCCCTCCTTGTCGCTACGCCGCCTCCCCCCTGTTGCGCCTCGAGCAGACGGACAGAAGCACTGATGCCGCACTGGATCCAGGCTCCTCCGGCTCCTGGGGACCTCGGCCCACCGTCCCAGCTTGAGAGCTCAGGCTGAGGCCAGTCCTCGTGGCTGAGGGCACACATGTTTGAGAGGTGCTCTGGAAAACAAGAAGAGAGTTTTCTGTATTCACCGTGGTAAACCCAGCCGAACTTTTAAGGAGCTGAGCTGTTTGCAATCCAGCTCACACAGGGCTATGGACATCTTTAACCTGTGTACTTTCTGATTCAGGTAGAAATTCTGCCCCCTTCTATTTAGAAACAGAGACAGGCACAAGGAGGTCAATACTACTGAGGGTCTGGCTTTAGATCTTTGGCATCAGAAACATGAATAAGCAGGGAAACAAAGGCTGCAGAAGATGTATGGGAGAGATGTATCGGAGGTTAGGAAGAAAAAGGGTTGGACAGATATCCAGGGGAACGGTCCGGGGCATTGGCCCCTGCCCCGGTCTCCCCGTGATTCCCGGCAAGATGAAGGAATACAGCGCACACAAAAAGAATTTTTCCTAGAGCAATACAGCCCACTTATCGCTGGAGTAGATCTGCACCTCCGTGTGGTGTACAGAGATTTGGGCTACCCGAAAAGAAGGAAATCTGGAAATCTGGCCTGGATGGCTTCTTCACAGCCCCACGAGGCTGTTCCTGGTACCCTACTGCAATGTGCCATGCAGACGTGTATCCCTCACCTGCAGTGGGACCAAAACGTGCAGCAGCAGGGAGGAGTTCTGCAGTCCTCAGTTATGGGAGATGGTAGAAAGCACAGAGCTGTGGAGATGCTGAAATAACTAAACACATTCTGGAGCTGCTAACTTACACTGCAACCATTCCCATCCCCACAGCAGCCAAATTGAAGGAAGTGCAAAAGCAGAATCGCACCAGTCATATTCATTCATGGGGAGCAGAACCAAAATCCAAGCTCCAAACTCATGATTAAAGAATGTTTTTAGGGTGGCAAATAGACATGAACATTTATGCCCAGAAAACAGTACGCTGTTTGAATACCGATCTCTGTGGGAGATCCAATATGCCATCAGAAGAGCTGTTCATGAATGTCAGAAATAATTCCAGCACTGAAACAGTCCAATCTGCGATAATATCTCCTATTAGATGTCTCACTGAAACTGCCAGAATTTTAATAAAGCATATGGTAATTTTTAGTTAATAATGTAAAAGGCGTTTCTTAAAGTTAGGATATGCCATACCTGTTGACGGGCAAACAGCTCACAGGAGGCAGTTTGCCTCGCGGGCGGAGGACATCGCATCTCTCCAGCAATGGAGCTCACCCCTCTGCAGGCTGGCAGGTGCCACCAGCAAGGACGGGTGGGAGGATGACCAGGGGATGTACCCCCCGCAGCCCTCAGAGCAAGCCCCAATGGCAGCGGCCGCAAACCACCCCCTGGGCTGTGTCCCTGGGCTTCAGTTTGTGCCCTGAGCCCAGGACTCACCAGAACCGAGCGCGACCCCGTCCCCGCTCCTGTGTGTGCAGGAGCACAGCTTTCCACTTCTTCATCTCATCTTCTGCCAAAGTCCTCCCCGGGCACTGTGAGCATCTCAGCCATGTTCTCACTCATCTTTCCAATAAGATACAGCATTCTTCACTAGCATCAGTTGTTCCCAGCTTACCACAATATTCGGTGGTAATTACAGCAGCGAATGTTTGGAGGTTAAGGCGTATTTTCTAAATGTTCGCTATTTATAGCTATGGAACAATTCATGAATTCTCACATTCACCTAAAATGATTCACGGTTATAATTGGAGAAGAGCTTCCGGAGGAAAAATTAGGCCATACTGACCCACATAAACAAATTCAGTAAACCACAAGCTGCTGGAATCTATTTAAGATAATACTTTGGCAGCACAGTGCAAAAATAGTTTACTGACTGGTTAGTTAAATTAGGGTCCATTTCCTATCTATCTATATAAAAATGTTCTGGTGAAATAAGCACATGGTTTTATTTGCTGGTGTCGAGATGGCATGTGCTACTATTGTGGTTCATACGCCAACATGAAAAAAAATCCATTACTTTTAGTATGAATTAGGTCAACACTCAACCATCTCCACAACTCTGCAGCTCACAGAAGAAAACTCTCCTCTACCTACCTTACAAATAAATGTAAAGTCTGGTATTCAACTTAGCTGAAACATGCAGCACACACACAAAAAAAATGCTCTCTAACGTGTTATTTATACACTTTGTATACTGACTATAGGAAGAACTGAAATTATTTTCACTAGCGACATATGTGTAATTTAATATCACTAGTGAAAACTAGAAGTAGCTGAACCAGCTGGGATAAACTCCAAGCACTGCTAATTTTTCAAGTTTTGGACAGAAAAAAATGGGAGCTAAGCAGAGCTCTTGCAGCATCTCTGCCACGATTACAGCAGTATTTTCTGGAGGAAAGGATGGAAAACCAAAACTGTGCATGGGGAAAAAAAATGAGCAGAGAGAAAACAAACACTCTCCCGCTACCATACTATCAAACTTCTCTTGAATGGATCCATTTCTCAGCCCAGTCTTGAAGAAAACAGCTGTGCGTACAGCATGTCTAAAGAGTCACGAGATGATTAAGCAGAGCTTGCAGCATCTCTGCCACGATTACAGCAGTATTTTCTGGAGGAAAGGATGGAAAACCAAAACTGTGCATGGGGAAAAAAAATGAGCAGAGAGAAAACAAACACTCTCCCGCTACCATACTATCAAACTTCTCTTGAATGGATCCATTTCTCAGCCCAGTCTTGAAGAAAACAGCTGTGCGTACAGCATGTCTAAAGAGTCACGAGATGATACCCTACATTTCATGTTTCTTCACCTACTCTTGCTCTGCATAATGCTGTCCCTGGCATCTCACACCTCATCAGCTCCTTCTCTGCTCGGAACAAGGTCATAATGCACTGACCTCGTATCCCGCAAAACCAAAAACATCCCGTAGCTCGCTGTTGATTTTTTCCCCTCGAAATCTCCAGACTAGGAGAAGGTATTGCGAGTGCATGACTCCTGCTGACCTTTAGAGAAACCTTCCCCACATCGCTGCCTCTTGCGCTGAAAACAGGGAGTCATTCCCCCCGCCTGATTTATGTTCCCCACTGCAAGCACAGCAGATGCATCCCAGACTACTGAAGAAAGGAGAAGCCTGAAGAGCACAATCAACTTTCAAGACATGGCATCCACGGGCTCAGAAGGACTCCCCTCTCTGAGCCTGGCGGCAGGGTACGCAGCGTGCCAGCATCCTCACGTCCTTTTGGAAAGCAAAGGCAGGAGTAATCCAGCTTTGCTCTCCATGCGTCTCCTGCTCTGAATTTACATCTCGGTGAAAAGGAACCTAACGGATTTGTGAAGGGGTCCTGTGTTACCGTTTCTCCTACAGCTTGTACAGCAGCGTGGTTTGGATCGAGGGTCCCCAGTGCTGCGTGGGATCGGACGTGAAAGCAGGCAGCCAGAGGAGAGACGGGAGAGAGCTGAAGCATAAGCCAAGAGATACTGGAGAGCAGCAAGAAAGGAACAAGGTGACGGTAACTCAGACTGTAAATCAGTGACTCTAATCAGACAACAGCACGCAGGTCACCTGCTCCCTGCGCCGGCACAGCCGCTCCCTCTTTTCCCGGGCACAGGGATGGGCGATGCCGTCTGCTTCAGCTGTTCCTCGTGGGGCCCTTAAAGGCTGAGTTAATTCTCACTAGTTCATCATACAGCCCTCTGCTTTCCTAAACAGTCACTGGGATTTGGTTTGCCAGTAATACATCTGTATAAAACAAAGTTCAGCACAGCGTACGTTAATTACTGCCACTACAATCACACCGTAGTACCCAAATGGTGTCTAAGTAAAAGCCGTCGAGTTAGATACATATTTTCTCATTAACAATTTGCCATTAGTCTCAGACCTTAACAACTCAGAAAGCCGATGCAGATGGACCAGAGCGGCCCTAGCGCAGTGACCCTGTCCGTGGCAGGGTCTCCCCGCTCAGGCGTCTCAGTACGTCGCGGAGGGCTCCCCGAGTCAGCACGTTTGGAAAGGTGAGCTCTGCGCCCCTGACCCTGGGACAGGCCACTTCTTAGACGCTGCCTTTGCCACGTTAACGGAGAAATGAGGCCACCCAACCCGATGCTCTGCGTGACACGGGCAAGTTGAGTCTGGTGATAAGCCAGATATTTCAGTCCCAGCCCATCTCCATTTAAAAAAAAAAAAAAAAAATCCTGTTCATGGGGTTTCACAGTAGTAAATATGTTACTGTAAAATTAATAGTATTAGATTCACAACATGAAATTAATTGTCAAAAACATCTCACAATGTCAAGGGATAGGGGGTTTTCATCAATTCATTAGATCTGCTCCCATGAATTATTTATATGCAGTGCTAAAAATGGTTCTGAAACATTACAAGAATTCAATATCAGTTTTCACAGTGGGATTTCATCATTTTAGCACTGGAGCATAATAGCCTAATGCAATACTAATACGATATGGTGCTAATAGGGTACAATGAGAGTTCTCTCTAATATGCAAACATTTCCATGTTGCATTATTATTTCTTTTAAGTTAATATGATATGGTGATAATATGATGAAATGAATTAGTTTCATATCATTGTTTGCATGAGTTGCGCATATTAAAAGAATATTTCCCCCCCTCCCCTTGAATTCACTTGGAATGAGCTTGAAAATTTACCCTGTAGTTAGTCTTATGCTAATGAGGCTGTTTAGTAGGAAACACTCCCGCTGTTGCTTAGCCAGCTGAAGAAAGAATAGGCGCGTGTCACCTCTTGCTGGAATAAGAATTTTCCTGGCCTGTTTCGAAAGCCTCTGTCCTAAACATGTTTGCTTTAACATTACCCACTAGCTCATAGGTTCATTGCATATTTATGATAAATTCCCTGGTCAATATTTATCAGGAGCACTTCTGCATAAGCGGAGATGTCTTCCAGTTCAGCTGCTGCCGAGGGGAAAGGCGCGGGGAGTCACACGCTAGCAGCCCCGACGAACACCGGCTGTGGAGGTGACCGCAGAGACGGAGATATCATGGCTTTTCTGGTCTGGGGTCTGGTACGTGCTGGAAAGAGCCCACACCCAAGCTCCGGGGTCAATCGCAGCGCTTTCCTCCCAGTGTTGTGACACTTTGCCAAAGCCTGTGCTGTGCGTGCATTGATGCAAAAAGCCAAGCTGGTGTGAAGGTTTTACTCTCTGCCCCACAAAGCAGAATATCCGTCAGCCTTGGAGAGAAATCCTTTCTGCTCTCCCTGGAAGCGTGCCCTGCTCCCTGGCACGTGAAGACTGACATGAGGACCCCTTCGTTTCCCTGCTCTGGTGGCGGGCCTGTGGAAAGCATCCTACGGATGCTTTGGCATCCCACGCTGGACATGAGCTACAGGGCTTGGGGCAGCTGAGAAGCCCTGTCCTGACCCTCTGCAAGCATTTTTCTGCCGCGCTTAAATGTGCAAACGGGAATGGCTGTAATGGGACTTTATTCGGTCCTTTTCAGAGGGACTCCCAGGACTCACTGTTCTCGTTAATAAATGGGCACTGAAACATTGAGGTTTTCTATTTGGGGTGGTTGTGGGATTCCCATACAGGATGACGTGGGAGGACGTTCATAACTGCTAACATTAACTTCTGGCTACTCTCTCCCTGACTTCCCTATGGAGCAGGAGAACGTCCCACATGAGGTGGCTGAGAGCAACATCCTGACCTGCCTGCACCCCACTTTAACCTCATGCAGATCCAGGAATCACCTTCAAATCCCAGCAAATCCAGCTCGACTGAATCTGAATTCAGGCTCTATGACCTTTAATTCACATGAAGTTACTCAGGAAAATTTTACGCGTGAGGTTGACAGCACGTGTGAAAACTTCCCCAAATGTTACAGGGGTTTAAAATGTCATCAATAAAAGAGTCCAAAGTTTTTTTAATTATCAGATTTCCAAAGCTACTCTACATAATTCCCTGCATAATCCAATCTTAAACTCAGAAGACACTCATGCAGATGACATTTCCTCTCTGTTTTGAATGGGAATTATTTTTTAAGAGGATACAGAACCTGGAAATATTTCAATAGGTCTGATATTTAAAGCATATTTAATGGCATTTATGTCTTAATCTTCTTACTGACTAAACTTTAAAGAGAGCTGCAAGGAATTCAACAGTGAAAAAAATAATTAGACATTCGTTAATAACATAACATGCACAGGTAATTGGTCAGTTGATTCATGAACAGGACGAAAATGGGAATGATTGTCAGGGCACCCCAGCGCACCATGCTTTCTACTATCTGGGAGTAAGGAGTCGCATTGCTCACATCATCCCGACACCTGGAAAGGTTTCTACTGCTTATGGTCTTTGGCTTCACTGTTGGCAACAGGGTGATCCGAAAGCAATGAGCCAAATTAATCAGATTCTTTATAAATGAGCAGATTAAAGGAGTCTTTGCCAGGCAGAGAGCAGAGGCAGCTGAATAATTCTCATAACTTTCATCCTGCGCTTTCTAGCCTGAATGCGACGTAGCGCGGTCCAAGATCTCTCAGGGAATGACTACGCACATCAAACAAATCTCTCAGAAAATTGTACAAAACCCCCCCCCTTGGTTTTCTGAACTTTGGAGTTTTAGAAACAAACTGATTTTAACCGTGCAAGTTCAGCCCCACTGCCTCGGTGCTGTTGAGAGCTGGGTACCTGACTGCTGTCGGGTGGCTGTGAGTTACAACTGGTGCTGGTGCTCAGCTCCCTAAACTTTACACGTACCCATTTGCTGCTTCAGTCCTGAAAGAGCCTGCAGACAGCTCCCTGCTTGTTTTTCTTCTCACACTCTGCCTAACCCCAGGAGCAAGGAGCTACTTCGTTGGGAGTAAAGGTATTAATTAGCAGTGAACCTGTTTAACCCACATGCTCTTTCACACAGCTTCATAATGAATCCCAAACAACCTTGGGTTGTAACATGACTACTATTTTCCTAGATTAGAGGAGATACTAGTTCTCTTGAAATCAGAGGCAACGGTCTAGCAAACGCCTCTTTCCAAGAAGCCCATACATTGGAGTCTGCTGCAACTTCCCCGTGGAGGGCTGGGTGTACTCTGGAGTAAGAAATACCACGTGCAGCACTCCTGTGGCTTTCTGAAGCTGTGCCCTAAGCCAGCATCCGAAGGGAGGAAGAAAGGAGTAGTGATAACCTACCAATAAAACCCATTTGCCCTGTTTCCAGCATTAGCGTCCGCATCTCCCCCAGCTTCTCTCAAAGAATCACATCAGTGAGGCCTTGCTAAAATTAAGAAATCGGGGCAGGTTTCTAGAGCTACCGACCAATGTGTGCTCCCTACCGTAACTCCAAGCAGAGCGCCGTGTCCGCTGGAGGCCGGGTGCATGGTGCTAGCTGCCATGCATGGCATGACCACGGGTGTGGAGCACACCTCCCGGAGAACCTCATCCGCTGGCATCCCGGCCACGGGGCTGCAGCTCTGGAAGTGCCACGTGGGGAGGGCAGTGGCAGAGGCCTCGCCGGTTAGGAGGTCTGGGAAGATCTTTGTCGAGTTGCAGCTCTTTCACCCCGTTGTTTATGAGCAGTAGCTGATTTCAGTTATTTCACTGACCCAGACCCGGTGTGGCCATGCGTGGGCACTAGCTTTAAGCTCTCGGTCTCCGATAAAGGAAACTCTTACTGGTGTGCCAGGATTCACGTGTGGCTGCTGGAGGAGTAACCTCAGGCCGATCATCGTAAAGCACAAATTAGAAGAGCCACATTTTAAAGATTTGGATGCATACTTATTTCTACACTAAGAGAACTGATTTTGCAAAACTTTCCTGTGTGGTCCAGCCAAGTTGTTGCGACGACTTTTAGCTGTCGGTGGGAACAAATAAGTCTTGTACAACTTAAGCACAGTAAGCCTGGCCATTATTTTACTCTGAAAAATCAAAGATTTCTTAGTGTTACCATTACTATTGCTCCGTTACTTGTGGAAAACAATTCCAACTATCAGGAAATAATTATGAACAAAGCCCAGTTAATTATAGAAGACATCTCAGCTGCCCTAATTAAGGATCAGTTCAATACTGTTCACTTAGTAATTTTTTTTTTTTTAATTGTGAATAGATTTAGTGGAAGCCTGGCTGATAAACAAATAATGAGATTGGTGGTCCAGAAGGAATCTGATTAATAAAGTTATTCACCAGTTGTTTATTTCCTCTGGTTTATATCATTCTTCCTTCTGCATTAGACCAGGAATAGAAGAATAGGTATTGCACTGGTTGGTTTCACCGCCAGCGTCCCTTCCCATCACAAACATCCTACAGTCCAGGGCCTGCGGGATAAAGCTTTATTCATGCAACCATGATAAAATGAGGGGGCAATTCAGAGTCAAGAAAACACTAAGTCCCCTGATGCAGCAAAAAGTCACGTGCAGGTAGATTCCTGGATCTATACAAGCCTCACGGACTTTTCTGCAAGTACTCGCCTTGCATAACTGCTGTGTTTATGCACTTTATGCTCACACATGAGAAAATGATCAGGGCTGGAAAAAAGACAAAGAGCCAAGCTAAAGCTCTGGTCCCACAGCAGCCATCCCCACCATTTCCCTAGGAGAATTTACACAGAGCCTGTTGACTCCCAAGCGTAGTGTCCCAAGCCCAGAAACGGAGTCACGAGCAGAAGAAATCGAGACCTACTGCCGTGGCTACTGGAATCGGCCCCTAAAGGTTCCCAGAGGGTCTCGGCAGAGCCGTGCCCGGAGGGGAGAGCGCAGCAGACCAGCCGCGCAGAGCAAATCCTTGTGCGTTACCGCCAGATCAATGATGGATGACTGCAGTTTAAGTAGGAAAACAACTTTACATATGTTTTAAACTACAGTCTGCTAGCCTCATATTTTAATATGAAACTGAAGCAATTTACTTCCTTTTTAATGGATTATAGAAGGAACTCAAGCATAATGTTTCTACCCTTGTATGATCAATACCTTTAACACACTTATAAATTATTAATATTCTGCTCACAAAATTAACCACCTCTGAAGAGGCATAATTGCTCAATACAGCTCAAAAGAAAAAACATTTAAGGAAGTGAAATGTTTCTTTGCATTTTTAGAATTTTCTAGTAGCTTGCTAGTATAGCTGAAAAGCTACACAGTTTATTATTCAATGTAGTACGTTAATTGTGATTTACTTATTAATTTTTCTTCCTTCTGTGGCACCATAAAGGGACTTGGCATATGACTGTTTAATCAGTCAAAGGCCCATACCATGAGGACTGTCTCGTTACGTTCCTCCTAGAAATGAATCTCTTTTCCAGATGGGAAGGCTTTGGGTAAGAAGAAGGGGCTGAGCTGATTTAGGAGTTAGCATAAGTCAATATTATTCAGGATTGGTGCATGCAACATTACACAATATTCCCAGTGCTAACACCGCAGTGCTCCTGCTGACATCTCTTCACCAATGCTGTTGATAAGTATCGTAAAGAGGACATACATCTTACTGCTAATTAATATCATGTGCTATATTCACTTAGCTGCATTTCGTTAGCTGAATTATCAAATTAGATGATAATCTTCCAAAATGTGTCTCATTTTTAAAATTCGTGTCTCGTTTTCTGAATGAAGAGGAAATACAGAGATTTCAAATCTCTGCCTAGGGACCACAGACTTTCAGTACAGCTCTGAATCCGGCTTTCTTTTTCCAAGTGCTATTCTATGTGTTCTAATAAGTTTGAATTAGGACGTCTTGGCCAAAAATGACAGTTAGTATCGAACTGTAAAGCCTACAAATTTCTTTTAAAATGTCAATTAATGGAGAGCAAATGTGCTCCCACAGAGGGATCAGTGGCTCAGAGCATCGCTTTGTGTCTCGGAGGCTCGAGTGATGTTCCAGGCAGTGCTAGAAGGATTACAGGGCTCTCCTTTCTGTCTTGTAGCTCTCTGGGAGCAAAAGGACTAGTGAGGGGCAGACCCACTCATACAACATTAGCCTTGATTTAATGACAATAAATGAGCTTGATAAATATATTCTTATCTAAACAATAGGTGGATTATTTGATCAAATATTTTCAAGGCAAAATTTTTGTATCTGTGCTTAACAGGACTGAGATAACATGGCCCAGCGCTGGTAAAAACAAAAGAAAACAACAAAGAAAAATCTCACTTGGTCTTTTACACAGCTACTCCAGGGCTGAGCAGATCCATAGCTGCTACCAGTGGTTGAGATCTCTTTGTAAGCTGTTTGCATTGAATTAGCAGCGGCCTCATTTCCACCTCCATAAGGATGTTAACAACTCTGCTGCAGCTACCCTGACTGTAAAGTCTAATGGAAACTTCTCAGGTGTGAAGCACAAACTTTCAGCTCTGAAGCTGATCCTTCCCATCAAGACCATGCCTACGGCCATGGGAGAGCTATCGTTCCCGTGAAGAGAGCTTTCAGACCACAGGTGTTCAAGCCACATACACCGAATACACTGACCTTTTTTTTGACCTTTTTTTTTTCTTTTGTGGTGATGGGGTTTTTTTTGATCAGAAGTACCAGAAAGGTTTGAAACTGTGAGACTACAAAAATACTTCCAGATTTTTCCATTACCTACTACAAACCAGCCTTAAAGAGAGATTCTTTGTTTACCTTTCATGGATCCCTTGAGCTTCCCCTTATTTCCTTAGTTTGTGCCAAAGCTGGAAAATCTTTGACCAACATCATTTCAAAGCATTCTCTGGCTCTTTACAATCGTTTCCTTAAAAAGCATGAATGTATATCTGAAAACAAATGCTGGATTTCAGCAACCTCTTGTGTAGCCTAGTAAAATAGCAGGAAGGATAACATATAATTAATCAGATTGACTTCTCCAACTCAAATATGTTAACAACCTTCATCATTACAAATTTCAGTAGATGTTGCAATGTTGTAGTGTGTAAACTTACGCACTTCTGTTTTTAAAGTCTAGAGGCAGAATAAATGATTGCCAACACAGCCAGAAAGTCCAGGCAGACTTACAAGCAAGAAACTCTATCACTCGTGTGAATGCTAAGAAAGTAGCTGTCTTTATACAATTAAAGTTCAAGGTTGCATCTATAATAGGTTTTTCAGCTGTATTTGAAAGTAGATTTAAATTGTTACTCACCCCTAACCTTGTTAGAGATTCTTGGTGTCGAGTATGTAAAGCAGAACAGACTGAAAGGGTTATAATACGTTTACTGAAGGAAGAGTCTTGTAGCTAGAGAGAAGATTGTGCAGGGAAACTACAGGGTTTTGGAAAAGCTGCTTTTTGTGAGAGGTACATTTCTCTTACACCATCTGAATTATTCTTAAGAGACAATTCTTTGGACAAGTAGTCATGGTCATTTACCAGTTTTATAAAGTTGTTTATTTTCCATCCAGCCGAGAAATTAAGCAAGGACCTGAATTTTTAGACTTGGTTAGTTATGAAATGGGTCTTTGCGTTTCGATCCAACCCTGGTGAGGATATGGGAAAGGATTTTCCTTCAGTAATTCAGATAGTTTAAAAAAAAAAAGCTGTGATTACCAACTGGTGTTCTCCGTAACAGCCTCTGGGCCCAGAAATGCAGCAAATTCTTCCAGGCATCTTTGGGAGCTCCTGTGGAATAGCGATATGATTGGAGTTGTTTTCGCTTTGATTACAGGATGTTTCTCACACTGTTCATCAAATAGAAAATGATGTGGGAACTCTAAGTGAAGAGAATAGAGCGATCAAGGTCCCGCCCTGTTTCAGGACTTACAGAAAAGGCAGTAGAAAAGAGGAAAAGCAGGAGGAAAAAGGGAAATGCCAGCAGGCCAGCCTAGTCATTTAGAGCGGCACCAAGAAAACAAGAAAAGAGGAAGAGGGCGTTGAATAGGTAATATTATGTAATGGCATAATATCCAAATATTTGCAATGTTTGCTTCCAAGTACCTGGCAAAGTCGTGTTTCCCATTACAGAATAATGCCAGGGCATCACCCCATGATTCAGCCGCGGTCCTCTCTGGCTCTTCTTTTTGCTGAAGAAATACTTCCATGGCAGCTCTGCAAATTCCAGTGCCCAAGTCTTCACTTCCAGGAGAGGCTGAAATGGCATCTCCTGAAATCTGCAAAATGTCATTTAAAAAGCACATTTCGCCCTACTCCGCTCTTTTCGTTTAGAGAATCTGAAAAAGGATGGAGGTATTTAAATCTCCTAAAGGGCTATCCTCACAGCATTTTTAAGAAAGTCAAGAATTTGAAAACCCTGCTACACCTGTGTTCATTTTACACTGTACCCATCACATGGCTTTTAAGCACTTCCAAAGCTCTTGTGTACTCGGTGACCGCAAGGCTTGATAAGCTTCCTGGATGCTTATCTTTTGAAAATAAGAGGTCAAACCTTTGGAGAGTCACTTCTTCCTGAAGAAGCTTCTGTCTCGCAAATCATAGACCTGCCATAGCCTGTCAGACGCAAGCTCACCAAAGAAACCTTATAGCTGTAAGTACATTACCGATATACAATGTTATCACCGCAAACTGGTATTTGACTGCAACTCTTATTGGCCTATGAATTTCACCACAAAGAGTAGTTATTTGGTTTTTATACATATATATGTATGAGGCTACAGGTTCCTGAATTCATAAATTGTAAACTATATTAAATACACTTAAAATTGACTGATGATGAGTGCTGCTCTTCTAGGCTAATTTCTCTTCTAAACCATGATATGAAAATTCCAGCTAATGGGCTCGTGACAAGACTAAACAGGGGTAATAGCAGACTTAATCAAGAAAACAAATGGGATTCATTAAAAGCTGGCACTCGGCGGATAATCTTTGGAGAGTTCTCACCTCAATCTACATGTCCCCATCAAAAAGAAAAAAAAAAAAAAAATCAGAAATCTTCAGCTGTTTTTATCTCAGGCTGTTGAGCCAATTCAGTGGAAATTTGTAATGGAAAAATATTAGACATAGCTAACTTCGAACTCCCTGTTCCATGTTTTAGAAGATGTATCCTCTTTCCAACTCTTTTTATACTCTTTATCACAGTACTCACAGTAAAACGTTACCTAGAATTTTCTTCTCACAGTTGAGAAGACAAATTAGCTATCGTTTTCACATCTACCTGTAACAGGTAGCTTAGGACGATGTCGCAGTACTAGAAGTACTTCCTTAGCAGGTACTGCTGAGGAAATACATATATACGTCTTTACATACGTATGTATTATATACAAAGCCTATAAAGCCTATATATTTATATACAGGTTGAGTACAGAGATGTCCACACACCTACCCTGCATTGTGCACTTTTGCAAGCTGAAAGGCTAGAAATGGAAGCCAAATGCTATCCCAGGTTTCAGAAATACTCTGTCTACAACGCATGAAGCAAACTCCCTAAATATAAACACCTTCAAAATTAAGTTTCAATTCTGCTGTTCAGCCTCCGATAAAAACAAAGAAAACTTAGAACCTGATTATCACCCTCCTCCAACAGCTATTACCTTGTTAAAATAAGCATAGAATTACTAGATAAACAGATAACTCCCCCAAATCAGTAACTAAATATTTCTTTAGTCAATGCCACGTTATCAAAAAAAGTGGTAAAACAACTTTTGAATTGCAAGACATTCATGTCCAGCCTTGATCTACTTTGAATTTAAGAGCAAGACAAAATTATAATGTTTCAGAATCGTTTTTTATTCACTTCTCCTAGAAACGCATGTCATCTACTGTCCCTGAAATCTATGTAACCTACCTGAGCTCTCTAGGGGCCAAATGAAGACGTCACTGATGCCAGCAGAAAGACTTTTGATGTTTTTGGTACGTTTGGGATCAGGAATTGTTAAGTATATTCAATCTATTCTGTAATTTCCCCTCTTTGCAAAGACACTTGTGCTTTTTGCTAACATCTAAAGTGCCACTGTTAAAAGACAGGATTATCGCACTTCTCTTCCCTGCACTTGCAGAAAACCGGACCCCCGGCTTATTTGCTCTCATTTGGTTCACTAATACTTTGTTCTGCAAAAGCTTATTTACTCTCACTACCACCTCCTAATTACTTTAGGGAAGTCATATTGTTTTCTCATTGTGTTATTCTAGCTCTGTTCTGAGCAAGGCATATTTTCTATTAAAGTGTCCAAATTCTTTTCAGGTGGCTGCACCCTCTGCAGCGTGTGGCCTTACACAGTGTCTAAATTTGCTAAGGCAATTTGAGCATTATCTGATTGCTAATTAATGTCCTATAATAATTCTGACCTTTAAAAATTGTCTTCTAGCGCTGCTCTTTCAGGGGCCTGCTGTGCATATGCTTTCTTTTTTGTGTGTGTGTGAAATTTTTCCGCCTATGACTTCTGCTGTCAGAGAAGTCCCAGCTCACTTAAGCGTTGCTGACGGAGGTTGGGAATAGCCCTGGCTAGCATTTTAAAGTTTGGTTTGAGGTTTGGGGTTGTTTCTTTTTCCTCTGTTTGCTTTTAAGACTTGATTTTCTCAGTTACTCTTGCAGTAGAGTAGTTTGCAGTGTCGGAGCGTGCTGCAAGCTGGCTCCTTGGCAAGCCACATCCACACGCAAGCCCTTCCCCTCCAAGTCAGCGGGTCCAAACACATGTGGACCAAGAGCAGGAAAGGTAATGACCACCTGAAAGCTGTGGGTGAGCAACGGAGAGTCCGTGCTTGACTTCATTTGGTGCACGAGAACCACCGTTAACATCCCCACCTTTCAGGGGCGGCCTTTCTGCACAAAGTTCTCCAACTCCAAGAGACAACCCTTCTGCTTCGCATGACTACATATATAATCCTTCTGCAGATACTGTTATTGACTCTCTACCTAGCCAGTGTCCTTCCCTGAGGAATATTAACAATATGGGGATGGCTGTAAAAGGTTTATTACGTGAGAATCAAATTAGAAACTTCCTTTGCGGTAGAGTCATTTGGGAGGTACAGGTGTGAACGCGACAGTTCGTGCTCCTGTTAATCATAAGGATATCTGATACCATAACTGGCCTTATCAGAAACCTTCTTCTATTTTCAAGATTAATCCAGGAAAGGGAAACAATGTGCCAAGTCAGAAACCACCGTAACAGTGCTCGCTGTGATCCCAGCTCAGAGGAAAGGCTGTGTTTACACCTTACTTTCCCTTCCCAACGCTCTGTAAAAGAGGGTCCAGAATAACAAGCTGCCTTTCTCGGGAAGTTTTGTACATAACCCGTTTTGTTGACGGCTGAACAGCATGAGCAGATTGACCTCACCCCTGTTTTACACATGGGGAAAACTGAGTAGAAGAGTGATTTACCGAGGCTAGGAAGAGCTCGTGTTTTCGGAGCTGGGAGAAGGCAGCAGACGTCGGTGCCACTGTGCCCCGCGGCAGACCCAAAGATGCCAGTGGCACGTGGCCTCTCCCTGTGGGCCAGCAGCAGCGCTGCCCACTGACCAGGGAGCTGCTGGCAGCCGTCGGGTCCTTTTGTGCCCATCAGACAACATTCCCCCTTATGATCACCAGCTGTGTTGAGGTCTTTCCAAACAACAGAACAGCTGGAGCCAACGTTTTCACATATTGAAAAAAAGAAAAAAAAAGCAGGGAAGACTGGCATAAGGGACAAGGATATCTGCAGGGGAAAATGACTGCTGAAGAAAAAACTGACAAGTTATCATCCCAGTGATGAAGTTTTACACCCATTTATGTTGTCAAGGTCATAGACTTGGAAAGAGATACAAACTTTGTTTGTTACAAAAATAATAGCAGAGATTTCTTTCTTTCTTTTTTTTTTTTTTTTTTTTTTTTTTTTTTTTTTTTTTTTTTTTTTTTTTTTTTTTTTTTTTTTTTTTTTTTTTTTTTTTTTTTTTTTTTTTTTTTTTTTTTTTTTTTTTTTTTTTTTTTTTTTTTTTTTTTTTTTTTTTTTTTTTTTTTTTTTTTTTTTTTTTTTTTTTTTTTTTTTTTTTTTTTTTTTTTTTTTTTTTTTTTTTTTTTTTTTTTTTTTTTTTTTTTTTTTTTTTTTTTTTTTTTTTTTTTTTTTTTTTTTTTTTTTTTTTTTTTTTTTTTTTTTTTAAGATCTCTAAAACCACAGTGAGGATTTTCTCCTAGTCCTGCAAAGCCATCTTTTATGAACCCAATGTCGGGGGTTTCCTGTTGTGCAGTTTCAAAAACAGCAGGGATTTTCAAGGGTTTTGCCTGTCACACCACCAGCATTCAGTGAATTATCTGAGGTATGTGTTGCAGCTGTCAGAAATCTGTACCTGTATGACACAGCACAAAACAGAAGAAAGCTGTCCATAAGAGAGCAGCTACAACCGTATTCACCTGAAAACAGAGAGGGCATGTGAGTAAAAAAGAGAAATATTCCAAAACATGCCACTGGAAAAGACAGCTGTTGTGGTTTAATCTGGCAGGCAGCTAAACACCGCACAGCCGTTTGCTCACTCCCCGCCCCCCCCGTGGGACAGGGGAGAGAATCGAAAAAAACCCATAAAACTCATGGGTTGAGATAAAGACAATTTAATAGGACAGAAAAGAAAGGGATAATAATGATAAAAGAATATACAAAGCAAGTGATGCACAATGCAATTGCTCACCACCCGCTGACCGATGACCGATGCCCAGCCAGTTCCCAAGCAGCAGACCCCCGGCCAGCTTTTCCCCCAGCTTTATATGCTGAGCATGACGTCCCATGGTATGGAATGCCCCTTGGGTCAGTTGGGGTCAGCTGTCCCGGCTGTGTCCCCTCTCAACTCCTTGTGCCCCCGCAGCCTGCTCGCTGGTGGGGTGGGGTGAGAGGCAGAAAAGGCCTTGACTCCGTGTCAGCACTGCTCAGCAACAACTAAACCATCGGTGTGTTATCAACATTATTCTCATCCTAAATCAAAAACACAGCACTGTGCCAGCTACTAGGAAGAAAATTAACTCTATCCCAGCCGAAACCAGGACAACAGCAAAGGATGTTGACCCTTTCTGTAGTTTCACTAAGGATGTCAACACGTTATCAAAGCTTAAGGAACAGAAATAGTCCCTTTTTACTCCCAAGGTATTTCTGTGTTCGTGTTATCAATCGTGAACACAGTTATCTAAAACCACAATGAACAAGAACGTGCATACACGTGGCACAGATCAAACACACACCTGGACAGCTTTCATAGCTTTTGGGTTTTGTAAAGACTTTCTTTCTTCAAAATTCTTTACTATAGGTGCAAAATGCCTCTATCAGGTAAAGCAGGTAAACCTGATTACGGAGATATTACATAGGAAAAAAAATCTTGTCACAGAAACATCAAGATCAGAAATATGGTACTAACAGAGAGCAACTGTGTCGGGCAAAACTACCTTGGCCTGATTCTGATCTGTAGCTACACCAGAGGTATTTTATCCTGATAAGTCAATGCGTAGTGCAGCATACCCAAGCGGAGGAGCAGAGAGCACTGATTGTAACACTTACCCACTGAATGTGATTGAACCTCTGGTAATCAGACACTTGGGGCTGTTCACTGCCTGCGTGAGACAAAGTAAATAAATAAGTAAAACCCAAATAACAGAAAAAACAAAGCCAGACTCACCTGTCTGAGAAACACCAGGAAACGAGACGGTAAAAAGGATGAAGCTCTGTCCATGACTGGTGTGTGCCTCACACCATGTGCTGCATTTACCAGTGAAAAAATCCCTACTGTCACAAAACCCACCCCTTCATTAGCCACCCAGTTTCTTTGAACTGGTTTCCCGGACGTTGCCGTTTTAACCAGGTTGCACTACACAGATAGACGGATAGTTGTGAGCCCTAGCTAGAGCTCACAGAGAGGTGCCAGAACGATCAGCCACGTGAAGCGACTACCGCTGCACAAAGGTGCTGAGTGGGATCAATGAAGAGTGCACTCAGCTTTCAGGAGTTCCTCGTCTAAGGTCCGGGGGGAGAGCTTGCACAGGTCAACAAGACCATTGCGAAGAGCGGACTATGTCAAGCTTTGGGCTGCTGGCTTCGTGCAGATCTGACATGAGCAGAAGAGAAATCGAGGCCAAAGACTGCAGCCAGGCTTGACCATAATGTCTGCTGCTGATCTCCACCCCGCAAACAGATTACAGATGGATATGTTAAGAACCAACACCCAGACTAATATGGAGAATGAATGCTGATCTCAGAAGCATGCGGAGACTTTCTTCCTTGCTGCTTTGGAGAGGGCTGGGATACGGCATAGACCTGATCCTGCAAAGACTCTTCTGTGAGTGACTTTGATCACATGCGTAGGTCTCCCACCTACGGGAACAGCTACATTCACAAGTATTTGCAGTTATCAAACAAAAAATTTTAGCACCTAAGTGTGTTGCATCTGTTCGAAATAAAAGGTTTCAATGTAACAAAAAAAAAAATCACTACTGGAATATTAATCTTAAAGTTGTTCTGCAGTGTCTTGGTTTTGGGGGGCAGGATCGGAAAGCCTACTAGATACCACTAAGGCTAAAGTTGGTGCATTAAATACGCTGGGTTTTGTGGGGGTGGCAGGGTGATGTGTTTAGCCACGTTTTTGCCTGAGGAGGGGAACGGTAGAGTACTGAGACCTGAAGTAAAAGGGACTGTAGCCAACGTGCTGTTATCCTGGAGGCGGAGGTAATCCTCCTCTGCGTCTGTGCCCCCGCGGCAGCAGGGTCCGCGGCTGGTGCTGCCCTCCACATGAGCATCGCGTAGCTCTCAGCGGTAGGTGCCTCTTGGCCTCGCTGTTAAGTTGTCCTTCAGGCGATGATGGCAGACATTGAGCTCTTCTGTCAGACTGCTCTCCAGCAAAGTTTTAGTGAATTATTAATTTTCTCTGCCTTCAGTTTTCTACCTTCGGATCACTTGTTAGCTTAAATAAAATGCATGCCAGGGCTCTCTCAAGAGTGGGGAGAGGCTGGAAGGAAGCAGACACCTGCCTGTCTGACGGCTTTGCAAAAGCTCCCCCCATTTTTCTGCCTGTAGCTGGGGTGGGAGGGTGAAGAAGGGGAAAGAGATAAAGTTGTCCTTTGACATTTAACATCCAAGCCTTACTGTGATAACCTTTAGAGGTAATTTTCCCAGCAGGTGTTAGATATTTCTTGTGAGCATTTTAACAGTGAAACTTCATTAAGTGTTCCTGACAAAAGTAATTTGTTACAAAAGTTTTTGGCGGGGTGGAACCAAGACAAATTAGCCTCAGGATTTTTAGATACAAAGACGACATGTTCTTTTTGTACTAATCCTATTACTGCAGATATCCTTTCTAGCACATTGGAAAGCAGCTTCACTTGTGCTGAACTTACTGTCGTACATTCAAGATGCCCTTTCTCCAACTTTTAGAGAGAAGGGAACTGCAAACAATTGCCATTAAAAATATTTTAAGGGTTCTGCAACCATTCCTGCCTGTTTCAAAAGATGCTTTTCCAGGAAGATTAGATCAAAATTTTTTTCCAGATTTCTTTTAAAGTTCAATCCAAATAGTAGCATTAATTCTACCATTTCATAAGTAGTAGCATCACGAAGAACAAATACGATTTCCTTGTTTTCAAGTTCTACTTGTTGATCTCAGAAGGCTGCAATCCTAAAAAAGTTGGGGGGGGTTTGTTGGTTTTTTTGGTGGTGGTTTGTTGGTTTTGTTGTTTTGTGTTTGTTTTTTTTTTTAAAAAACAAAAAGTGTCATTGAAGAGGCAAACTTGCACACACGTGCAGCTGCTGAATCATTCCCAGAGCAAAGTGGTGGCCCCGTGCCCGCGCTCAGCGTGGCACCCTCTGCCACCCGAGCAGAGCAGCTTTCTTACAACCATTACCAGTGGGCTAGGCCAAGCTCAGCTTTTCGGATGATAAACACGCGCTCTGATAGCTGCAGAGCTTTTCATCTTCAGGGGAGAAAGGCTCAGCCTTGCTCCACACCTGCCCTTCACGCTCACCCCCTCACTGCCCAGCTTTTCTTTCCATTCCCTCCTCTTTCTGTTGAACTAACGCTTTTTCATCGCCCCTTTCCCGTTCCTCCTCTCCCACCACGGTCAGGCCGGCGTGCTGCCGCGATGTCCACGCCGTGCTTCGCCCCTCCTGCCCCCCAGTTTCGAGCAGGAGCTGCGCCGAGCAGCAGAGCCCTGCCACGGTCCGTGACAGTCCGACACATGAAGAGCTCTTGCCGGTGCGTCCCCGCTCCGATGCCAGGGAAGTCTGGCAGCATCACTGTAAGGTTGCGGAGCTCCCGAGATGCCGCTGTACGGTGTTTTGTTTTGTTTTATAATGGCTCCATTTCACACTCTGATGCAGCTGACTTAACCTGCTGTATATCACTTTTCTTAATTAGATTTTGCTCATTATTCCCGAGCACCTCCGAAAGCAGGAGCGGCACAGCACTGCCGCGTGCGGCACGCCCCAGCAGCCGCCTTGCAGCACCGTCAGCCCGCAACCGGTGGAGCAACGCCAGCCGAGGGGAGAAACCCCCAGCCG
>NW_008794451.1:1418719-1422843 GCF_000699145.1 Aptenodytes forsteri
CGGCGGCCACGGCTGCTCTCCCTGCTAAAGCGGCCCCAGGGGCTGGGATGGTGGTCTGCACCCTCACAAGCTGAAGGAAGGGAGTGTGTGTTTTGTACCGAGGAAAGGAGATGCGCAGCTGAGGAGCGTGCTAAAGCGCTCGGCCACGGGTGCCGGGGAGAGGCAAGCGCTTGCTCGGCTGCGGGACTTGTGAGTCCCATGGGTCTCCACCCTCATCCCGCGCACCGGGTACCCCGCTCCTGCCTCCGCTCTCAGCACGCCTCCTCCCATCTTCTCTTCCCCCTTTCCTGCTCTCCACTCACTCTGAATATAAGGGAGTATTTTTTAGAGGAGTGAATTATCTGATACTTATCTCTGACTCCAAGGTCTGTAGGTGCAATATCCAGCTCCTGAAGCCCCTGGACCTGTAGGAATTTATAGCAGCAGATTGACAGTGAGTTTTTTCTGCAGGTTGTTTATATTATTGTAAGCTGCTTAGGAGGAAAGCTTTAACAGAACACTAGATAAAAAGAAAATGGGTTTTAAAACCTCCAGTAACTCTTTTTTCTTAACTTGTTCTTGAACAAAAAATGTGAGCCCTGGGAAAGCACCTGAAGGCACTTTCACAAGGAACTAGCACAGAACGCAGCAGAGCGCAGTGGGCAAAACGTCCTCTGCTCAGCTTTTGGCAACAAAAAACCCACCAAAAACCTGGGGGAAGAGCAGGACGTGGGCAGTGAGGTCAGATAACGAATGCTGGTACTCAGGAATGTGAATAAATAAAGGGTCCTTGCTTTTTTTACCAGTAGGATCCCATATCCTGCAGTATTACGTATCTTAATAGCTATTGATTTTTTTCTATATTCTGCCCACAGCTAGAGAGAAATTTCATTCAAATGAAAAACTCACAACCTTGCTGGCAGTTACCATGGGTGAAGGAAAGACAAAGGGGTTGGGAAACAGAATATTGAACAGAATATTCCCTTTAGTATTATGCTGAGGTCCCGTTTGGCAAAGAAGGACCGTCAGCAACCCTAATGAAAATTATTCAGGCTTAAGGACATAAATGGAACAGTTGTGTCTCCTCTACAGTAACACTGAACTGACACCCTTTTGGGGACAAGTGCACGTCTACCAGTCACTTAATACATCCTTACCTGCACCAAAGGCTGGCCCTGTTGCTAGAAGGGCAGCACAATGAATACGTAACATAAATTCTCCCAGGTGGTGCCAAATGGCAGCTCGTGTTGATGCCTGCCACCATCAGCCTGAGCAGAGGAGGTCAGAGCCCATGAAAATATTCTCTCCAACTGCTTATCCAGGAGGTGCAATGTAAACATGGGGGCTGCTGTCAGGAAAAGAGCAGGACCGTTGCTTCGGATTTATGGCAATCCAAGGGGAATGAAACCTTCACATGGAAGAGAACCGAGAATCGAGGTGTGACTCAGCCTGTCCCATCGGATGGTACCAAAGAAGAAAGCAATTTGAATAAACAGTCCCAATCCTGTACAAGTGGAGAACACTTGGAAAGGGCAATTATCACCTTCCCACTGCTGACTAATGGGGACAGAACAGGCAGGTTTCCTTTTAAGTGCCTGCCGTCAGCCTGGGGGACAAAGGTTTTCTCCAGGCAGGGAGAAGACATCAGTTGGCCTGAGTCAAGTCCCAGCAGGAAGTTTCCCTGCAAAACACAGAATTTAAATCAGTTGTTTGCATTTCTCATGGCTAAAGGAGGCACTAGGAGGGGGAGAGAGAAAGAGAAACCTGGGAACAGCAGGCCGCTTCCTTGGAAGGGAACTACAAACACAACAGCAAAAGGGCCCCTGAGTTCTTGTGCAAAACATGGTATAAAGCCTGGCAATCCTCAAATGGTAAAAATAACTCAGAGCAAATTCACAACTCATAGCAAATTGAACAGCAGCAATTCAGAGTGTACTCAGTAAAAGAGTACATTTCTTCAGTATAGTCTCTAATAATCTAGCATATTAGTTGCTGTATAATAGCAGCCTCTTTCCTTATTGGCAGCATGCTTAGTGTAGATAATTAAGATTAACTAATCAAGCTCTTAGTCATTCTTCTAAGGGAAAAAGACAGGTATGAGATAGCTTTTAGTGCCACCTTGTTATTCCAGGTAATAAGGATGAGTGCTAAGCTGACCTGTAATGTGCCAGCGGTGACCACGCTTCGCCCCCGTGCATGAGGCAGCTGAGCTTGTAATTAGAGTGGTCTTTGCGCTGCCGTTGCGCTGTGCTGCAGAGGGGAAGGCCAAGAAACGGTGGAGAAGCAGAAGTAAGGGAAGAGATGTGAGAGGGAACAGAGCACAAAATGGATGACGGAGATGGAGATGCAGGGAGCCAGAGAGGGGCTCAGGCTGGAAAGCGAAAGCCGTTGAAAACTCTGGAGAAGACAAAGCTTTCGGTCCTGCTACGTGGCCTTGCTCAGCTGTAGAATTGGAGGCTGAGTATTTACAGTGTTAAAGCTTGTTTTCCAGGTAGAGAGACAAGCAGGTAAAGGAGCCTCAAGGAAAGGGAAGTGATCCTGTGATGCTGGAGCTCGGGGCAATAGATGTAGCCCACAAATACGGAGTTGGGGGTTGGGGTTATAGTCCCAGCAGGATGTTGGCTACCGCTCCACGCTGATATAGTTGACAGGGATAGTTGAACGGAACGGTAAAATGCAAGCAGCTGTGTGTTGGCAGTTCGTACTGAAAGTTTTGATCTCTGCAGAAAAAGTAAGTAAACCTCAAAGAGTCATTGATCCCTATCATACTGTCACCCGTCCACTGCAGCTCATCTATCAGTCTAGCTGTCAGTGTTTGTGAAAGGATGAGTCCCTTTCCTTCAAAGCGACAGCACAAAAATGGAATCGCTGCTTCTGGGCAGGTGCATGGTGAGACGGCTGTGTCCTGGGATGAGTATCTTCTCAGGCCCTCTCTAGCATCCATGATCAAACAGGAGGCATCAGGGGAGTCAATGGCCGGTTTCCCTGGCTTTGGCCTATGTGGTGTGTGCGAGAACAAACTTTTGACACCCGTATGGGTACAGATGGCTCTTTCTTCAGCGGTGGCCCCAAACAAACACCTGAAAATAGACTCTGACCTTTTGATTATACACGGCAAACTTGCCTGCTCTTTTAGCTGGTGCCGTTGAGTTTTCCCAAGCAATCTCTAAACAGAAAATAGGAGTGATTTTAAAAGAAAATGGGTTCATCGGGTCAGTGGTAGTGTAATTCTGGAAAGGGTATGAAAGTAAGGAAGTAATGATAATGCACAAATTGAAGGGCTGATATAATTTGTCACGGCTGCATTGAGGTAAGGCATTGTAAATACAACTTCTTGTCTGACTGGAACATAATGAGTTCCCTACCTTTTAACAGTGCCTGCAAAATAAATTAAAAGAAAACACATACTGCCTTTCTTCTCTTGCAGATAGTATCTATTTATTAAGGAAAAAGGAACAGTGACAAGAGAATGCTGCTTCTGCACAAGAATACTTGAATTAGCTCGAAAGTCCTGGCCACTGCCCAGAGATGAAGAAAGAAGGGGGAATGACGCTGGCATGGGAATAAAGCGATCTGAAATTGCCACTGACAGTAAAATAGAGAGAGTGACGGGCAGTAAAGGCTTGTCCCTGCCCTTCTCATAGCCTTTCTTGTGCTGGAAGGAACGGTGATTTTAGGGAGGGAGAGGATTATTGAAGGCAATTATTGTTTCTGTGAAAGAGGTATTACTATTAGTGTTTAACTGCAGCCACTGCTTTTATAACTTCTTAGTGCTTCAGTAAAGATGTTGTCCTTGCTCCTCTGAAATTTTAGAGTGGACTTGTGAGTGCAGGAAGCCCAAGAAAAGAAAGGGAACAGTGGTGAAAAAAAGAACGATGTTAATAGGTGTCCTGGTTTCGGCAGGGATAGAGTTAATTTCCTTCCTAGTAGCTGGTACAGTGCTGTGTTTTGGATTTAGGGTGAGAACAAAGTTGATAACGCACCGATGTTTTAGTTGTTGCTAGGTAATGCTTACACTAGCCAAGGACTTTTTAGTTTTCCATGCTCTGCCGACTGAGAAGGCTGGAGGTGCACAAGAAGCTGGGAGGGGGCACAGCCAAACTGGCCAAAGGGACATTCCATACCATGTGACGTCATGCTCAGTA
>NW_008794451.1:1422912-1458622 GCF_000699145.1 Aptenodytes forsteri
TTATCATTTTATTTCAATTATTAAACTGTTTTTATCTCAACCCACGAGTTTTTCTCACTTGTGCTCTTCCAATTCTCTCCCCCATCCCACCGGGTGGGGGGGAGTGAGCGAGCGGCTGGGTGGTGCTCAGTTGCCGACTGAGATTAAACCACGACAATAGGACACCCAATAACAATGTCCGTAGCCAAAAGGGGTCAAGCTCAACAACCCCACTAAAGGATGTGCAACAGCTGAGTTTCTGGAATATGCAATAATTAGACAATACTTCTCATAAAACCGCACTGAAGATATCCTTTACCTAGCTGGTGACTCAAATGTATCTCACCAAGCTTCTGCGAACAGGGATATGGCTAAAAGCAAGCAAATAAGGAAGAAAAAAAAAAAAAGACTGATTTTTACCTACACACGACAGGCCTCTGCATAGTTACTTCTCATTCCCTTAAACCTCACCACAGGCAGGGACCCTATGTCAACCGACTGATCAAGGCCTCTGTGAACTACACACTGAAACGCTTCTATTTCTTATCTAGAGAACAAAATGGAAATTATGGTAACAGAGACAGACCTGGTGAAGTCCATCAAAGCCCAAGAAGGTAACTCAGTCTACCTCCGCCCAGAGCCCTTGACCTCTCTGCTAAGGCTCCCAACCAGAGGGGCACTTCTTGTGACGGTACGTACGGGGGTATAAATAACTCTTACGTAGCCATAACCCACTGCACAACTATTACTGATTGTCACTCATGCTGCGCTTGATCTCCTGGTTTGAAGGCATACGCATCCCTCATTTCGGGATATAACTCTTAAAAGCTTATATCACTTAAGCTGTTATCCAGAAACTGAGTAATCCAAAGCATTGGGATTTTGGTTGGTAATTCCAGCTCAACCTGTTACATTTACCTTAATACGTGTTTATATGAAACATGTCTGGAAATTGTGCCACTGTTGTAACTTCTAACTTCATGTAAGATACATTTAAAATACAGAGAACAATTCTGAATTACTGCTTTTATAGATAAACATCATTTAAAGTTTTGCAGATTTTCTTTCTTCTGAACAACAGATAGAAATTCAAAAAATAGTGTAGGAAACTTACCTCTCCAGCACTTTTCTTTTCCCGCAGGAAGTACGGCAATTTTTATAACACACTCAAAGGCAATTTACTGTAAAAAGTAAAGCTCATTTTTACAGCGTATAGGTTTTTTGCAACACGGTAGAATTCCTGTATGTCTGACAGCACAAAGAACAGGGTACAAAATACCATGTGGATTTAAAGTGACCAAAAGCAGAGGCTGGTTTATAATTGTCTTTCTTTTTGTTGCAGAACCCAAATTCTTTTCTTTTGGGGGCTGGAGCAGAGTGTCGGTGAGCCTCAAGAGAGAAAAGAGGTCATCTATTTCAATGAGAAAAGGATGCATTTTGGCTTGCTTTGTTTTCCCACAGCTAGTAACAAACTGCATCCTGAGCTTAAAAGCAGAAAGCTTAGCGAGGTCAGAAGTAAATGAATCCCTCTGCTGTATTTCTGCCATTTGTCTTTCCAGGCTGATTTTTAACTCAATCTTCAAATGTTATAAGGAGGGTCTTATTGTTACCAAAAAAAAAAAAAAAAAAAAGAAAAAGGCCACAGCATGGCAGAGCACTGAAGACGGTGCGAGCCTGCTCTTCTCCCTGGAGGGAAGAAACGGGCTGTCCCCAGACGCCGGGAGGCTGCCCACGCTGCGGCTGAATTCGGCTGGATCCTGGCTCCCGCCGGCATCACACAGGAGCAAGCCTCGGACAAGGGCTGTGCCTACGACGTTGCAACTGGCGTTTGAGCAGAAGCCTGCCTAACGTACAGTTTATCCAACAACAGGGGATGTAGGGCAGAGCCAAGCTGTAAGCATTCACGCTCACACTTTTCAAAGGCTTTTTTTAAACGAAAGGAGAGCTGGTCATCTTGGAGAAGGTGAACAGCAGGGATAGGCACATCCTGTTGTTATTAACCCAATAAAGGGATGTAAAAGCATTAAAAGGAATGGAAACCAAGGCAAAGTGAGGTACAGAAACTTGTCTATATTATACCATCGCCACTAGATTTGGGAACTTCTAGTGCTGCTGTGCTCCCATTCACACTGTCAAGGTATCTGGCCTTGCAGCCACTCAGTCGGTGTTCAGCACTCTGTTTAAGGTGCATCCCATCATACCCACTGCCCCACGGTCATTTAGGAGCATTTGCATTGGAAAAATAGAAAAAAGAAGTAATGCTTAAAATTTGAAGGTGCAAACTAGACCTATTTTTTTTTGTTTTAGACATATATATTGGGATATTGTACTATGCAGGATGGGAATCTGGGAAACAATACTAGACCCGTTACAAAGAAATTTGGCTTGAGGCATCTGAATTTTGAATTGGCTACATAAAAATCCTTCAAAATAGACTCCTTTTTGGTATCAGTATAGCATATGTTGTAAATGTAACAAAGACTGAGAGATACAACTTTCAGCACAAAACTAGCATCATCTCTTGGAAGATTTATATACGTGACAGACTCCGAAACGAAAGAAAAAAGAAAAATCAAACTTATTTTTGGGTAGCAGACAAAAATCATAAATAGTGGTTTTGTCACGCACATTTGCTGATTAGCCACGGCTCTGGAATTTTAAGCGCTAGTGTTGGAGAAAAGAAGCAATTGGCCAGGTGCAATCTGAATTCCAGTTTCAAGTGATTCCAGAACGTGTCCTCTAGTATAGCAGACCACTAGTACACTAATAGATATCTTTAGCATAGTAGCAGAGAGATCAGCCTTCGGCCAGATTTTTTCTCAGAAACTTTCACAGAACTAGCTGTATTCTGGACATATCAGTATCCTGTTAATTCTGGACCTCAGTGGACTTCTAAAAACACCCTGCAAACTGAACTTATGGATTAATTGCAGAAACAATAGATACTGACACTTACCTCTGAAAAATAATCAATATTGCAGAAAAGGCTTGTAAGCAGAATTAAACGGCGCGGTGATTTTCTTTAGTCGGTTTCGAGCTATTACGCACTACCAATTTTCATCAGGACTTCTCGTCTGCCCCTAGAACATACAGTGCTAGGTTAATTCTAGAATTAGTGTTACAGCCTGTCTCAGATTTCAGGTCCTCAAACTTTCTCAGCTTACCTATATAAAAAGGAATTTGTGTTTTACAGTTCTCAGATACGTTTGTCAAACCTTGCTTCCTTTCCTGTGCCTTGGCACACGCTGATGAGTACCGCCACAGTGCTGTCGTTGCATCTTACCCACCTGCAGTGTCGGTCTGTGTCATTTTGGCAGGGCTTGGCCACACGTGGTACGGCCAGCAGCCTTAGATATACGCTTGTATAGAAATTCTCAAACACATCTGGCTGCTATTAAGATGTAAGAGTTTCAGTGCCTTGCAGAGTATGTGTACTATGCCACAATTACCTCTTTGGTTCACCGTCTGCCTCATTAGGGAAGTGATGGTGCCCCTGTACTCGGCACTGGTGAGGCCGCACCGCGAATACTGTGTTCAGTTTTGGGCCCCTCACTACAAGAAGGACGTCGAGGTGCTGGAGCGTGTCCAGAGAAGGGCAACGAGGCTGGTGAAGGGTCTGGAGAACAAGTCTGATGAGGAGCGGCTGAGGGAACTGGGGTTGTTTAGCCTGGAGAAAAGGAGGCTGAGGGGAGACCTCATCGCTCTCTACAACTACCTGAAAGGAGGTTGTAGTGAGGTGGGGGTCGGTCTCTTCTCCCAAGTAACAAGCGATAGGATGAGAGGAAACGGCCTCAAGTTGCGCCAGGGGAGGTTTAGATTGGACATGAGGAAAAATGTCTTTACTGAAAGAGTGGTTAAACATTGGACCAGGCTGCCCAGGGAAGTGGCTGAGTCCCCATCCCTGGAGGTATTTAAAAGACGAGTAGATGAGGCGCTTAGGGACATGGTTTAGTGGGCATGGCGGTGTTGGGTCGATGGTTGGACTCGATGATCTTAGAGGTCTTTTCCAACCTTAATGATTCTATGATTCTATGATTAACACGTGCCTAACTGTATGTATACAATGGCACTCAAGCCCTTGACAGAACAGTTGGATTCTCCATACAGGTGCATATGAGGGGGGAGAGGGATGTACGTAAACCTAGCTTAGAAAGTTCTATCACATTTTATATGCTGCTCCTTGCCTACCCCTTTTTGTTATTTTTTTGTGTACTTTTTGGCTTTCACACATTTTAAAATGATACAGTAATACATCAATTATAATTGAGGGGTAAAAAAAAATATTTCTCTCTTTGCTAGATGTATGGTATGCGTGAGTCAAAGCAAAGATTTGTAGGCTGTGGAGAGATAATTTAAAAGCATAATGGCTGTTAGTGCTTGCTTATGTTACTAAGTTTGTTTTCTTTTCCCTTTTTATATTTGTCATATAATTTTTACTGTGTTTTTCTCCTCTGAAAGCATTTCAAAGGACATTATAATCTACCACCTTGTCTTATGAAAGGTCATTAGTCACACAAATTGTCATTTAATTTGAACTTCATATTCTATGGGTTTTCTGCTTCAGCCTGTAAGAAATGAGACTGAAAGTGGAAATTAGAACCACTCTTTGGCCAAGACCAAAGCAAACTGTGAGGGACACCTCAGTTGGGTTTAACTGTCTGCCCAGCTGGAAGGATGCTCAAACACATGGGGTCAGGGAGAAGTGTCCATCACAGCCACGCCATTGCTGCAGCCTCCACAGCTAACCTTTGAAAGGCTCCAGCATCTCATCAAAGGCTATTTTAAAAAGTAACACACACACACACACATTTTGAAAAATGAAGATTAAGATCTAGAGTGTAAAAGGACAGACTAAGCCTACAAGAGTAGTGCAGGGATCTTCCATTGTGCACTGCTGCCTCGCTAAGTCAGTTAACGTAGTTAATGATATT
This sequence comes from Aptenodytes forsteri, assembly GCF_000699145.1. Taxonomy (NCBI): domain Eukaryota; kingdom Metazoa; phylum Chordata; class Aves; order Sphenisciformes; family Spheniscidae; genus Aptenodytes; species Aptenodytes forsteri. The sequence goes on from NW_008794451.1 coordinate 1,427,823, forward strand.
TGGATTTTAGGAAACCAAGTGGTACTCACGTAGTTTTCAGCTGTTGTGATCTCTTGTAAGAAGATTCTTTCCTGCTTTCCTGAAGTAGCAGCTACAGGCACAGATCTGAAATGCAGAGAAGCCAGGCTACACTATTTTCATAGCTATTATTAAAAACACAAAACCAATCCCCCCCTCGCAACTTTACCAACAGATGTTTCAAATGACAGATTTGGGGGTTGAACAGCCCTTCCGTTTTTCCCTTTCTCCTCATCTGACATCACTTCGGCAGGGCTACGCTGAGCAGTGGACAGGGGAAGGAGCAGCACTATGAGGATGCTGCTTGTGGGTCCCTGGGCGCAGCAGGGCTGAGCCCCCGCTTGCCGCCCACGCTCCCTGGGGCACTTCTCATAACTGGGGCCATCTCTCACACACGGGTTTGATACTGCAATATTATTGTCCATCTACAGAGCTCTGCTTCGTCCAGACTGATGTTTATGCATACCTTTGGTACTGCAGTTATCCACATTTGGAGGCTCGCTGCAGGACAAGGCCATTTTTTGTGGCTGGAATCCTCTGTTTAACTCAGATTTGTTTCACATCACGTCGCCTGTGTACAAGTCATTACAAAAAATGTTTGGTAGAAAATTAATGTATAAACCGTTAATGGAATGATTTAGTCCCTGTTTTTATCAGTGCGGACCAACACAGCTCTTAATTGCAAAACTGACCTGGTCCCAAAGAAAAGGCCAGCTGTGTCTAATCATCCAGGGGACGGACCAGAACACACCGAATAAAGGAAATGGAAAGTAACGCCAAAATGTTTTAAGATGTAAAATGACACAACGTTCAATGAACACTTGCCAACATCATCTCTAATTACCGCAGTGATTAAGTAGTAAAGAATTCGGTCCCAAGGGGATTGCAGTTCTGAAGGAAATACGGTGCCATGTGTTACAGAATTTTTTCTTGCAAATCATTATGGAAATCCTGCTTTCTGTGGTTCTCCTAACAAACTCTTTCTTTGCAAAAACCATGCTTCATTTGTGAAGTGCGGAGGGAGTGTAGCTTGCCTGCTTCTGAAGATTTACGTCTTTATTGCCATATATTCAACTTGCCTTTTTAAAAAAATCCTTTTATGTCTCTAAAGAAAGAAGCATAGAAAGCATTATATATTTGCATACTGTAAGGGTTCCTCTCATCCTCGCTGAAGAACAAAACAGAGAATAGGGGAGGGCTAGATAAAAGCACTGAGACCTTAACGCAGCACGGCAATGGCCTAACAAACAGCCAGAGAAACTGCAATTAATGCAAGACCAGTTTAAAATCATAGTCCTGGGGGACACCTTAGAAGACCTTGTTTAGAAGTACTCATATTTCTTTTTTTCATAGTTCTCTTAACCGCAAGATCAAAATTTTTCCAGCTTAAAAAACCCCAAAGCACAACAGAAAAACCCTGAGGTTGAATAACAAAAGCATTTGAATATATTTGAATTTAAGGGTTACGTTTAAACTTTTTATAACTCTGGATCAAAATGTCTATTGTACAAGCAAAATATATATTTCACCATAACATGCTCAGATTTATTGTGTTTTATTCTTTCGGCAGGTGTCCCTAGGTATATGCTGTCTTGTCATCTGTCCATTCAGCAAAGGAAGAGGAAAAATCCTCATCCTCTTGCAGAGCTTGTATAGGAGACAAAGAACAGCAAGGGAATAACCGTGGACCTCCTTCTCTGTTTTGTCCTGATTTTTTTTGCATCAGATCCATGTCTCTGTCTTCCTCCTACCCCTTGCTATACAGAGCTTCCAAACATGCTATGGCACGTTCCACAAAGAAATATTTAGCTCTCACAAAGCACTTTTATCGGTACACCAAAGCGACACAATTATCCCCGTTTTGCTGGTGCGAAAACCAAGGCCCAAACATCATCTGTATGGAACATGCACAGCAGGGAAATAGCGCTGTAAGTTCCCAGGCTATGAATGCTGTATGTATACATCAGAAATGAGGGAGTAAAGAACAGGGCATTTCTGTCTGCTGTGCACAAAGAGGTCAAGAGAGAGGAGAAGGAAGAAGAGGCACCAGTCCCTAACACCCAGGGTCATACGCTTTCTCTTGTCCTGAGAAAGATATAGAATCAGCCATAAACAATTAAAAACAAGACCAACCTATTTCAGACATAGCTTTTAGAGAAAAATATAACAGGCGATTAAATGTGAGTGAGAAATGGCAACATAGGCAGTTGCCGGCTGTCGCCTGCGCCCCGATAGCCTGGCTATGCCATGCTGCTAGGTATATGGTAAAACGTATTAGCAAAATGAAAGACAAAACTCTTGGGTTTAGCCTGAGTACGGTAGTAAATTAAAATGCTTCCTCTTGCTTCTTAGTAGATATGAGGTTTAGCTGGAAAGGCAACAGATGCTCTGAATTTCAGTGTTTAAAATGAGACATTGAGACTCTTCCTTCTTAGCCAAGTTGTTACAAGTATGGGAGAAGATGCTCTTTTTTTCCTCAGCGTTGAATAAGACGTTAAACTTAGTTTTCTAAGCTCATTTCATGAATCATTCATGATCAAGTACAAATCCTCACGAACTCACAAGCTTCCTGGTCGAGAGCACTGAACCAGCAAGAAGAAAATTTAGGGAGATTTAATGGGAATGCCAAAACAGTTAGAAATATGACTGGGGGGATCATAAACAGTAAGTGAATTCATTGGACTAGAACACTTATCAGTTGGTTCAATCCCATTTGTACTATCAGCAATGTTGATAATAAAAGCGTTGCAGATTTTGCAGAGAACTTCAGATTCTCAAATTCTCTCTAATTTTTTTCTGCATCTGTAGTTGTTATTTCTGTGAAGGGCATCATGCCATCCTGCTGCACTTGTGACTCACTGAAAATCTTTTTTTGAGACTTAGCAGTATGATGTTCTAAGTAAGTCACGCTGAGAAAAACACTCATTTAGGATAAAATAGATCAAATTCTGTTTACGGTGACCAAAAAACTTCTAATAAATGTTGTCTCCACAAAAATCTGAGAAGATAACCAGATTTAGAGGGAACTAGATTAGCTGACCGGCAAATGTGTTGAACTAAGACCCAATGTTTGGAAGGCACTGAAAGCAAAAGTCTCCATGCGGTTTTTACCGTCCCCTTTTATGTCCTCACTCCATTAAAAGGTGCACGCATTTCTCTGGCATCTGCTCCCATTCCTCATTGTCTTGCTGGGGGAGGGGACAGACGAGAGAAAGAGGGGGTCTGGGGAGGACATGCTAAGGGAAAAGGAAGACTAAAAGGCCTTAATGGTTGTAAAGGGAACAAAGATGTACCCTGCTTATGAAATGGCCAGGTGAGAGTTAGGTTATGACGATACTACCTTTGACAGCACGGCCAACACCAAGAGGATGGTCAGCTGGGAGCCTTCAGCGCCCCATGGCAAGCAGAGCTGCCTCTCCAAGAAGGGATGACCTTACTCTCCTCACACCAAATCCTCCAGCACTGCCTCCATAACTCCCAGACAACAGGTCTGGCTCGTTTTCCTTTTAATGACCACTGCAATTGGATATAAACTTATGGGCAAATGTAATGGTGACTCTCAGCTGGTGATTTGGAAATGAACGTGCACCTTCACAGGCTCCAAATCATCAGGGCTGGAATCCTCTAATATCCAAACTCTTCCACATCAATATAACGTCTTGGCTGCCTCCAAACTACGCCAGCGCTTTCTGGTAGCGCTATAGCAAGCTCCCAGAGACACCAGTCAGCTGGGGACCCTCTGCAATTACCTGTCAGAAATATGACACGAGAGACCAGGAGCGGGACCCTTCATAACGGCAGGCTGCCATCTCTGTCCCCTCCCCCAGAGGAGACTGGGAAGAGCCGTTCTGCCATCATTTTCAAATCCTGTAAAACCTCCATAATGCTATCAAAACACAAGAACTATTCTAATCAGGGACTTCATCTATGGCAATTTCGTACAAACTGAGTACATCCAAAATGCGATGAGAAATCAGTCTCTTCTACAGCTTGCCAGCTCATATTTTTGTTTGAAGCTTAGGTGTAGTGGAAAGAAACGAGTTAAAAATGCTGATAGGCTAAGCTTGATTTTTTTTTTTTTAAAGAAAATAACTATGCTCTAAAAAAAGTCTTAAAATTAGTCATTTATGTTAAACATCAGCTGTTTCTGTTTTCTATTAAAACAGCTCTGGCTTTCTTTCTAACTAACTGTATTAAAAGGAATTCAGGAGATTTTCATATTTTAGGCTTGTGCAGTTGTAAAAACAAAAATCACGTGGTCCCTAAACTGTTCTAAATTGCATTTGTGCAGAAATGTAAGTAAACTTTCACCTTTTGGAAAGAGTAAAATCTATGCATTGCTTTGAAAAGGGCACTAAATGGCTTCCGCATTTAGGACAGGATGGCAAACTCTTTTTACTGCAATGTCTGAGATGCTGCTGCTGGCCTTTGCTATGCTGTCAAGCGTCGGCCTTTGTGGCATTGCAATTTCCCTTCTAGAAGAAAGTTGATATTTGTGGACCAGATTGCACCGAATGAAATTTGCAGTCTCTGATGCCTGCTAGTGGGACATTTGTTACATGCTCTGTTTTGAATGTAGTAATACATATTTCAGTGTGGCACTGCGTCTTCAAAAGATTAAAAACCTCTTAGTCCTGTGAGACTTGTGTCAGCATCTGATTTCATGTGCAAGGTAATCTTTAAATATTAATATGGAGCAAGGTCGTGCTCTCTTTAACCCCCAAAATGGAGTTAGTAAATCATGATCTGGCAGTAAAAATATACAGGGCACATCAGTATTTGTTTAGGGCAAAATCTAAATTTAAATTAAGCTGAATTGGCTACTGGTATTTTTATAATCATATATACGTAATATATTATTTGTGGGCAGGGGGGGAGCATGGATATCTTATGAAGCTGTAGTTGAAAAATATTTATTAGGAGGATATTAATAAAACCCCTCCCACTGATAGCAGAGAACGTGGTATCTGAAATACCAGTTAGATAAATCTAAAGTGGGAATTCAGAAGCTCTTGGGGCAAATCTGCTGCTGTCAGATCTCTGTTGACTGCAGCAGAATGAGTCAGTTTACACCAGATGAGCAGGAGCCTTTTGGGCTCTCGTCTAAGCTGAACCACTGATTTATGGCATGACACTGGTAGTCTCTTTGACCTCTTTATATGCCATTCATCCTACTAAGGAACAGGGGAGGGGGGAGTGACGGACCTTGCTGGAAACTAGATGATAGACCCAAATAGACTTTCCCTAGGCAAAATAAAACATTTCATAGTTAAATTTCTTGAGAGGGGCTGATGGGTTAACCTTGTAATTCTAGATACATTACCATTACAAGTTATCCGGAGCTCAGCTCCCAATGCAGCTGAGGTTCATGCCACACATAACTAACCACATTTGTTTTGCTGCCAGGGGACCTCCCTTGCTGCGGAGATGGGGAATGGCTTTATCCTACAAAAGAGAGCCGATTGAACTCTGCAAGGAGTCCGTATTGTGAGACCATGACCTTTCATACAAAATACTTAGAGGGCAACTGAGAGGTAGCAGAGTCTGGGGAGGGAAAGAGTCTTCATCTGAGCACTGGGAAATAAAGGGAGACAAATCATTTCAATTTAAAAATACAGCAAATGTGCTTGTTAAATAGACAGTGAATGTGTGATTCTCATTTAGAGCAGAGAACAGAGTATTTTAGCTTTGGCATTAATGATTTGAGCTACCGAACAGGCAAGATTTTCCTTACAGAAGTATCTGAGACAAAAGGCGGTCATAAATAATCAGCTAAAGTAGCTCCACTTTGCTCTTTGCTTTGCTTTCTAAAGTTGCCAATTATTTCAAATTATGTATATAAATTTTGTCATGTGGACTGTTATGTCCATTGGGAGATGTGCTCAGGCTTTTAAACTCATTTCATCTGGCCCTTTTACTTTGGTCTGAGCCCAAAAGTGTTTTATGGGCCTCATCTGTAGGGGTAATGGGTGTCTCCGGATCAGGTCACGCAGGCTGCATTACACCAGACACAAGTCAGTCACAGAAGTGTGCAGAACAGACTTGGAGTCTCCGAGATGCAGCAGCTGCCCTTCAGTCTCTAACCCTACCGAGTCGTTAAAACGATGTTTAAATCAGCCGATGTCACCACGCGGGGCAGGTTCCTCGGCTCAGCAAAGCCATAACGTGCACTTCAGCAGGAAAGATCTTCCTAGACCTCACAGAGCGATAAACTCCTTGGCGGCTGTGGTTTCCAGTCTGGGGTCCACGGATGCTCAGGGATCTGTGGATTCGTTCTGAAGGCTCTGCAGAGGTGACGAGGAAAAGCTTATTTTCAGTAGGCTTATGTTTGTTATGCAGGTGTCCACACCTCCACCGAAAGCTTGCTTAGAAATCCACAGATAAAAAAAGTTTGATTTAAGACTTTGCTCTCATATATAACACTTTGATACTAATACTTTGCAGTTCCTTATTCACAGATGGATTTTTTTAACAGGTTCAGAAATTGCTTTCAAAGCACATTTCCAATTCTCTCTAAGCAGCCCTCACCTGCTAAAAACTCACTGGAGTTATTTTGTAATGTTTAAAAATGTATGGAAACCCAATCCTGACTGGCATTGCCTCATAGCAATCAAACTCTGAACAACAAAAAACCTTCCTCTGAGGAGGATGCGGGAGCAAAGAAACAAGTCAGTGGGCAACGAGGACACCGGGAAAGAAGCGGCAGATTATCTGACAAAATACAAGACTGGGGAGAGAGAAGGAGAGGGAGGAAAGGGAGGAGAGAAGAGAAGCAAATCTAGAAATCAGCCCATAAGAGCAGAAAGCCATGCTGAATCTCACTGCACTATCTCCTTTGGCCTGGAAGACAGCAGGGTCACAGGCTACAAGCTTTGCAGGGATGCAGTGGCAGGGGTGCGGTGGCAGGGGTGCGGTGGCAGGGGTGCGGCGGTTGCGAGGTGGCCGCTGGCAGCCAGCACCCCCCGGTCCCCGGGCAGCTCTGCCGGAGCCCTGCAGCCGCACGGCTCCCAGGGCAGGGACCGATCCCTCCTGCAAAGTGCCAACCACGTTAGTGTCGTCCCATAAATTACTAGTAACAGCAAAACCAACAGGTAAACGCAAACAAAAAATGTGGCTGCACTTAAAGCAGGCAAGCGCCCTGCTCAGAAAAGGATCATAAATGCCTCAGGAATCCAAAATGTTAGCTTTTAGCACAAACTGTCTTAGAAGAGTACGGGGAAGTTGTACTAAGGAACTTGTCACCCTGTGTCAACTGCACGTTTACCAGCATCTGAGGATGGAGACTACACTGCAGCCCCTTGGAGGGATGGAGCAGTCAAAGATGGAGGAAACCTGGCAAAGCCTGGATTTCCAAGTAGGATAGCAGAATAGCAGTTTCGGGGTGCTCATTTTAGCCAAAGAAGGCTCTCTGCAGATGGCAAATAATTCAATTGAAAAGCCCTTTCTGGAGAGTGAACAGGGTGTCAGCGGCACGAGGAGTCACCACTCCCGAGGGCATCTTTCGGAGGGCTGCTGCAATACCTTGGTGTTTTTAGACCCAAAAAAATGGGCTCTGAGACGTCAGGGAGGGAGATGGCCAGGGCAGGAGACAAAATGCAGACAGACAGGCTGGGTCTAGGGTCATCTGAAGAAGCCCTCAGAAGCGAAACCTGTTTCAGGAGAAGGGTTCTGGCTTGTCAAGAGCAGAATCAATGACAAAGAAACAGCAATTAGCATGATTTTAAATATTCCTCTAAAATACGCTGTAAATCGTTTTGCCCTTGGGAGCGCCAGAACAAAAGACGAGCATAAAACTGCAGGCAAAATGCAAAAGTCTCCATCTCGCTGTGCAGGCAGATGGAGTTATTTAGTAAATCCTCTACAGTCTTCTCTGGCCTATAAGGAAAGGAGAAAAAAAAAAGCTGCCCAAAGTTTCAGTCAATATTTACCTCTTGGGTTAATAAATTATGATCCTGACCTCAACAAAAGTCAATATCTTCTGATTATTATACGCAGGCACCTTTTTATTTGTCCTCACTCATTGTATAATGAGTCACTCGTTTCCATTGGCAACTTCACTTTAATTTTGAATGTCTGAATTGAACAATCATTTATACTCCAAAGGCATAAGACAAAATTACTATAAACTAGAGCTGTAAAATGTGGACTTAGGTTGCTATTTCCAGTGAATAAGCGAGCTTGGGCGGGGGGCAGAAGGGATCAAGGATTAAGCACAAAAAATAGCCATTTTAAATCCTCTTTTAAATACCTCTGAGGGACAAGGAGCAGAGAGAGGAAAGCCCTGAACGGTGCTATTAAATACAGTAAGGCTGCAAGTGTGGGAGGAAAGAAAAGACAACAATCTGGCCTGACTAGCGAACTTGTTTTAATGGAACATTATTAGCCTTTCTCCCCGAAATAGCCAAAGGCAACGCCAGAAAATATATGCCAAGGGCAACAAGTATAGATTCACACACTTGCAAGCCAAGCCACAAAGGCAGATCTGAATGAAAGTCACCACACACTTGCTGCTTCATTAGAGGAGGGCTGGGCCAGAGCTAGAGGGAGAGAATTCAGGGTGTTATTCTCATAATGATGTAATGTTTTATATAATACCACAGGTGTGCACTGTGCTTTCCTGAAAGAAATCAAAGCACAGCCTCCCCCAGCAAGATCAAGAATCAGCTAGAATCACATTTTTGCTCTTCAACTTCTCATTTTTCGAACATCCCCCACTGACTATAATAAAAACGTCCTTTGGGCTTACAAGCCTTGTGATGCTGGAAAGATTTTCACCCACACAACCCACTATGCCCATCTCTTTTTTAAAAAGTAAGTCACTTTTTTATCAGTTTAAGTTTGTCTGGCTTGACATTATTCTACTATTAATCCCACTCCGGCAAACAGTGGCGAGAGCAGCACATCTCTAGCTTAAGCACAGAGATTTTTGAACAGTGGAAGATCAGGAAGAGCAAATTGTGATCAAAACAAACGTGATCTGGCTGTCTTTGTGAACACTAATAAACCCCATATAAGCCATCCTAGCGTATTTCTTCCAAAAGCCACGTTATGTATCTGCATGGCACTACTCTGGTACCATATTACCTTGTATTGTAAATAAAAAATAGTTCATTATGACCAAGGTAGGTGATGTTGCACTCATGGGAAAATGAGTATGGAAACACTATTTTCAAACGAGAAAAGAAGCTGTCATTTTCAGATGGGACATTCAGCCCACTGTTTAGCAGTTCAATAAATATTTTTGAATTATCTGTTAATACTGTGCTTAAATTCTATATTATTCAAAAAGGTATATCTCATTCAGAAGGAGCAGAGTCGGCCTGCCTGAGCTTCAGAAAAAAGATGTCATCATAAGTAGATTTCCCCTTCTACTTCACAAATCCAGCTTACAGTTCGCTTGCTATAAGCACATTTTAAATGGAGACCAGCAGACATAAAGTCATTTAGACAGCTCACACACCAAAAAGCAGGTGATTTTCTAAAACAAAAATACATAAAAACAGAATTTAAAAAAAATCCCCCCCACCAAGAAGTCACAACCCAGAACCTGACAACGCTGAAGCATATTAATGAATACATTAAAGGTTCATTTGATATCCTCAGACCTGCTCCTACTAAATTCAGATGTTTTTCACCATTAACTTAGTTGAGATCCTTTATTTCCATCTAATGACCTGTATCAGCAACCGCTACCATTACCACATCGGTACCAACAAGTAGACGTGGTAATTCGTGTGCCATTAAACAGCATGCATATCCATAGAGGAAGGCTGCAAACTGTCTTGTGAGCAGAAACGAATGAAGTTTCAGTAGGTTTGAATAAATCTGTGGGCACTTTGTAGCTACAGAAGATTTTCATCAACAGCCTTTATAATAGCTTGGAAGTGGCAACTGATTTAAACTCATCAGGGTCAACAGACAGAAACTATAATAAGGTGGGCAAAACACGGTTGGATGCTGTGGTTTCTAAAAACCTGGCGTGCTCCCAGGGAGATGCTTACTTTGGAAAAGAAATTATACCTCTGCATATTTTAGCAGACAATCTTGAAGTACATTTTCTTGAAGAGAATGGGCAGAATCAGACACAGTGGGACATTCCATTAATTTGGCTGACTACAGCTGGAGCCCAAGATACTCTAAGCCAAACTTCTTCATAGCAACCTTCGCTGGCCAAACTCAAATAGAGTAATTTATATATTTACTGTGAAATAAGGAAATGTGTCCTAGTCTGCTTGTCCATATTGGGTCAGAGTACAAGCTGAGCTTCTCATTTATGTCTGGGAGGAAGGCCACTGCAGTGTCTGCCAACACCAGCATCCCCAGCCAGAGGCACTGTTGATACGCCACAGGTACCAATGATCACTCTATGTTACAGAGACAAAAGTAGCTATGACATTTTTCATGACTGTAAAATGTTTTTTCTGTGTTTTCACTCTTTCCTATTTCAAGGACAGAAGTCAAAGGACCTGAAACACCGGTCAGCCTTGTGGATAGCTGAGGCCTCCAGGTCACATCATTTTCATCAGAGAAAAAGGGTATATGTGCATGCATGTTTCCTATGGGGCAAAACCGGGGATGAGACAATTGCCCTTCCCTCCTATACATTTCCAGAACAGAACATGCATAAATCGAGAGAGGAAATAGCACTCAATTCAGAATAAGCCATTTTTTGCAGTGAATTTGGAAATACCGCTCTTGTGGGAGATACAATTCCCAAGGTCTCTTTCAAGATGCTGAGGCCTGACAGAAGAGTAGATAATTTCCATGGTGATGCTGTTTTTGAGGTTATGCAGAGGCAGGAAGAGAACTTTACCAAGGAGGGCAAAGTCCATCACCCGCCAGAAGAATGAAGAAGAAACTCCAAATTAGTCCTATGCCATCCCCAGGTGCTGCAGGAGAGATAAAGGAGAAGCGTGACAGGGAAAAGGTCCCGGCCGTAGGCCACGGTGGAGTGATTCACAGCTTTGAATGCCATTGCAAGCAATGCCACCGATGTGGAAGCGCAGGAGGCGACTGAATCAAAGTGCCACCACCAGAGAGCACCTCACCAGGGAGCAGAGCAGAGCTCGGAGCCAGGTTTTGGACGGGGTGATTATTCCTCTCTGCCTTCTGCAGGAGGAAGCTTCGCTCCTGCCACAAACAGCGCCGCGCCGCCAGCGGAGCCATGCCTGGCACCGCACGGGCAACGTGCCGCAGGCAGGGGCTCTGCCGCCGAGCTTTGAGCAGCCTTCATCTGCACGGGGACCAGGCCACAAAATGTCTCCAAGATAAGGACTGCAAGCTGGAGTTTGTTTTGAAATTTCGCAGCAAGCCAGTGCAAAGAGCAGAGAATGTGTTTGATGCATTTATCGCTGCTAAAGAGATTCAGTGAGTGTCCTAAATTAGTACAAGCTCCTGAATCCTGAAGAAATGTAAGAGGGTCTGGTGAAGGAAGGCAGGAGGCAGCTGGTTTCCGCAATGGAAAACAACAAATTATTTTTGTTAGCGAATTTTGGAGGTACTGAAGGATCATTTCTACTGGCAGCCAAGATACTAGCAGATATAAATGTTATAAAATAGTAATTCAACAGTTATTTCTTCACTGTCACTCTCACTATGGGATGTATGTGATTTTAATTAACAAGCTTAGTATCTCCAGCTGGATGGATTTCTTTTTTCTTCTGTGCTCTGTCTCCTCTTTATTTTTCCCAGCAATAACCTAAAATATAAGGCACTGACCAGAGCGTAATGGAATGGACTAAAATATAACAATCATAAAAATACTTGTTTACAATACAAGGCGTGGATTAATATTAGCAAGTGTTTGAAAGCACTGAGAGAACATTTGCAGTCTCCACCTTTATGATCAAGTAAATCCTTGCTTTATGCAGAAAATAATATTCAATAAAGAATACAATCTAAATCTTGAATTATATAAAAATCACAACACGTCTTTTTTGTGCTCCTCTAAAATTCAATAAATAGTTCAATAGATCTTCTTTATTCCTTTCACCCTTCTGGGGAAAAAATGTTTCTTAGGCAAAGAGCTTGCAGGCCAAATTTCAGTCTGAAAATAATCTTTACAGCTGAGTTATAAAACAATGAGAATAAGGGTTTATGATGTGAAAGTTGATGCAGGCTTTACTGCTTTGGCATGATTTGTGAAGCTGTATTAAAAATAAATACATTTAAAAAAAACAAAACCAAAAAACCCAAGCATTCTCTATCCTTTGACTAAATAATAAAAGCTGTATGCTATCATGGCCATATAAATCTAAAGTCTTAAACCACTCCACCCTTATTATCTCTTCCAAAAGAAAAATGTTTATAATAATACATATATTGACTTTTGCTTTTTGTTCAATAACAAGATTTACTGCCTCACTCTTCAGTCAATTGTAACCTCTTTGGGTCAACAAATCTTGATACTGATCCCAATAGAAGTCAATACCTGCTTATTACTTACCTCCGCATTTAGACGCCTATCACAAATTCTTATGGGCATCCCCTTGACAAGAAGAAATGAATACTTTCTGTTTAGTTTCTATACAAAATAGGCTTATGTGCTTTTCTCACAGTCATTTTGAAAGCCATGAGATGATGCTGTATTTTAGGAAAACAATATTATGCATTAATTTCTGGAACTAGGAATTAAAGTTGTTTAGCTTCTCTGCGTTGCTTCCTTAAAAATTCACAGACTGACCTTCTTGTAATTCCTATTTTCTTCCCACGTAAAATGTAATTGAGCAATCTGATATTTTGTCTTCACTGACTGAGAAAGGTAAATAACAGTAAAAATTAAAAAGCTAGCTGCAAGAAATAATACGCAAACTAACATCCCAGAAGTTCAGCAGAGAAACGTAACAATCACTTTTTCAGTTGCATTTGTATAAGGCTAACATAAAAAATGAGGCTTGAAATTCACTATCACACCTGCGTTTGTATATGAATTGACTCTGTACTTACACAGAGTCAATCTTCAGATCATCTATTTGGTACCCAAAGTGTCAAACATTTGCAATGAGAGGATAATCAAATCAGGATTTTGTGTATGTATGTTTACATATAGTAGACAGATTAAATGGGTATTTATTTACCACACAATCCAAAGGCTCGTATAAGAATCTTATCACAGAGTTGGATAATGAGAAATGTATTTTAAAATACTGTCTCATTGGGCTTGGTTTTGAAAATTGGATGACTTGCATCACACGTGTGTTCAGAATGGAAACTGAGAAAATACTGGTACAGAAGTCTGGAACACATGGTGAGGAAATGTCAACAGGTTGCAGAAGTTATGTTCAAAAGTGCCTTTAGAAGTGCCTGAAGCACCTGCAGGGAACATCACTGTACTGGTCCTTTCTAGTTGTACATGCAGTATAATATTAGTTGTGTCAAACACAGCAGACAACAGATGGAGCACAATGGAAACTGAGAAAATACTGGTACAGAAGTCTGGAACACATGGTGAGGAAATGTCAACAGGTTGCAGAAGTTATGTTCAAAAGTGCCTTTAGAAGTGCCTGAAGCACCTGCAGGGAACATCACTGTACTGGTCCTTTCTAGTTGTACATGCAGTATAATATTAGTTGTGTCAAACACAGCAGACAACAGATGGAGCAATGACCCTAACCTTGAATTATTTTGTTATCTTGTCTTAAAATCTTCATTTCAGAACGTCACAAATGGCAATCAGAGCATTTGTACTTCCAGCAATGGAAGGACGGAAGGATGGAAGGACGGAAGGATGGAAGGACGGAAGGACGGAAGGACAGAAGAATGGAAGGAAAATAATGACCAGGAAAAGTGTACATTCAAGACGTAAACATAAAATAAATTTTTAACTTTTTATTTTTAGCCTAGCCAGTGCAATTCATATACCACTATGTAAGGCTTGCTTAATGTGGCACATTCCCATCACTGTCTCATAACACCTGCATTATCTGAGGTAACATGAGGCTATGCAATCTGCTATAACTTTGCCTTCTCGTGTTTGTCAGTTAAATCCCAGAGTCTGAAAAACCTCCATAAAGTGAAAATTTACATGTGGTTTATGTGCAGGAGATCCCATTCTCAACTTATTGACATCAGGTTTGCATATACCTCAGGGGATAAAAGCAGTGTGATGCATGAGAATCATGCCTGGACTTACCCAAGAACTGTTTGACTAACAAGGTGAGCCAATTCAGAAATAAATAGTTTTTCAGGCTAACCAAAATCAATGTTATTTATAGGATGTGATAGTAGGCCTAAAAAAAACATTTCTAGCTTTTTAAAAATAGATAAAGCTATATTGATTTACAAAATGTAAGGCATTAGGCTGCTCAGATACACAGAACTGTCATGTAGAAGATCTAGGTTGAGAAACACCAATAAAACTCCCATTTATCTAATTAGTCGAAGAGCACAGTGAAAGGTCAAGCAAGGTTAAAGTCCTCTGTCTAGCATCTGATATTCCTGCAGGATGACAAGTTATTCTTTATGACCAGCTTTAATGATCATCTCCGACAGTCCGGTGAAGGCCACGTGCTCTCCGGGCAGAGGGGCTGCAGCAGGGAGGCACCGAGAGCCTCCTGCCTCCATCACACCCCGTCCCCAACTACGGCTGACCCTCTGCTGAGCCCGGTCTAACAGCAGTGCCATCGTTTACACTCTGATAGCAAGACAGCTGGAGCTATAGGATGTTTTGATCCAAAACACACATCCCCATCGCGTCTGCTGCGGATCTCCATGGGGAGGAGGACTGCAAGTGTGCTGCTGCAGGGCAGACATGGTGGGATGCAACCAAGAGTTGTAAGCGAAATTGTATATGACCCAGAGCTGCTGTGTGGAAGCCCTCCATGCCTACCAAGAGATACAGCAAAGATCCATCTAATAGGGAGAAAATGCTAAAATTAAACTACAGGAGCTTCCACAGAAAAGAAGAATCCAGGATTTGGTTTCTATTCTAGCAAACGGTGAGGATTATATTTATTGAACCTGACTGTGATGCATTTCCTTCACAAGAGCTGATATTAGCAAAACCACCTCCAAATTAAAACATTAGTGCATTTTTATGTGATACTGATTAAAGTGGGTGGACTTTGGATACTTCAATGTGAAGGATGACAGTAATCAACATGGATGAAGTGCCAGTAGAAACACAGCAGAAATTCAACAAAGATCAAGTGCCAGAGTAAGGGAAAGTGAAGGAAAGAGGAAGAGACTAGAAAACATTTCTCGAGGGCAGAAATAAGGTTAAGGATGATCATTAATGTGCTACTGACACCCCACAGTTATAATGAGGACTGTGCAAATGAATATAGAACAAAGAATAATAATAACAGTTGGGTAGCGCCAGCTAGATGGGAAGAGGCAGAGGACAACAGGAAGATCGGTCTAATAACAGAGACATTCTGCCCTGACTGTGGCAAAGGCCTTGGAAGATGCTCAGATCTCCATGGAGATTCATGAAAACTATTCCTTATTATTATTTTGCAGAGATATTTCTGCCCCTGCACAAGCCCTGAGGCCCATTCAGATTTCCTGAAGGTCCTGGAAGAAGAAACCTAACTTTGAAATGGGAAGAGCTTAAGCGTAAGCGGTGTTTTACAGTCTTCTGAAGGAGGTGGGCTATCTACAGGTCTATCTGCGGAGAGGCTTCGCAGCCCTGCTACCACGCCACGGTCCCAGCTCTGACAACCCACCTTTCCCAAGAATCTCCCGTGCATTTTAAAATATCACTTATGTCTCAACCCATCACGTTTCAGGTTTTGGTTTCAAAGTATCTTCACGTTAGATTATTGACCAAACACAGGATTCTGGATGAGCGTCTTGATAGAGCAGGGAGGAACAGAGTGACGAGGGGAGGGGAAAATACTGAAATGTTTGGGTTTACTCCATGCTAATGTACGCACCTCTCATTTTCTGAAACAGAGTTCAGTTAGTCAGGGTATAAACCATTGTCACTGTTTGCAAAACCTGAGCTCCCTCATTCACTAATTTCTATAGCCGCAGAATTAATAGGATTGATTACAGCTAGCATTTGACTTGATTATATTTTAATTGAAAATGTTCAGATGTATTAAAGATTTTCTACTATCAGCCTTTCAAATGACAAGAGATGATGAGGCTGATGGAGCTACCAATGCAGCCAACGTTTAAGTGGGGTTTTGGCTGCGAGGGTTATTGTTACAGGGACCTCTCGAGTTCCAGCACGTATTTCACTGGCAGAAAGCAAAAAGTACTATTGTGTTATGTATTCTGTTCAAGTTTCTCTCTTGGAAATAGTTATGATTGTCATCCTTGGCCAGGTTTAAATTGACATTTTTATCACAACGTTCCTGGCATGGTACTGCAAGTTACTTGCTTGTGAGTAGTTATCAGCTGGCAAAAATTTAGAAGGCGGTTGGCTGATTAAAATTACATGCCAAGAGCTATACAGAGTCAACAAAATAACCAAAAGCAGCCAAAGGCAGCAACGATTCTTTCAAAAATAATAAAAATCTTTTCAGATAAAGGAAACTTATACATGCAAAAGAGTCACAAATCGCACATCTTCATCTAATATTTGATCATCAAAAAGCTAATAATTAAAACTGGGAAGGTTAGATTGGTCAAGTTTTACAGCTGAGCGCACTCCCTGAGCATGCTCAAATCAACACTTATGCGATTAATTTATAAGCTCTTCAAATTCTGAATCTCCAAGGTTTATGCTGTCTGTGCATTGTTTGCATAATGCAGTTTTATACTAGTAAAGCACTACCTATAAAGGGATTATTTTCATATTCAGCACATTAAAGATACAGCACAATTCATAGATATTGTACTGTGTTTATGCCTGAGATAGCAGGTAAAGTGTCTCTCGTTCTGATTATCCGTGAAGCAAAGGGAGGAACGTGGATGTTTTGGGAGAGAGTGTACCCTTAGCGAAATTAATTCCCCAATGGTTTTATTAAAGTCTGCAAATTGCATTATTTTCCCATCATATTTGAAATATTGCACTTCCTTAATGCTTGCTCTAACCCATGGCATGCCATCTTCCCTGGGGTGTCTAGACATGGTGTCTTAGATTTATGTGTATGATCTCAGTGTGTTACAACATCACTCCTGACTAATGCATTATTACAATACTTACATATATTCCCAAGTGTCACTGTATTGATTAGAAAATCACCAATCTGCATATGCACGCCATCTGTGCTTCAGAAAAGCAAAACATGCAGGATAACATTTGCCTTACTCAAAGGGAAATTCAGATACTACTAAGAGAACAAATGGGAACCCCTTTTTATGTCTTGTTTTGCAAAATAACAAAGAAAATGAATACTGTTTCTGCAAAACAACAGTCCACGCCTCTGACGGTTTAAACCAGAAGCCTTTTCCTCTCTACACGGCAAGGAGATTTACCTTTAGTAACAACACGCAAACAATCTGCCCTTTTGGAGGTAGCAAATAATACGGAAGGGAAGCATACTGCTGCGATGAATTTTAAAAATCTCAGCTCAGATGCAAGAATAGGGGACTTTTCAGCAGAAGGGGCTGTAGTCAGCAGCGAGTCCTTTCTCAGCTGAAAGCTGCAAGAGTGGTTGTAAAAGATGAATGAGGCCCTTGCTTACTGGGGTGAAATGCTTTTAAAGGACAAGAATCTGCTTATCTTTGATTGATTGCTCAGTCTGATACTTTCCTTTATAAAGTTTATTGACTACAAGCCCATAAATCAAAGAAAAACAAATCACAGGTTCAATTTTGGGGGCATTGACATCCTGCCATCTTGCAGCAATAGCTTAGAAGTCACAGGGCAGGGAAGAGGAGGGATACGGGGGACTCAGGGAGACAAAAGCATCTGTTTCAGGTAAACTGTTACTTCAGAGGTTTGTAAATGATTATTCGTTTGTACCCTATAACATTTTTAAGTCAAGAGAAAAATGCAGACAACCAAGCTGCCCAGATGATTTTTTTAAAGTCCTTAAATGCAGAATTTACAATTAGCAAACATACTTTTCATTGTGCTGCTGCGTGCCTCTCTGGTTCTGCAAGATCACAGTCGCATTCCCACACATCCCTCACCCTCTGTGAGGATGTTACATTTACAGTTTAAACTATCAAAGCAAGAATCGGATTTCTTTCAGGGGGATTTGAGGGTTTGGGAAGCTCAAAATCTCTATACTGAAACAGCCCGTACAGTTGCATGTAGGAAAGCACTAGCCATAGATCTTGTTCATATGGGGCATGCGGTATTATATGACAGCACGATAATACAGATTAATTTGCGCTGTTGACCTTGACATACTATTCTATTGTGTCTTCTTTTAAAGTCAGCACTCGGGTCACTAGAACATCTGGTGTTTAACAAAAAAATCCCATTCTGAAGTGCTAAATGCGTTGAAACAAATGGTACTGTACTATCATTATACAGTGCAACCTCTCTGCTAGGGGTCTAATTTCAAGGCTACCCTGACTGAACTACATTATTATTAGTGGTTTTATAATTCACATCTTGCCACAGTACACAAAATACCTAATTATCAAAAGTAGCCTTTTAAAAGCTGGATGGCGTTGCCTGTAACCGGGATTGACTGTCGCTTTCTTTTTATTTCATCTTTGGAGACATCGGGAAGGGCTCAGCCCGCACACGGCTGAACGTCCTGGCCTCGACCCAGCAGAGCACTTCAGCATGCACAGGTATTTATACACACAAATAGCCCCCTGTATTTTAGCAGGACATGCTTTTAAGTTACGTGCACGCTAGACTACCTTGCTGAATGTACGAACTGGGTTCACCACACCGGCTAGAAATTGCACAGTGCTCAGTATTGCGTCCTCCCCGTCCTATACCCTGTTATTTTCAGCTTGTGCTCGAATCTAACCTAGTGCTCAGCGCTGGGAAAAGCTGACGCAGCCTTTTAGGAGGAGACTGAAGATGGGGGAGACGATCGGTAGGAAAGAGTAAGCAGCTTTGTTTCACGGGAGTATTTCCACGGCGTTTAATACAGAAAAGAAAAAGCAAAGGGTGATGACTCTGCCCTAGCAGGTACCCCAGCACCTTACCACCCCTCTGACACCACTGCCGTCCCCACGCCTCCCTCCCACCGCTCCGCCAGCTCTCTGTTTCCCAGCAGAGATTCTCCATGTAACCAAACACACAGGTTGTCTCTGCAGGATCCTAGGGAATCTCACAAAGCTTCCTCGGAAAGGACTAGCGCTTTCCAGCGGCCTGATGGCCTTTACCTGACCTGAAGCAGATCGCAAGGCCTGTTAGCATTTCAGCTTTCCCAATTAGCAGGGAGGCACGCCACCCAAGCTGGGCTCTTCCGACTGCGTTGTGTTCGTGGCTGTGAGTCACGGTGGGCTGATTCTCCCTCGCTTCACAAATCTGGCAGTCATTTATGCCCCAGCAAAGCAAGTATGAAATGTTACTGCTCTACTTTTTCACCTGATTTGCCCTCGCTCTGCAAGCGCAGGCAGAAAGGAATTAGCCCTGAGAAATACACCAGTAGCTGAGTACTGCGTATCTGACATACCAACCTTTTTTTTTTTTTTTTTTTAATAAGGTGGAAACAATCCCCACAATCAAGAGCATGGAAAATTACTATAGGCATCCATGAACTAAAACGTGTGAGCCTCAGTGCCTGAGAAGGGACCGGTACCTCCAGCTGTCGAGAAAAGGGAACACCGCTAAGGCGAGCATGCGGGCGTATTTACAAAGAGCAAGGGATGCGCGTGCTGAGCCAAGCAAAGAAGGAGCAACGGGAGGAGGCTCGAGGTCGATCGGCACAGGAAAGTAACGGCCCAGAAAATGCCTTTGACTCACAGCAGGGCTGGAGGAGGAGGAGGTGGCTGTTGCGCTGTGACTTGGGCCAAGGTGAAGTCATTTCCCGTTGTTTTAAATGAGATTTCTGCCACGAGGTCCCAGCTGATCGCCATGAGAAGTTTACATATGGTTACTGAAAAGAAGAAAAAAGAAAAAAAGACTGACACCGCTGAATGAGAAGACAGCGTCGAGCAATCAGTCGCCAAAGACCTAATCTCATTAACTCCTTCTAAGATTTCAGCTGTCAGTCTGTAGTTGGCAGCTAGTGGAGAACTGAGTACAATGAATGAGACATCTTTTAAACATTATTTTTTCAGGCCATCTTCCTGATCTTTTATACTTGTTTGTTCTGCAGTTTCTTAGAAGTTACAACTGCTGAAGGAAGTAGAGAAAATCCAGAAAAAAAAAAAAAAAAAACCCTGTTCTCCTATGTGCTGCAGAAATGGAGTTCATTATGGACATGAAAGTTAGCAGGGCCAAGGGCCAAAGACTATAGGAAAGGTTCTCCTATGCAGCTTCATGCCGCTGGGTCAGTGATTAACAAAGACAAGGTCCTGCTGCAGGGAAGCTAAATGGAGTTCATTATGGACATGAAAGTTAGCAGGGCCAAAAAGGTGAGACTATAGGAAAGAGGATGAAATAAGAGCCTAACAAGTGTGGATTTTACTTCCTCAGTGCAGTAAGGACAGCTTTTAACTACCAACTACTCTAAAAAATATATATCTAGATAATAGTGCCTTTAAGATAGGTACTGTCATATATACTATACTGTCTTATATATACTCAGGAAAATTAAAATCATAATGTATTACTTAAAAAATTCTGTATTGTGCTGCAATGAGTAATCTTTGTCTTACAGACTGAACATTTGGTTTTGCACTTTTTCCTGGAAAAATTAGGAAAATGGAAAGAAAGATGAGTAGTATTTAAGTGGAGTAGAACGATGTCATTAAACCTGAATGGAGACATCTACCTCAAAACCCCACAAAACTATGAGTCTGTCACCAGTGCTCATTGCTTGAGTGCCTTGGGAATGCTGGTGCTTCCTGGTGGTGCTTCCCAGCAGCAAACTTCCCAGAGAAGGAGGCTACGGACAGCTTGCTCCTACGCACACTGACAGAGCCTGGAACTACAGCCAGCAGACACTGAGATACAAGAGGATTTTCTTGGCCCCGGAGTCTGCGAGCGATATCCTGCGTCCCACTCGCAGATAATTTTTGGCCACACACTGCAGTACCGGGTACCTGGGCAACACAAAGAGGGTCGGCGCTTACAGCGTGTCATCTTTTCTCCCCAAAATTGACAGTGAATAATCGCTCTTTCAGAAGTACTTCTGGGTTTAGGCCATTTCCACTCACTTTGATTTTGCACTGGCACTACGCCCTGTTCTTGTCTTTTGTTAGAGAACCTGAAATTTTCTGCTACAGCTGCCAATGTTCTGTATTACCAGAGAGCCCAGGTGGCTTCATCACGACCCTCCCAAGGTGATGTCCGAGTAGGTGCCAGTCAATCGGTGACCATGAGACGCTGGCCACTGTAGAAGTTGCTTAGAAGTGGAGCTAACCTGCAAAAGGGCTACGGGATGGTGAGGCTAGAAAATCAAGTACTTTTCAGAATAACTTATTTGATTAGCCTAGAAAAATCAGGCCCAAAGGAGTTATGAAAAGTAGCAAACCAAAGTCTCAATGAACTTTCAGTCCACAAGAGGTCAAAGGCTCCTAAGAAGGAGTGTGTAGGCAAATACCTTCGTCACAACATACATCCAGTAACTTCAATGTGTAAATAAATGTTTTCAGGGAAACTAGAGGATGAAACATGACTTGAGGTCCCTGCCTCCAGGATTGCTTGACACCTAGAAAACTGGGAAGAAAAAGGAGAGTGGGTAAGCAGCTGAGGAATAGTAATATATTGTTTGGTCACTGTAAGTAACAACCTCAAGGATCTCTGTACATATTAGCTCTCTCAATAATTTTAACCATATATAGTATGCCAACAACATCTTTTACTTTATTTCTTTTATTGCCAATATTTTAGTATTACATAAATTAGTCTTCTGAATTAATAATCATAGTTACACTTATCTGGGGGAGGGGATTTCAGACCTTTTATGAGATACCATTTAGGAGATCATCTGTTGTCTAAGCAACCCTTAGAATAGGCAGGAAGAATCAGACGTTAAAGTAATGTGGCATTAACTTGCTTCCAACAGCTTGTTAATGGAAGTGAATTCAACAAGCAGCACACCCTAGAAGGGGGAAACCGTCCCCCTTGGCACTGTTGTGCAAAGCAAACCTCAAAATAAAGCAAGAGGATGGACACAAAGAGCTACTTACCATGAGCATCCTTGAACAACTGCAGTCTCAGCAGAGAAGACAGGCATGAAACAATGCGAGTCCGAGTAAACTAGGCAAGAAGAAAAAGGAACCAATGGACAAAAATGTAAACTTTCAGCAATCGTTAACGTAAGAATTTTGATGACACTTCCTAGGACCTTGCAGCCACGTTGTTCTTCAGAAGGTGAAGGGCAGTTTGAAATAGGGCTCTCTGATTTAAAATTCTTAAGTATTTGGGTACAAATTTGGCTTGTAATAGCAGAAAAATACCCCCAAAATAATACCGAAATAATAGCAAAAAACCTACTATACTGGCACGTGGTGATAATCATTATAAGAATATTGCTAAACCATGTGAGATCTTGAAAATATCATACTTTTAACTTTGCTCCCACTGTTACGTGTTCTCAGACTTGAAGAGAAAATGAAGAACCTAGTTTGTTATTTTGCTCAGATAATAACAGTTATAAAAATAGATTAACTGTCAGTATTATGAATTAATATCACAGCAGTACAGAGGCTCAAATAACAGGCTTAGGCCGTAAGCAAAAAAGCAAGAACACAAAGCTTATGCTTTGACCTGGGAAAGGATAGCCGCATCACTACTGCAGAAAAACGCTTACATAAAATTAAATTTGTGCTTAATAATCCCGTGTGCTTTTAAAAATCTACATTTTGTTTTGTTCTACATATAGAGGCAGCTTTTGATGTTAAAGCATAACGCGCTAGCTACAAAAGCTGATGCTCAAGTTAAAAATCTACAGCTTTCAGTTCATGTTTTCAATTTTTTTTTTCTCCCCCCCCCTTTTTTCTTTTTTTTAGGAACCTCTGAATGTCTAAATGATAACATGTTTCAAGTAGCTGCTCCTTCCCTGGAGTTGAACAAAATTGAAAAGATCAAAGTTAGCGCAATCTTGTTCAAAGGTGAAGAGGTGAAATCTTATGTGCGCTGGAGGATCAGAGCAAATAGAAACGTACAATGCTTAGTGTGCAACAGCTGAAGCCCACTTTCATCAAGGTACCTCATTTTCATCTGAATTCAGAATGTATCTCATTTTATGGTAAAATAAGGAACAGCACAGGATTAGCTTGGTTACAAAGAAAAGCCCTTCCCCGACACTGAAAAGTAAACATCAGTAAAAGGTGAAAATGGTCAACTTTTTTTTAGAATGACTAAATTCACCACATTACTTCTATATTCCTTCTTTAAGTAGCATTTATATAATTGAGTAAGATTAAGCCATTACACCCACGATGTTTCAAGTATCATAATGCTGTTGATAGTTGAAGAGTTTCTTGAAAAAACACTGTGTTTTGAAGGGGGCTGCAGAGAGGGACATCTAAAAAGGGTATGTTTTTTTCCATAAAATTTTCAGGTGACTGATGTGCCCTGACATAATGTATCACGATGAAATACAGCTGCCAAAAAAGAACTTCAAATGATGCCCTTTTTCTGGAGAGGAAAAAAAAAAAAAAGTGATAAGAAAATAGGTACCTTTTCAGCAAAAGCTTTTAAAGCTTTAAAAGCACGGCAGCCAGTAAAGAGGTTTTCAGGTAAAGGCTTCTTTACTCAATTTTGTCTAAGTACCTAGAAGCTAAATGGGGGGAAAAGGGTATGGAAAATAATGCTCCAGCCTCTGTGAGGACCGGAGACATCCTGAACACAAGACACTGTGGCACAAGAAGACAAGAGGATTTTGATGTCCTTGTCCTACCACGGCATTTTTCAAACACACTGGAAGGTCCTTTTCCAAATTATTAGGAATTGTGCTACATTACACTAATAATGCTCATCCGATTATGTTTTAGCATAAACCTGGACTTAAGCACGGCAAAGTGGTCACAAACATGCAAACACTCAGAAGCTGACTAGAGACCCACATTTCAATTTTCCCTTTTTGAATGTGTAGAGTTTCTTTTGCATATTTTCCTGTCCTAGGGCTGTTGCTATAGGGCTCTCTTAAATTCCAACCTGTACTTCGCTGCCTGAAAGCAATAGGTATTATTGTATATATTGTCTATTACGGGTCAAACCTTGACCTGAAAATCAAGTCTGCTCAGGAGTACTATAAAAGTCTTTTATATACAACCCGCCTAGGAGCAATCCCACACAGCTACCTGCCAAAGGCCATTTCTCAAGGATTCACCCAGCACATCCACACCCAAATTCCCACTTTCGTTTTCTTTCGAACCTCAAGACTGCGAGAAAATGTGCTAAAAAAAGTGTTTCGTCTTCCAGTGGTAGCTCCAGAGAATGAACCCCTGGAAATAGAGCATGTGGAGATGCTGGGGTCTGCAGGCTGGACGTGACCTGGGGTTCAGGGACAGAACAGAGACAAAGGTGACAAGACACCCGAAGAAGAGAGACCCAAAGATTAAGAAAGCACATGCGAACATCAACATAATACATATGCATGATTAGACCAGGTGCAGCTGACTCTTTCAGCAAACTACTGCCTTATACTAGATCAGAAATTATGACGTTCAAACTTCAAGACCTTCTGGATTGTCAGTTGGCACATATTTCTACTAGTTTTCCTCTTGGCTACATAAACATCCACCTCCATCTATGACAAAGTATGATCTAAAATACACATAAGCAGGTCCGAAAGGGGTGACGCGATCTGCTGGTTCACACGTGTTGGCACAGGGCTTAGAGGAGAGAAATCAAGCCCTCATCGTTTCCTCTTTATCTGCGTTTCAGGTCACCATTTCTTATTTTACCTTTGGGGTACAGAAAGAATTGGTCTATCGTCCCACGTCCATTGCCAGCCTCCTGCGATCAACCTGGGCAGATAACCGTGAAAGCGCTGTAGGTAGACTAAATCTCTTGACGACAGGCAATGTCTGTGTGTTTCATAAGAAACGTTACATTGACATAAAATATCTAAGGATCAGTCACGTTGTGCAGCACAGAGTGGCTGACTCGCAAACAGAGGTGGTGCCGCCTGCGTGTCTTTATGCTTGAGTTCGCTCTTGTATTTTGGTGGCATGTAGACAGTCTGCTGCTTTGAAGGGAGTGACCTGCTGGGATTTCAGGCTCCTTCTGAAGCGTTCTGCAGAACTGCCTTCAGGTATTTCTTTAACGAAACGTTTCTGCGGTGTTCAAACGCTCCCAGCAAGTCTCCTAAGCTCCCCTACACACCGGTGTTTTACATAAATCATGAGCGATGTGTTGTAAGCGTAAAGATGGCGTAAAGACCACAGCAACAGCGCTGCGTTTTGAGGCATGGTTTCTCTTTCCTACGTGACTGTCCCATTCATCTGCACAACAGAAAACATGCAGCCAGTCACTCTGCTGGTACTCACGACAAAGTCTGGCGCGGTGGGATAACGGGTCAGACCTATCATACCGTTATTGTTCCCTTCTGTACTTGTATTTGTTATGGACGATAAACTCTGATGATCCCATGAAGGGCTGTGACCATGAATCCCACCTGGCTAAGCGGTGCTATTTCATGGCGGGGTGAGTCCGGCGGTGACGAATGCAGTCGACATAATGATTTCAGTTTCACTGCACTGCTCCGCTTCCTGGGAACCTGCAGAAGATGAGTGACTGTGTCACGATCATAAATTCAGACACGTACAACGCTGAAATTTCTTACGGAGCTTTAAGTCTCCTTGAAATGTCAGATTAATAGATATGGTGATCGTGTCTGGTATTTGGCAAAAATATTAATTAACCAGGAAAAGTTAATAAAAATATATTCCCCAAAATTATGCAACAGAAAAAAATTTTTTTTTTTTCTTATTCATGGTTATATGAATGCAAAATGCCGTGGATTCTTCATCTTTAATACCTAAGGGATTTATAAGCATATTGCATCCATAAAACTTGGTTCATCAGTACAGTACACAGCCCAGATATGCATATTTAATTACTCTGAAAGTAATTTACTTGTACAGATGGTGGTATTAGAAGGTCTTACTTCAATTTAAATTACTTCTATTTGAAAAATAATGTTATTTTGCTATGAATCTTGAGTGAAGAATTCACTCTTATTACAGATGAATAATACTTGACAATTGTAATTAATCTGTGACTAATCTAATACTTCCTCAATGAACATTTTGTTTCAAATATTACAAACCGGAGCACCCACTTTCCAGAAGGCTGATCTAGTAGCATTTCAAATCCAGACCTGCTTACTGTGAGGGACCCCGATGTGCTCTTGGGGTAAGTGAATAAAAAGCCACAGAAGATTTTGTTGAACATCCCCGAGACTTCCCAAGGCAAAGAGACATCGCAGAATTGTTTGCATCTTTCTGTAAGATTAAGCGGGGATTAAAGCGAAAGGGTGTATTTCAGGAAAATACCTGCCAGGCATAGGATTTCAGGAAAACAGCGACTCGATGTGCATGTGGGGAGTTTGGGACAAGCTTTATCAGGAAATGATTCAAAATATCCTGTCCTGGCCGTGGGCAGCGGGCTCTCCCAGCAGCACAGGCAGCAGGGCCGTGCCGGGTGCCCACCCCACCACCGCTGTCCCCCGTCTCGCGCCGCTCAAATAACAGCAATTTCCAGGAGCCAGCGTGCAGCAGAGGCAGTGAAAGCTGGCAGCGGATTGCGTTAACTCTTACACCCTTCCCGGGAAAACACGACTGCTTCTTCAAGCTAGATTGTTTTCTTGTGCAGCACCGTAAAATGTCTACATGTGTTTGTTAGACTTTCTTCAGCCGACGTCCGTCTTTATTAAAGCGCTGGCTATCTCAGAGGTGGCTGCCGTGGTTGCTATGGTAAGCAGTCATGTTTTATTGAAGACTAAATGGCCACAATCCACATAAAGGGCTCCCGAATGGCCCTAAAATGGGCTCTGCCTTCCCCTTCCCCCACCTCTCTCCCCAGGACAAAACAATTTTTTGACAGTCGGTCTGATTTTGGGGGCCTACCTGGAATAAGGGGCTTTGTCCCTTCTGTCTACGGAACTTTAACCTTGTGGCCTGGATTTAATACAAAAAACAAACCCCTGTGGACCCGATTCAGAGAGCTGGAAAGTACCCGAATCTCCCAGAGAGTTCTGGAGGAGCTGGAGATGTTGGGCGAGCTGCACCTCTGAGCCACTCTAAGACCGCTAGCCCCACACACCTTCATCAACCTAAAATTGGGGGGGGGGGGGGGGGTTTTTTTGGAAAAAAAATAAAAAAAAAAAAAAAAAAAAAAAAAACATCTCAAAAAACCCCCCCCCCCCTCCCCCCCAAAAAGGGGGGGGGGGGGGGAATCTTATCACACTGGCTGGACCAGCAATGCCATGTATGAAGGGCTGTACAGCCCAAGCTGGATCGCACAGCCTGGGGTGCAGACGTCTCACCCAGGCAGGGCAACCTGGGCGCCGGGGGAGAGAAAAGGGACAGGACACGTCGCCCCATTAGTAAATCTGCTCCTGCTATAGCAAAGGAGCCATGGTGCTCTGCCTGTGGCTGGCATTCGATTTGCTGGACCAGCAATGCCATGTATGAAGGGCTGTACAGCCCAAGCTGGATCGCACAGCCTGGGGTGCAGACGTCTCACCCAGGCAGGGCAACCTGGGCGCCGGGGGAGAGAAAAGGGACAGGACACGTCGCCCCATTAGTAAATCTGCTCCTGCTATAGCAAAGGAGCCATGGTGCTCTGCCTGTGGCTGGCATTCGATTTCCAGGCTGCTTTTCTTTTTAATCATCCTAATTAAGAGAAAACTTTACCTCCTTTGGCTTTCATGCATTTACACTTACACAGAATTTCCAATGGCGTCCTTCCCAGGAAATTTAAGCACATTCGCTTCCACTGAGTTTAAAAAGGATCAAGGTCACTTCTTTTCAATTTTGATTTTTTTTTTTTTTTTTTTTTTTTTTGCAAACTGTCTGCAGTTGCTGAATCTCCAAGTAGCTACCCAGCGTTCACATTACCGTACCTACCGCTTCAGTCGCCTGGCCGTCCGAGTTGCACGGAGCTGCGCCCGCAGCCACCCCTCGCATCGCTCTGCGCCAGGGTCGATTGGAGCATGTCGGTGCTCCTGAGCTCCTCACGCCTAACCCTTCAGCAATGTTTTTCCCCAGGGCGTTTCTCACCAAGCGTTCTCTTTCCAAGGGAACGGGATGCCCGCTTGTCCTCCTGGTTAAACCACAACACCCTCGGAGCAAGGGTGACCCTGCAGACTCCCCAACAGCGTTCCCGGCTGCTCCAACCACACCGGCGCGCTGGCTTTAACCTATCAAAGACCCATGACAGCCATACGCAAAAGGCAGAGGATCAAAATGTGCATGCCCAGGTGCGGGGCGCCTGGTTAGCAGGCTGCCGGCTGGGGTGCATCGCAGGGGGGGGACCGAGTCAGGGAGGGCGAGCGTGGCACGTGTCTGCAGCGGCAGGGTGGGTGGGGAGGCGGAGGGTTGCAAATAACAGTCCTGTAGAAGTTTGGGGATGAGAGAAGGTGAGTCAGGAATCTGGAGAAGAGAGGGAGTAAATAGATGCAAACTGTAGGATGGCTGTAGCTGAGCCGCTCTCAATTACAAAACTTCTCTTTTTAAATATGCTATTTTAAAGCATGGAAATTCAAGGCTACAGTTTGTATTTTATAACGCAGAGTCAAAAGCCCAAAACAGAAGAAGCATCTTAACAGTTCTGTCCCTTATTTTCATACAAATTCACACACACACGCTCATACGCATATAAAGTCAGCCTTAAACAGAAGATCTGTAGTAAGTTTTTCAACAAAATAATCCTTTAGACACTGATAAATCAAGCAACAATGACACGGGGATATCATAGCATCACTAAAAATGTCACCACAGTTAACAAGCCTGCTTGCTTCAACAAAAAATATTGGTGAATAATCATCCATCAGTTAGCACGTTAAGAAAACATGCCTGGCATTCCTTGCCTAAAAAACGATGGGAGTGGAAACATTGTTTTCTTGCCAGGTTATTTTCATTTCAGGAAGAGAAATAACCAAGGGAAACATGGAGAGAAGAATAAATAACAAGAAGCAGTACGAGGGGGAAAAAATCCTTCATAATTATGCCGTTGCCTCTGCCTTTTTCACTAACAGATTCCTCTCCTGTACCATACTGTGCCAAACCCCTCACACGCAGGGCATCCTCCAGATGAATCAGCACAGTGGCACGCGGACTCGAACGTACATCAGAGGCGCAGAGGAGGTGTTTGATATTGTATTTATGAACAAATCAGAGACAAGAGCTTGGTGGGGGTTTTTTTGGAGGAGGAGGAGTAAGGGAAATAAGATTGAATGTCAGCTTGGAAGAAAAAAAACACTTCATCATCTTTTTAAAATTTATATTAACTGCAGACTCTGTTCAGCCTCATCCTCTAAGTGATAAATTAAAACGGCACACATACAACCTGTAGAATTTTTTTCTTTACCCGTCACTCAGAAAATACAATATGAAAAACTGCCTGTACTAATCAGGGCTCTCGCGTCCATCGTAACGCTACACAGCGGGGGAGAGGGGCCGCACGGGGGCATGGCGCCCTGCCTGCAGCGCACGGAGGTAGCCCCAGGTGCCAGCAGGCAAGCACGGCCAAGCACCACGATCCCGGCCGAGCACACAACTTCTCCCTAACACGGGAAAAACTCCATTTGGGGCAATTTCACCATAGCAATTCCTTATTTCTCTTTGCTAAAGCAAAGCAGACGGGTTATGTCCACAGACCATCAGGTGTGACTACAAGCCACCACGACCTCCCAGTCGCCAGGTGACTTCTCTGAAACCGGCCAGTAAAGGCTACTTTTTTCAAAGCTAGCGCTGGTGAAACACAAAACCTTTTGTCAAAAGTAAGTTGATGAAACCCTCTTAATAGCTCTTAAGATAAGTTTTTCGGCCAATAAACATCCGCTCAACAGGCAGTGACAGTGAAAGGACCTCTGGAAAGCCTGGCGAAAGAGAGAGAAACCAGACAGCTGAAACGCTCCAGCCCTAGTCCCGAAAAGGTATTTCATCTACTGCGTGTTCAGCCTCTTCTCACAAAAGTTATCAGCATAAATGTATGCTACCTGTGAGAAGAGGATGTCAGGCCAAAAACTTGACCATGTCCCATATCTTTTAAGAAGCAGAAGTAATACCCATTCATAGGCAGGGCCTCGTACTTGGCTTGCTCCTGTCTGCAAAGTGTCTCCTGTAAACCTTTTTTTTCTTCTTTTCTTTTTTCCTCTCCAAAATAGGAAAACCAGATATGGCAACCATTAATCAAGCAAGTAATAAACTTAATGTCAGCTGAGGGGAAAAGCAGAAGCTGAGGAGAGGCGGACAAGACACTCCAGCACATCTCCTGAGGAACAACTGATGCTGCTTCTGCAACTGAACTGTAGGTCATACAAGATCATCACAAAGAATGAAAATCGTTATGTTTCAAATATTTAATTGCTAAAACAGTTTAGCCAATAGGTCATCAAGCACATAAAATATTAGCACTTGCATATATGCTGTTGTGTACATCAGTGACAGAAGTTTTTATGCAAAGATGGGTGTGTTGGGGAGCTCCAGAGGTGGAATGAGTATCTCCAGCCTGCCCTTTGTAGCTCTCGTTTCCCAGCCTACACCCTTGCAGCAACTGGGAGTTGAAAACAAAACCAGAGCCACCTGCCAAGGTAAAGAGTATCTGAAATGCAAACACTTTCCTATGCCGGACTCTGAAGAACATGACTAATAGACACCTTCCTTACACGGTGTCGTGGTTTAACCTCAGT
>NW_008794451.1:1458979-1465701 GCF_000699145.1 Aptenodytes forsteri
TGACGTCCCATGGTATGGAATGTCCCTTTGGCCAGTTGGGGTCAGCTGTCCTGGCTGTGCCCCCTCCCAGCTTCTTGTGCACCTCCAGCCTTCTCAGTCGGTAGAGCATGGGAAGCTGAAAAGTCCTTGGCTAGTGTAAGCATTACCTAGCAACAACTAAACCATCGGTGTGTTATCAACTTTGTTCTCACCCTAAATCCAAAACACAGCACTGTACCAGCTACTAGGAAGGAGAAATTAACTATCCCCGCCGAAACCAGGACACACAGAAAAATCTCCCAGTGCTCCAAATGGGCATTTTCCCAAGTGAAGGCTGGCCAAAGGTTTCAGAGGTTGGCTGCGTGGTTTCAGAGGGTTTAAGGCCTCGATGGACTTAAACATGGACAATGAAACTGAACTGACTGACCACCAGCGTCAGACCCCAGGTTGATTGGGACACATCCTTTGGAAAGCCATGGAGTTTTGGTAGGTAATCCACCTACCAAGGATTCAACAGGAATCCTTTCCAGGGCCTAATTACCTCCACTCTCAAAAATGTGCAACTTGCTCAAGTTTTCATTTTCCTGGCTTTAATCTCAATTATTCGGTCTTTTTGTATGTATTTTCGTCACATCCTTGGCCATGTTACAAGTCTTCAGGTAGCAGGCATCTTCACTACACCTAGGTACTTATGTATCCAAGCATTTGGTGAGTTAATAGACTGACCTGGCTCTCATTGTAAAAAACACTTTTCCCAGACCTCAGATCATTCCTTCAGTTCTTTTGAACCTACTTGAATTTATCACCATCCTTTCACTGGACAGAGTACTCTAGCAGAAGGCTCACCAAGAAAATACAGGGAGGTCATTCCAATTCCTCGCTGTTAGTTTGTCACACTTTTTATTAAAGATTCGAGTATGTTCTGTCTAGCCTCCGCAGAGGAACAAAATGTTTTTTGTTGGCTTTTTTAAATAAAAAAAAACCACTCAAACTCCAACACTATCGGTGATATGAAAATGAATCATTAAATACAAGACTTTTTCTTCCCCTTGTGCTGCTCGAACGAGTAAAAGTGCTTACAGCAAGAGAGGGATGCAAATTTCAGGGGGAGTGAATGAATGCATGATTCAGAGAGTGGATGTGCGGGGGTATGCGTGCGCAGGGGGAGGCACCTGGGGGTGTATTTGCCTTGTCTGTGCATATACGGACTTTCTGAGTATCAGAGTACTGTGG
Source organism: Aptenodytes forsteri (assembly GCF_000699145.1). Lineage (NCBI taxonomy): Eukaryota > Metazoa > Chordata > Aves > Sphenisciformes > Spheniscidae > Aptenodytes > Aptenodytes forsteri. The sequence continues at coordinate 1,460,192 of NW_008794451.1, forward strand.
ACAAACTATACAAGCCCTTGAGTGTTCCCCTAAACAAGTTTTGAAAACTTAAACTGCAGTAAATGACGGGTTTTGTAAAAACAGAAAAGAATCAGTAATGGTAACGGAGATTGATTTTATATTTGGATTCAGTGCTCTACCCAAACCCAGATTTTTACTAAAAACAATCACCTGTTGTTAGATTATTTATTGCACCTCTATTTATATTACAGATGCCAGGATGAGAAATTAGCTATTATTTTTAGGTGTTATAAATGTATAAATTGTGCATTATATATAGCTCTGTACACAACATGTCTCTGACGCTCACTATTTTTCTCGTACAAAATGTCTGTAAAATGCCTAGCCTGAGACTGCTTTAGCCGGCTAAAAACTAATCAGTTGCAGAAAGCTGAAACTTCTGTCAACTCTATGAAATTAGAAGGCAGAAGGCTGTGGCCCTCAGTATTTTGAATACATGGATCAGGAAAAAAAAAATTCAAGAATTAACCGTGCAAATTTTTAAATATGCCAGATGCATGGTAATTGTAAGTGCTGTTATGAGTTACGGTAGGGGAAAGGTGTTGCTTTCCGATTTGGAAATGCCGACTACAGCCAAACCTCTTTGTCAACGCGTTTGCAGCTTTGCAACATCCATTTCTAAATGAATTACCTTATGGAGGAAACCAAGAGGCAGAAAACCAAAGAAATAGGGGTCAAATTCCTCCTGTGAGATCTACCTTGTAAAATTATCCAGAATGTAATAATACCATGTTATTGACTTAAGCACAGTTCCCTGTGACATGCTGCAGCTGACCTGTAATTTTTATCCTACATGTTGCCAGCACTATTAAAATGACACTTGTGAATGTAAATTAAGCTCACAAAGGGGACAGATTGTATGATTCTGGTTTCTCTCAGATGCCTGTAGGCTATCACAGGTTCCATATGTGAAGTAATTATGTTCACTGAAGGAAAGAATAAATGCTGTCAAATTGTGTACTGAGAGAGAAAGCAGCTATTATATTGCAGTAGTCACTGGAGCATTGCCTTAGAAAGTGGAAAGATGTATAAGAAAATAATAATAAAAAAGAAAAACTGGAGCAGAGCTATATTAAATATAACCTTTAAGTGAGTATCTGCTTTTGAATATATATTACGCAAAGTTAATATTTCACAAATAAAAGCATTTCAACTCTAATCGTATTTTCTTCCGCGCATCTAGAGGGCACAGGGCAGAATATTTATCAGAGGGGTAAAGGGCAGATGGAGCATCTTTCAGCTTTCTGTGTTTCCCCAGCGAGAGGAGCCCTCCATGGCCCCAGAGATGCCGTCCCCACCTCCTTCCCCACCACAAACTTCCTCCCACAGGAGCTGTGCGGCGGCCAGCCTCCCTCCCCGGCAGGTGGAAGTGTCCCAGCCCCCAGCCCTGCCTTCCCCACCCTGTCCATCCATTACGGCCCGCTCCAAAACGAAACCTCCCGCAGACCCTGAGTAAGGGCAATGAGGCTGGGCAAGGGCACCGCTGAAGACCGAAGGCAAGCGGCCCCCGCGCAGCCCCGCGGCTGCCGGTGAGCAGCAACCCCGCGCTGCCCAAGCGCCAGGCTGCAGCAGCACTGCAGAAGACGGGGCTTCAATCCTGGAAGCTGACAGAGCTGCTAAAAGGAGAGGCAACACTCCCATCACCTCCACAGCTGCAGCGCGGTCCTGCTCTCCTGCGCCTGGAGGAGGTGAGCCTATATTTAGACCAGCGAGCGAGCACGAGAGGGGAGAAAACACTGAGCTGGGAAAGTGGCACTTTTAAAACCTTTCGCTTAGAGGGAGCCAAGGACACCAGAAGCAGAGGAATATAAATTCTGAGTCTAAGTGCTTGTGTGGTTTTGGATTTTCATCCAGAAACGAAACAAAGCAAGAAAGGAAGTTAGGATGATGCTTTGGAAACAGCCCTGAAAAACACAAACAGGAAGGCACATTTTCTGACAGGGCGTAACCATAGATATAGAGCTCGTGAGGAAGCCCACAGCACTGAACAACAGAGGGCTGAACACTTCTGTGTGTTTTTACTGTTTACTAGAGTAGCATCGCTGGGCTGGGCACGCTGGAGCTTCCCATCTCGATGGAAAGGGGAGGTTTCCGCAGTGCCCCATTAGCGCTAGTTCTGGATCTCTCCAACATCAGCCCTAATGGGTTGCAAAAATAACCGAGGGCGGCAAACTTTCCAACACAGCTGCCCTCCACGCCTTCCAGCTGCCTGCGGATCTGTTGTTAATCTGACTGCCTTTACGGCAGCACGTGCTTGGGCCAGGAGAACCGGCCGTTGAGAAGCACAGAGCGAGCAGGCTGGCTGGAGAGACGGCACGACGCGTTTATCAGCTACCCGAGCACAGAACACCTTGTGTGGCCCAGATCCTTGTCTGTGGCTCTGAGCTCTGTTTGTGCTCGTCTAATACTCAGAAGCTGATATGCACAGGAGACCAAATCCTTCAGACGGCTCTAAGATGTGAAGGCAGCTCTCGGGGAACCAAAGCAACTGCTGAAGCAGAGGCGATGCCTGGAAGCTCCCAGTCCTCCTCCCTGTCCCAAAGCCATGACCAGCTGCCAGATGACGCTGCGTGGAAGCAGCCAGGGTAGGTCTGCAGGGTCCTTCGCCAAGCGGGCGATTTTCCTGCCTGGCACCATCAGGTAATTTGGGTTAATTAACTTGCATCCAAGGATCCAGCCTGATTCTGGACAAACACAGTTTACAGGCAAAGTGTTGTTCTGCTTTGACCAACGCCTCTCCCTGGAGTCCACGCTCATGGGAGCACTACCCACCAAATCCTCACGTCCCTGTCAGCAGTAACAAGAGATTAGGTACTGGCACGGGTATGTCCCATCAAAGCCACAGCTCGTAGAAAACCGTTCCATTTGCATAACATTACGTTTCTGCTTTTGTAAAAACAGAAACTATGACTTTTTTTTGAGGTTTCTTAGGGTAAAAAATCTGCCAGTCAGCTTTTGCAGTCTCTCCATTTTACCAACAGCACGTTGCATTTGGTAGACTCGTTCAGTGCAGAGAAGCACTCACTGCACTGAACACCAGTGGAAGCCATTTTACCAACGGCACATTGCATTTGGTAGACTCATTCAGCGCAGAGAAGCACTCACTGCACTGAACACCAGGATGTTTTTCTTCATCATTTCTGGGCGCACAGGCTACACCTCCACTACCGAAGAAAAGGGCTCCCAGGCTGACCCTGGCACTGGCACCATCAGACACATCACAGCTCACATCTGTTTACCTAAACTCTCTCTGTACGTTAAAATAGGGCGGTTACATCTGACTCGCCCATCAGGAACAGGGCCTGGCACACACTGTCCCTGCTCATCCTCCGCGTGCCCAGGAGCAGGGTAACGGCCTGCTCCAGCCCTGCTGTATATCCACCTCGACCGAAAGGGCTCCCAAATCACTTTGGTTTCTTCACACCCAGCACTGTGAAGAAAGCAAAGCGTCACCTCATCTCCTTATTTTGGTCATTGCTTTTCCACCTCTGCTCCTAAGGTAAGAGCAAATAGCACCTGGATCCCAGCAGGGATGCACAGGGTACGTGGTCCCCGTTCCCCTCCCACCGCAGCCCCCAGCCTGCAGCCCCGCTCACTCCCCAGCCGCCCGCCCCGCTCGTGCCAACACACTCATCCGCAGCACCAAACCCTGGCAGCAAATTCCCATCAGGGATCCTCAGCGAACACAACTAATCACCTCCCTGTTCACGGCTGGCTTGGTAACGAAAGGACTGTGAACACAGCACAGAGCAGTGTCCAGGCGCAGACACAAACGCAGAGCAAACTCTTCCATCCTGTGCACCAGACCTCCCTTACAGCTCATACTGGCTCCTGCAGGCTTCAAAAGTAGATTGTGGCTAGCTGCTCTTTAATTGCTATTCCTTTTCATGTATTAACATGTGCGAGTAGGTGGCTAAGAGACAAGGGGCAAACCTATCCAAGCAGAGCACAATTCAAGCACTGGGCCAGGCGAGAGCTAGCTGCGGAGAGGGCTGCGGGGAGAAAACCTCCTCCGGGCCCCTCAGCCGTGCCCCCCACGGCCGTCACCGCACGGTGCGGAGGGGCACAAGGACGGGGCACAGACCCCCTCACCTTGCCCGCCACGCGCTGCCAGCCTGCAGCACGCCTCCGCAAACCCCCTCCGGGCCCCCGGGGATGCACGCACCCTGCTAGAGGGTCCTTCCCAGGCGAGATTTTGAGGGGTGGGGGGGTGCTTGCGCGTAAATGAATCATCCCAATTGGTCACGGATGGGCGGGCAGTTAGACGAGCAGACAGATAGCCTGCCCGTTTGCAATTAAATGCAGTAGCAGTTGTACAACACACTACTGCAACGTCTTCTTTAAAGAAAAAAATTGAAATCAACTACCATTTCCTAAGCAGCTCAAAACTATTAAACAACTGCAGGGTAGCTCATGTCATACGTGGGAGGCTGAAATGTAATGTAGAAATGAGAGGTTTTTTCTAGTTGGCAGCACTGACAGCAACTATAATGTATGACTCTTTTGGATGCAGCGTGGCAGAGGCAGGGTGAGGATCATCCAGTGCTATTCACTAGAGAAATTGTTACACATAAAAAAGAGAAGGCAGAATCAAAGATCTCAGGATCGTGGCAGGAAGGAAGGAGGGAGGAAGGGAGGGAAAGAACGTGGTTCGCTCTTGCAGCTTTAATAAGGATTTGTGGGGTAATGTTGTGTAAAGGTAATACAGCTGGATCTTTAATAATAATAACTAGAACCAACTCTCCATGTTAACTGACCTTTAAATATTATTGTCCCTTTCAGTTTACCAAAAAGACATTTCCTTCATGAAAGATGTTATTCAACTCTGTTTAAAGATCCACTAGGCTAAAATATGCTAAACTGACATTTAGAATTATCTCATAACACTTTTTTATGATAACTCGTATTATTTCCATGTGATTTGAATATGAGATACTTTTTTTTATTTTAAATGTATTTTGAAACCGTTTCAAATAATAGGCAGATATTGCCTGGACATTCAGGTTATCTGTAATGATATTAGGGCCTTTCTCAACAGCTGAGTAATTACTTCCTTATTACGCTCAAGGCAAGTTGGAATCACGTGCCCTGCTCAAGATTTAAACCTACATCACACAGGCAAAGGAAGCATTCCGACTGACATTTTACATACCTAACTGCATTTTTTATAATAATGAGAGCATCTGTGGTATATTGCCTTGATAATCTGTGAAATGAAGACAACTGGGAGCACCAGGGAAAAAAAAAAAAAAATCCGTTGTGTGAGGGGGGGGAAAGGCAGTGGGACTTGAGCAAAGGTAGACGTATTGGTTCTGCCTCTATTGCAACCATCTCCCAGGGCCCATTTTAGACATTGCCACGCGCAAGCAGGCCATTGCTTAGGGCAGTGGATGGAGGCGGGCAGCGACGTGTGTTAGCGTGCCGGAGCGCCGGCTGCTGCTCCGAGGGCTGGGTGTGCGGCATCGCACCCTGACACCCCACTTCCCGCC
>NW_008794451.1:1465736-1509226 GCF_000699145.1 Aptenodytes forsteri
CCACGGCCACATCGCCTGTCCTCCCCGCCGGCCCTTTGCAGAGCCACGCTCCCGGTCTTCCTGCACCGTTGAGACAGCTCCAGCATCCAGGTCCTCCCTCCCCTGCCAAATACTCCAAGCCCACCTCCAGATGTGTTGGGCATCACAAACCACGCTTGAGAAAACAAGAAACAAACAATTCTCATTCTTTCTCGCTCCTGTCCTCCATAAGAGGGAGAAGAGAGGTTCAAGCTCTGATGCCCTTAAACTGGGCAGAAAGCAGGAGGGGTCACCCAGCAACAGCAAAAGCACAAGCCACCCTTCATTTTTTCAATTCTACATTTTCTGACTCCGCAGCATCACTTTCCACCCTGGGGGCCTGCCCGCCCCTGGCTAATGCACGTTTATAGCCCAGCTAGCTCAGCATCTGGTGGGAGAAGGGGCCTTTTCCCCAGGCATCCTTCAGCTCCAAGAGGAGGGAAAATCACAGATTGCCGACGTGCCAAAAACGTGGATAAGTGAAGATGCGGTAAAGTAACGCACGATAATAAACGCCGTCCAGCAACCCACTTCGGCACTCCTGGTTATAGTCTTTCAGAATGAAAGAGAAAGGAAGGGTCATCTACGTGACAAAACACTGTTAAATGATTAAAAGAAACACACACATGATCAGCAAAGAACTGACGTGGAAGCTACAAAGAAAACCAACCTCTTGTGAGAATTTTCGTATTCTGTGATTTCAGCAAAAAATAAAGAAGCAAAGATAGAAGGGACGAATTAAGTAATAAGAGGGAGAAGGCTAATTTCATAAATAAAATCTGTAATATTTTCTAAAAACAAATGCCAGTTACGATGCGCTCACAGGATGTGTTTTGGTTCAGGTCGGCTCTTATTTCATTCCCCATATTTTTATTTCATCCACAATATTTTCAAGTTAGTAACCTAAAGCAGACAAACCTAATTTTTAATTGGATATTACAGTTCATTTCAACTGAGCTAGCAGCAAAGTATATGCAAAATCTAAACAAATGACTTCAATAAAATGCTTGAGATAATCATAGCGTATCTAGCTGGCGTATAGCTCTACTGTGGAAACACACACTGTTTATCAGCCTTGCATCTTCCAATGAATTAAAAAAAATTATTATCTCTTTTCTGATTTCAACATTTGTTTAGTGAGTTCTGGTAAATTCTAGGTCAGATATTATACACTTGACAACAGAAACAACTAATTATGTTAGAAATCCACAGCAATAATAAAACTGCACAGTAAATACGTTATATCCAGGCAACAGCAGAAGGTAAGTTTGTATTTCATTTGCTGTGGATTGCCTAAGTTGGTACATGTTTTCTGGCAAGTGTCCTTCAAATTCCAAAAATAATGCATCTATTTTATGGCATTATCTCATTTTCTATTATATTTGTTTATATCTCTGCAGTGAAACCATATTGTTATTAAGGGTATCGTTATAACAGAAAATTGCATTAGCTTTTAAAACCCCGTTCTATTTTATGTGTATATAAATAGGAACATTATGATCATGCGAGATTCCCAGTTGTCCTTGCTATCCTCTTGACACTGCTGTAAACGCGAGCAGAGCACCAAGCCCTTACCAGGGCTTAAAACATTACCCCTTCGATTAGCTGCACAGACAGCTTTTTTGCTTTTAGCACGCAAAATCTCGCCCTGCTGGTTACGTACTCGAAAAAGTGCAAACACCGTGTCTCTCTCTACCTTTGACCACCAAGATGGGTCTCCGTGCATCTGTGTTTGTATAGTATGGTGACAGCAAATCACCCAACATCTGCCAGAGGACTGGGTTCTGAAGATATTTAGGTGGCTAGCGGCAGCGAGGTGGCTAATCCCAGGTGCCTACTGGGGAAAGGCGAGGCGTGCTGTCGCTCTCGGGCAGGTTCCTAAAGGGATGTGTGACACCCAAGGCTCTCCTAGGGTGCAGGTCGTGCAATTATTTCTGTAAGTGCAACGCAGAAACCCGCTGTGGGCACCGAAGTGCCTCCCCAGGGACAGGAGGGGCCTAGATTTCCACCTGTAAAGACAGCCCAGCCTGCAGCCCTCTAACCGAGAGCTCCGGAGCAGCCAGCCAGGTTGCGGGTGGGTGCACAGATCAAGGCAGGGCCGGGCGAAGGGGGCCAGATGAGGCGCAGTGAGGGGCTCTGCTGCGGTAGTGTCTGCATGCCCGAAAGGGGACCGGGATGCCCTATGTCCTGGCAGCAGAGCGCCGCGTCTCCTGGCCACGTGCGTGCGACACCGTGATGCTCTGACTACACCCTGCAACTGAGATAGGGCCCTTATTTGTTAGGCGTAACAAAAATGCGTCAAAAATTCTAAGCAAGGCTTTGCATTGATGACAGTAATTAACGTTGTGGCTGCTGAGAAATCAAACAAGTTTGTTCGGGTGATTTCGTGTCACCTGATGACCAATTAAAAGCTGTGAATTTTGAGAGCAATTCTTTTTTTTTTTTTCCCCTGGATAAGATGGAATTTAATTTTAGTGTCTTGAAACGTTTTACAGAGTGCAGTCGTGTCTCTTTCTCGCTGCCGTAACACCCAGTAGTTCAGGGAATGCAAGGGCGCGTGATTACAGGGCAGCTCCCAGTTGGATACACCATGTAATCAGGGCTGATGTATAGTGCTACGCTCTGAGAAAACCCAGAAGAATCTCGTCTAAAAAGTTCTCTGAATCAGGGTAATTACAATATTAATCACAATCCATTGAACTAAAGTGGCATTAAATACAAATTTTCTGTTTATATAGTAAGCACTGAATGACAGTAAGTTAGCAACAGCCATTTTGGTCTGGTTTAACTGCCTAACATCTGGAGAACATTATTACGGAGTCATCAGCCGTTTGGCCAGTGCCCAATGTGGAAGCAGTTTTACCCTCTTTTCTCTAAACACCAGCACAGCCTCGCCGAAACACGCGTACTTCTCTTTTCTCTTCCTGAAACATTCTCTTAAGTAGTTTCAATATCGTAGAATTTTGATGGGATAAGCCACTTGTTTCTGTTTAGAAAGCAAACAAATTGGATGAAAATAAGGGGCCGATTTTAAACATTTAATTTAAGCAAAGATAGTGCTGCTTATGAGAGTCCGTGGTAAAGGCAGTTGTTCCAGCTATTTAAACAATATGATTACACGGCATTTCACAGTATAGAAGAGACAGATGACTAGAAAGTCTGAAACTGTGTGCCCTTGTTCCTGTATAAATACGTACACAGAGCCTATCGCTGGTTACCACCGAATTCATACGAAGTATAATTTGGTCTTTATTACAGTTGCTGTGCTTGAAAAGAACCTCTTCACTTATGAAGAATCCCTTTTTTCTTTTTTTTCCTATAGTAATGAAAAAACACAGTTGTCAGCATAATATCCTGACATTCAGGATGCCAGCCTGTCTCTACTGGAGTCAGATGTGAAAATAAATAGATATTAAACTGTCAGTCAATGAAATTACAAAGTCAAGAGCAGCTCTAGCTGCGATCCTGTGTGTTCTGTTTGATGGACACAGGTGTTTAAGTGTTATGAAATCCAGCAGAGCCTCAGAGTGAATAATGCCCCTTCCAGCGGTCCTGCCATAGCCCAAAGAGCTGCAATGAGCTCCCCTCTCACCCTGAGGCCCCCGAGCAATCGATGTGCCCTAAGAAAGGGGCCAGAAAGGCCTTGCAGGTTTATCGGAGCTAAAACCTGAGAAGTCTTAAAGCCTGCATTATGGCATATGTTGAGGAATCGAAGCTACACTCCTCCGAAACTGTGAAAGTTAGTCCCACTGGCTTTGCATACAAATCTGAAGCAGATGCCCAAAATCCACATCATTTATTTATTATTCATAAGGCACTTAAAGTCAATCATCTGTCACTAATAAACATTAACACTATTAAAAATTAATGATCATCCTACAGCATGCTGAGACAGATTCTTCTTTCTGTTTGATGAGTATTGGAGCAAAGTACATCGCTTTCATTTACTGACTCTTAAAGTGTTTATGCTTTGTATAATGCTGCTACTTCAGCTCCTCCTCCAAACACCAGCCCTCCTCTTGGGATGCCAAGAAATTATCGGTCTTGTGAGAGGAGCTTGAAAGGACGCGTTTAGATACGAATATGTATCTACAGAGAAGAAAAATAAATCACAGATTCAACGTTATCGCACGGCACAAGCCTTTGTGGTTACAGGGCTTTTTGTCCCCCTTCCCACTCTCTGCTACACAGTACGCCGTCTGTGATGGGGGACACGTGTCCCCGTGCTCTTCGCTGTACGGGAGGGTCCCGGCTCAGGTACCGTACCACAAGTGGACGATGAGGCTGGAAATAACAGCTCCGACGAGACTACCTGAGAGTCTCACAAGCTAGAACAAGAAAAGGCTTCCTGAAGAGCAACTCAAAAAGGTAACTTCTCCAAAGGTCCGCACAGTGTCGCAGGGCACTTTCTTCTCTTAGTGGGTGGGAGGCAAAGCCCACTGCTAGAGATGAAGAAACAGCTCGCACCTTAACCCTCAAAAGGACATTCCCTCTAAAAGTAAAAATGATCCTAGACCCTTCATCTTTTGTGCTCGCATTTTCAAATATAAATCTTGGGGAATACATTTTCCCCTCAGCTTTATCACATTTCTGTCTTGCACAGGCAGAACTCGTCATTCAGCGCCGCTTCCTAACATGCACGCATCATGTTTTGCCCTGCTCCTCATTTTGGCGATTACTTAATTGTGGGAGTGCTGTAAGTATATTATAAATAATCGCTTTATACACAGTTGATTCTGTTAAAACACAGAAAATAATCTAACTAAACCTGTGTTAAAGACCAGTCTAGTAGTAGAAGAAAAGAGCCAATATGATTGTGTGCATCAAATCAAACTAACCTCAAATTTCTTTGAGTTATATCAAACTTCTGAAAACAAACTTAAGGTCTCAGTACTAATGATATAATGGGAAAACTTGCCAAGATGGGAGACATATTAATCTTCCTCTTGCAATTTACACTATAATATTTCAGTGCCAAAACAGTTTTCATAGAAAAACAGTGACTGTTAAGAAATAGAAGGATCTGTAAGTAGAATTAAGTGACTGCAATCACCCTGTTTTCTTTCCTTACTCATGTTTCACATGAAATACCTAATGAGGATTCGCAAAAAGCAGCTATCAGAGCTAGAAATGTACAGACCAACTGGAAAAACACGATGCCACAGGACCACACTCACCCTACGGAGGACTGGGAAGGGTTCGCATTACGTATGTACTACCTTCGTATCGGCTTTTGGCATTACAAATGAAATTTGGTGCCATTAGAAGAATGCTGTCATCCAAAACTAATTCTGCCTTTCAGGGTACAGCAAGTCAAGAAGTAGTGAGAACTCCCTGCAATGTCCTCAGCAAGACCTGAAGAAAAGTTTTTCCGGGTACTGCAGAACATCAGGGACCAGTTCAGTGCCTGGCACGTCATTTTTACATTTGCCCGTCTCCCTTCTTCTGCAGAGCCACACAACGGTGGGCAGCTCCGTGAGTCAACACTAGGGAACTGACAGCCAGTCCTGCAGTCACACACACCGATAAGCCCCACAGAACCTGTAATTAAACACTTTTGAAGAGAATTAAGGTATACAACCTTCTAAATCTCAGGCCAAAGACTGTTCTGAACAATACTTTTTAGTCATACCACTTTGTCCTGCTGCCCGTTCTCCACTGCCAAGAGACTTCTTCCTAATTTGTCTCATTTTTAGCTTAGAATTCATGCACTGTCAAGCCAAGTTACTCTTATAAGGAGAGTGGGAATTACAGTCAAGAAAAAGATATATTAAAGCATCATTATTCAAACATAAAAATGCAATGAAAATGTTAACCAGCTTTCCCTAAGGTGAAGGTGTTTATTGCTAAGTGTTTGCAGCACAATTACATTCAAACAGACAAATGCTAGCTTAAAATAAAACGTTTATTTTTCTGAATCTACCTAGGAGAAATGGAAAAACACCTTGAAAGTTAGCTGCCTCATATCAAATACTTACCCAAAAAGTTTTTCTATTAAAAACGTTAGATTTTTAAGAATAATTTTGGGAAAACCAGGCAGCTAAAGTACAGTGCCTTATTTTCCCTTCTTAAATATAAATACCTTGCAGCGACCTTCTGCAGTGGGTAAGTTTGGAATTTATATTCACTTCTAAAACAAAACCCGACGCTTTTTCACATTATGCTGTGCAAACCACATTTCCGTAGATTTGTTGCAGTCAGCACAACACAGACGCACCGCAGCCGGCAGACAGGCGGGCATGGGGCTGTTCACGCTCCTGACCGCTGCCCCGGAGCAGCTCCCCAGCCCAGGGGGGCTGGGAACTGCGGGACCCGACGAGCGCTTCACGTGAAGCTGAACTGCGTTTCGGATGGGGCAACGCTAGGCATGGCACAGGCTTTTGCGATACCGTCAGCAGAGGCGCCAGACGAGGCGAGGCGTCCGTGGGACACCGAGCCTGAAAGGTTCCCCACAGGCACAGCCCCTTCGTTTCCCAGCCCGCCCTCACTGCAAGGCTTCAGCCCCCCAAACGGGGTCTCTCAGCTGTTCCCCTCCCCTCCGTTCTTAGGCGAGTCACTCAGGTGTCACCTTCCTCCCACCTGAAAAGACACAGACCCCCTTTGCCTCCCCAGACAAAGCGAGGCGATGCTGCTCCCAAAGCCCATCTGGAGGCCCGTCAGAGGCCATACAGATTATATACAGCCAGGGACCTCGTGCGGGCTTCTGGCACAAATGACAGTGAAAAACCTAGATCATAACAGCAGGAGCTGATGTGGCCCATACTGGGCCACAAGAAGCAGCAACTCTGCGGCACCAGTATTTATAAGCACAACTGGAGGCTGCTATCTGTCTCTTTCATACGATTGCTGGACCACAGACTACGGGCCATCTGCCCGCAGTCTATTATCACAATCTGTGAACAATTATAGACAGGATATCTCATCTTAGAAAATGGCAAAGTTAACAAAAAAGGCACTGAAACAAGCCAGAAAACGATGAAAAAGCAAGCAGCAAAACTGCGGTCAGCCATTGCACGGAGCCCCATTTGGCAGCCCTTGAACCCAGCAGCGCCTTGTTCCCGGACCCACCGCCACCGCATCAGCTGCCCCAGAGCAGAGGTGATTGCTGCTGCTGCTGAGGCCACAGCGGGTGCCAGCTTCAGCCCTTCTTCTGCAAATCCAAGCACCTGACCACACTGTCCGAGACCCGAGAGCACCGTTACCCTGCCTGTGCAGCCGGCTTGAGGGCAGCTATAGTCAACGTGGTGCTGCCTCAAAGGGAAATGTCCCAAACCCCTTTCACAGCCAGCAGCTGAGCTTGCACCAGAACTGCCAGCCCTTCCTCAGGCTGCCCTGTCTCTGCCCGCTCCATCACCATCCTCCACTCCCCTGTACCATGCTGGAGCTGCTGCTGGCAGAGGGCCCTCTGCACCCCCAGCCAGCTGCACCCCGCGGGGGTCGCACAGGGCTGCAGCGGGAGACAGAGTGCTCCAGAGGCACGGCACAGATGATGCTCTGGGCCTCGGCTGGAAAGGCAGGGGGAGAGGATGAAAACTTACCGCTCCTGGCCTTTGATCTGCGATGCTGCTGCAGACAAAGCTGGGGAGATGGTAGCTGCTTCTGGGGTGGTTGGCTTGCTGTCGCTGAGCGGAGGGTGGTAATGCGTGGTCAGCAGGAGATGTGGTTTGTCAGTGCTGCCTGTTCCCCACCTGCAGACCACTGATGCAGCAAAGGAGTATCCCTCTCAGAGGAGCCTGCTGAATCCCTAAGCAAAAAAATCCCTTGCCTCCATTACACGGCCATCGTCTTGGAGCTGAGCCTCTCTACCCACAGCCCACCCTTTGATTCAGGACAGCTCTGATCCAGACCGAGCAGACTCTGCTCCTCAGCACCCCTGGGATGTTCCCTTTGGTCAGCCAATGGCTGACTCCAGGAGAAGGCTGCCTGGAAATGCCATGCTCCCTTCCACTCACTGATGGTCAGGGTGGGAACGGACAGGAGTCCTGCGTACTGAATGGCCCAAGGAGAGCAGGAGGCAACCGACTGCTGCCCAGTGCTGAATACTACGAGGCGAGAAGTGAGGCTGCAGCATCCGCTGCGGGATAATCCCAGTTCAACTGGTGCTGTGGTCCTGGCTGGGGCTAGGGACCTGAGTGCCCTGGCTGGGAGGTGAGCCTGTAAAGCCCTGACACCGTTGGAGTCCTGCTTTCCCCAGGTTTCTGTGTCATGCTCCAGGTAGGAGTCTCCAAGGATGCCCCAGCAGACACTGCCGGACGGGACGGGGTAGCTGTACAGCTGCTGGGGAGGCAGCGTGGGACGGCACCGCCGGGCTGAGCCAGCGCAATCCAGCGGAGAACGCTTAAAGAGCAACAAAAACTATGCACATGCAAAAACCCTGCATCAGTCTTCAGTGTAGTCTCAGTAATTAGCGGTTTCTTACAACAGGGAAATGGTACAGAAAGTAAAAATCCAACTGCCTTAAAACAATAGACACTCTCAATTCATTTCTAATTTATGCATTCTTGTCATATGAAAGCCACTTGCTTAAGCTGCTTTCCTATCTATTTGCAGTCTGTTCAGACACACAATGCTCAGTAGGGGTCTGTCTCCATGATTCATTGGCTCAGATTTCCTATAGAGTTTACATGATGTCTACTAAGCCCCATACAGTTTTGTATCCATTATAACCAGGGACAAGCAAGCAGGGCTCAGGAGGCTGAGCATCCATCTAAGAATAGCTTCCCGTCTTCCAGCTCTCTTCACAACAAATGAACAATGGTTACATTTTACTGGCTAGCACTGCATGGTGAGGGGAAATTATAGGAACTTGTCTGACTTAAATAAGGGAAGAAGCATTTAGAGTGAAGCTCCTTAAATGAGCAGGTCAATAACTAGTTTACCGAGACCAAGGCCCATAGCTAATGAGAGAATAAAGAATTATTCTTGTCAAGAGAGAAAAAGATGCTGCCCTGGTTTTGTGCTAAATAATTACATTCATTATCTTTAGGACAGCCCTGCAAGTGGTCTTTTGCACTAGTAAATTCATTAGCAAAGCTAATAGGCAAACTACTATTGGGGCAAATTTAAACGATTGCAATAGGATGAATGGCAAAGATGGGGAAAGGTAGTACGAGAGCTAAGAGCCAAAGTCAGCTTTAAGTATAATTGAATTTATCTTCTCATCAACTTTAAGGCCTCCTTCTGGGCTTGAAACAAGGAGAGGAAAAGCCATTGAAAAGAAAGGATATTCACTTGATTGGATTTGTGGCTAGCTTTTCCAGCTTACCAAGCTGTCTAAACTGACCTCTTGACACATGACGACAATTATAAATCCAACAAAAATTAAAACGTTAACTAAATTGGCTCAATGTTTCCAAATGACAAAGGATCTCAAACGTGTCAGGAAGCCATCTCCCCCAGCAGAACACTGAAAAAGTAACCAGGCTTTGAATTTACCCAGAAGTTCATGAAACTTAGCTGCGAAGGATCTCAAACGTGTCAGGAAGCCATCTCCCCAGCAGAAACACTGAAAAAGTAACCAGGCTTTGAATTTACCCAGAAGTTCAAGAAACTCAGCTGGGCAGCAGGAAGGTAGGCTGCAACGTCTCTCGGCAAGAGCCACGGTCGCACGGGGGCTGCGGAGGAGGGCCAGCAGGACCACCTGCCGCGGCTTCGGAGAGTGGAGTGGCCCCACGCTAGGCACCGCAGAGCGGTGGCGGTCCTCCCTGGAGGGCGGCGGCGGCGGCGGTGGTGGTCCTCCCTGCCTGCTCGGGTTGCAGTCGTCCCGTCAGCACAGCCTTAGGTTCAACGCGCCACGAACACACACGGGGCCATCAGCCCTCTCTGGTACTCTGAGTCAGGCTGGCTACGTATTTATGCAGACACCACCGCATTAGGTATGCTTAACTAAGTTTTTCTTTACAGATACATTTTTAAATAAAGAGGTTAGAGTCTGATAAAATCACTGGAGGAGCTGTGGGCAGAAGTACCCCTTCTTTAATCATGCCCTGCCTAGACCACGATCACAGAAGCTTCACAGATACAAATGCAGCACGTTGAGGTGAGCCTCGAAAACGATTGACATCAATTTAGCGAGGCTGAGGAGCACAGCAGTAACACTGGTAGGACAGAGCAGACCGCCGACGGCGCTTACGGCAGTGTCTGGCACTGACCACCATCTCCAGGCAGGGCTACGCAGCCCCCCCACCCCGCAGGGCTGCCTTCGCTGACAAACTGACTTACAGGGGAATGGAGACAATTTCTGTTACTGGGCTCAGTACAGGACATAGCTTTAGCTGAAAAAGCAGGAGGGAATTTTTTTTTTTTTAAATGTTGAAACATTTTTTAGCATTTTAAAAGTGACATTCCAAAGTGTTTTGTTTTTTTTTTTTCCTAAAAACAACTTTACCACTACGAAATGAAAATGTGTTATGATCGAAAAAAATACTTACTAAAAAAAGAGGGAAAAAATCATCAAATATTTAAGCTTTTTGCTTTGGACGTAGAATAAAAATACCTCTTTTTTTGTTAACTTTGTAAAAAACTTATTAAATTGTCTGATTCAGGTTCAGCTGGGTTGGGTTCAGGTTTGCCACTGACACAAAAAGCTGTTGTACATCATATCTGTGTCTAGCTGTTTTAAAGGGACCCTCAGAGTATTAGCTAAAGGCATCCAAAAAGTAGCTTTTCAGTAATTGAATTTGGGAAAGACAGAAAAGAAGTGACTGCAACGAAGCCCAAATCTGAAAGAAAAAGAGAAAGAAAAAAAAAAATCTTCTTTGCCAAGTGGAAATGGGAATAAATGTTCTTGGCTACTGCTGCCAGCCTGAAAAGCCAGAAGGAGCCTGAGGCTCCCAGTAAACCTAGTTTAGAAACCTCCTCAGCCGATCTCTTATTTCTTCTGGCTAGTTGCCTTATCCAGTCAAGTTAGAAATTCAGGATCTAACTCTTGGTGAGCAATTGGAAAGACAGATATATTGTACGTCTGAAGGAAGACACCCAGAGAATTAATTGTCTTTACCTAAACTAAACACTGGGGAAACGCTCGCCACCTTTGTCGTTTCGGCGAGAGCCGACCCCTTCCCTCCGGCCATTACTGTCCACCTCCCCTGTCAGCAGGTCCAACCTGCGTGGGCTGCAGCACGAAAGGCTGCTGGAGATCCCAAAGAGTCACAGCACCTCTGCCCGTTGCCAGGAGAAAACCGGTGACCACCATCCTTCTCCCCCCACCTTCTTTCATGCGCCTACAGCCTTCAAAACTGGACTGAAAAGGTGCAAAAAAAATCTGAGGTCTGTAGATAGTGACAAAGCTTCCTTCTTAATGAATTTTTAACTAATCATTTCCACAGGAGGATGAAAACTGGAAGATAACCGTTAAGAGTGTGGGAAGGGTGTCAAGAAGTGTTTTACTGAGGACAGGCCTAACAAGCACGGGCTGGGGAGAAGTTGGCACCTTGTTCTCTCAGAGGTCAAGAGCAGACCTGGCCTTCCTCGCTAGATTTTTGCCGGCTATTAAGTGATACAAACACATCCCGCAATCTTTATATTTAGAGAGTCTAAAAGTTCAATTATATGGCTGTTCAAGAGTTGTTATGGTCAGAAAAGTGACTATAAAAATGTCACCTTGTTCCTGCACTTACCTGCTTCCTCAAGCGTCTGCTCTCTTGCCGATATATGCCCATTTTACTCATTAAAGTTAATGGGAACCAGGTATGCCAATCAGAGAAGATTGGCCCCTTAAGCTATACCTATTTTGCCTGCTAACAAAGCAAACTTTTTATAGCAGTAAGCAAGGGAAAGCCAGCACAGGTGTGCCACGGTAATATGCATTATACTTTCCCTCATGCTGTGTCACCACCGGTGAAGCTTTATTCTCATTCCAGAACTTGTACACTTGCTGAAGGTTAGTGATGAAGTACAGTGCGGGTCATAAACAACTGAGCTTCATTTTCCACAACTAGACGGAGCAGCAGGCACTTAGAAAAAAAATTATACTAGCTTGTAAATGGAACAATTTAATATGGAAGTAACTGATGGCAAATAAACATAGAATGCCAAGGCAACATCTCTGTCACTAGCTGTACTCTGTTCCTTCCATTTCTTTAAAAATCAAAGCTAGTGAACTAGAATTTATTCAATCTTACCAAAGAAATCGATTCAGAATGTGAAATATACCCTTAAGAAGGGAGAACACTGTGCTCTTTCCTGACAAAAACCTTTTCTACAGACAGTGCACTGGGAAAGCCTAAATACATGCAGCTATGGCTAAGATTTTCCAGCCGTGTAGCTGGAAACGCTCTACACTGCCATCCTTTGCCAAAGTCATTTGTGTGGTAAAACCTCCGCAAAACAGCAGAGCCTAAATGATACGTATGGCAAAACATCTCCTTGTCTTGTTTCTTCAGCTACCTTCCAGGTGCGTAGGTTGTTTCTCCAAACGCGTGATGCTTTCACACGTGCTCTGACCAACCATCTCTTTAAACGACACGATCGTTCCTGTTATCTACCGCAGCTAGTGGTGCTTGAATCTGGTCTCTCCTAGGAACTAAGACTTTATTTTCGGACTTCCTGCAGGAAAAATGATTCATTGCTTATGAACTCCCGTTGACAAGTGAATGCAGTCTCAGTGCTGCATCAGCAGCAGGTTTGAGTCTTTTATCAATAGGTTTCGCCATAGAAATCTATGTGTAGCTCTGGGAAGCACTGGCTCCAAACAAAGTCATGTAGGAACTGAAGAAACTGGTAAAAAGACACATTTATGCTTTAAGTGTGATTTCTGGGCAGGGGAACAGCGGTGGAGCAGGGTCCCAGGGAGGCTGTGTCGTCTCCGTCCTTGGAGATTCACAGGAGCAGACCGGGGAAAATTCTGAGCAACCTTGTCTGGCCTCACAGCTGACCCTGCTTTCTGCAGGAGGTCAGACCTAAGCCCTCCCGCACTCCCTTCCCAGCCGAGCTGGCATTGTGTGACGTGAGGTCTCACTCAAAATCGTACCACCATCTTCAGCCAGCCACAAGTCAGAGAAGAGGTTCTTACCCTGCCCCTTCCCTGGGTGCGTGGGCACTTCGGTACACCCACAGACCTCTTGCTAATCCCTTCCTACACGTTGTTCTGCCCTATCAGACAAAACCCCACATATTCCTTTCTTACTTTTCATAGTCCTCCTTCCCTAGGAGCCTGTAGGCTTTTCAGCGGTACAAACCTACAGACCTTACAGAGCCTCATTGGTCTTTCTCAGCGGTTTGTCAGAACAGAGAGTGCTCTGAAGGGAACAGCAACAGACACCTCTGATCTTCGTTTCCAACCGTTCAGATTAGTATTCTGCGTTCGCTGCTATTTATATTCTCCAACTTCTTGATACCTACGGCTGAGTGAACTTGTCCAAAACCTCTCCCTGGTTTACGAGCGTGGATTTGGTTTTTATGTTCACTGACTGCTAATGAAGCATCTTCCTGCCTTAATCCTGCATAAAATTAGGTACCTACTGTAAAACACTCCTCCCTACTGCTTTTCATTGATTGCACAGGGAATTAGGATCTGGCAACCATTGATAACAGCCATGAAGAGATGCTCACTGCTCTCTTGACCTTATGAAATGAATTTAGTTACAGCAAGTGGTCAAAACATGGCTCAGCACGAGAAAGAAACCCTTCTCACTCAAATCGTATCAGTACGGATCCTTGAGATCAGCATGGAGCTGGACTTCAGCTTTAGACAGATCTGAGCAAAGCGCCAGGTAGCGCCGGTGCCCAGACACACCACGACGCTGCCACCGCTCGCCGTCCTCTACCCGCTGTCTCCAGTTCCTGAACGCACCTTGTGAAAGGACAGCAAGAGTAGAAACTGGTGGCTGGTTCACGGCGTCCACGTTACAGTGCCTCCAGCTTAAGCTTTGCCACGTAGCCAATGCAAAATAAACGGAGCGGCTCCCCCAGACATGTCTCGGTTGACTCGATTCATCTGCTTTGGAAGGGGAGGAGGCGGAACTACAGCAGTCCCGCGTTTTCCTGTGTGCAGAGCCAGGCTATGGGCTCAGAGGAGGTACAGGACCCGGGGAAGGAGCTCTAGCTCTTAACTACAGTTCAGCTTTCCCCTGTTGCAGATCTATGGGAAGAGCAAAACACAGCAAATGAAATTTGACGTAACAGTCCTAAACTGGTGATGGAAAAGCTGGCTACCTCATCCATGGCTGAATTTAGTTATTTTGTTTAATTATACTACAATTGTACCTGATCTGTATTCTTGGCCTTTAAAACCAAGGATAATCTATGGCTTCTAAGATTTCAGTTTCTCCTTAAACAATATTAATTGCTGTCCATAGCAGACACAGCTTTATCAGAGGGGAGAATATTGGAAATTTGAGGAAGAACATCTCCATCTAACTGCCTACCTGTAACTGAGAAATTAGCATTCTTCCCAAGAGAAAAAAGGCTGAGGTTAATTAAGCGATCATTGAACAATGCATGCAAAGTTTCTATTGTGAAACATGATTTTATAAAGAAATATATGCACATCCCCACCTTGCCACAGTCTGATAAAAAACGAAGGAGAGTACGGTACATACCACCAAATGGATGACGACTTCATATAACTTGTTCCGAAAGAAAGCAGCCTGTTGTTTACTGCATTTATCGACAATCTGTGAAAGTAGACCAGAAATCAGTCTAATTACCAGAGTGCCAGTTGTGCTTGTTAACACCAGCTTTGTGACCAAATGTTATTCCACAGTTGTCACATCACAAGAAGGTTTCATTACTAACATAATAGTGAACAAGATCACATGCCTGGCTATTGATTGATCTGCCACACAAAGGACGGACGTTGTTGTCTCTATTATAACCAGTTACATCTTTGTCTGCACAGGAATGTATCATGAGCGGTTGCTGCACTGTTTCCTAATTTCTGCCGGTAGCCCATTAACAGCCCATTAGGATTTGCAGACTTTACCACCAGAGAAGAAATTACCTTGCCGTACCTGTGCCTCGTACAATCGTCAAAAAACTATTTTCATCACCCTTCCTGCGTTGGATCCTACAAGGATTGAGACTTACTCAACATTTGCTTTATAAATACATCACTTCTGCCAAATCAAAAGATATTTTAATTCTTTCCAGACGCAATTAGGTAACACTGCCGGAACAGTAGAAATATTCATCATTACTGCAGCTGAATGGCCCTGAAAGAACTATATCTTAGACCGGAGAAATACTCTGCTAACAAGCACCTCAGTCAAAATGAACTAACGTTGACCCTCACACCATCAAGATATTGCTTTCCATTCGCTGACCGGTCATAAATGCAAACAACAGCTTTCAGGCCTGTTGTTAATATTAAAAGTGAACACTCTTGTTTGTTTTTCTATGAATTTAATAAATATTATAATATAAAAGTGGATTTGTTTATCATTGTGAGCCTACAGAAAAACAAGCATGCCTCATCATCTTATCTGATGATGAATGATTTATCAGGCAGAACGTGAATCTGCTTCTAACTGAGTCTATTTTCCTGTTTATGCTTGTTGAACAGATACAATTTAATGAAGAATATAAAGTACTTAAAAATCTGTCTACCATTAATAGTTTAATTAAACTGACATGTACTTCAAAAACAGAGAGACAGAAAACATTAATTTTGGTTATAAAGGGCATGGCATTATTAAAGTGCAATTAAAAACAACATTCACTTACAATTAATAGCTAAAACAATTTAATTATTTAACATTTGATTGTCAGTTCTGGCTAACTTAGCCACCCCAGGGTAGGTATGTTCTCTGGTGCCCTTGTAAAGTACGTTACATGGCTGCCATCGCACTGCAAAGACCCAAGCACAAGCTAACAAGTTGCTCCTGAGCAATATCTCACTGTAAACCCCCTGACAAACACCGTGCTGTGCTATTGTCCCTTGGTCCCCCGTGTCCTTGAGGTGCCAGTTCCCAAAGGATCTCTCCCCGACCTCTCCGCTCGGGAAGGTAACAGCCTCTGCTGAGGCTGGTGCAGGGTCTAGGGGCTGACTGGTGAGCTGGCTCCCGGCTTTTGGATCACTTTTCCCCGGTAAAAGCACTAATTTGGGTCCCTCAGACATACTCGAGCACCTGTTTTCTTCCTAAACTTCGTGGCTCTTACAGCTCTCTCTTTCCGTCAAACTTGATTGAAATCGGTGGACTGGCTCAGCAGTTATTTGAGGGAAGGCGCTGGAAAAGAGAAGCAAAGAAAAGCAGCTCAACCACACAGGTCTCATTTCACTTGGAAACAGGACAAAAAAACCTCTCCTGCCAAATTCAAAGTTAAAACCTGAAGATGCAAAGCAAGCGTCTGCCAAAGAATTGTTGTAGGACTGCTTCCCAGAAGCATAGGTCCTTCCTGAACAAAGCAGCAATGGAAATTTCCTTGAAATTCAGCCTATTTTTTTTAAGAGCATAGCAACAAACACATGTAGAAATTTCATCAGAATTTCAGGGTCAGAAGAAAATCCAGACTTAAAACACAGGACTAGTCTCAAAACAGGAGTTCTGTTCCATAGGATATTGCAATACTTTCAGAGCTATATTGAGAAGAAAAGTCACTTTTGGTGTAAAATTTCAAAAGGCCGAGAGTGAGAGAGACCTCAGTAGCCAGGAACCCTACTGCAGAGCCATCCATTTGTGACTGGAGTAACCGTGTCTGGATTACACCGTTAGCCAATACACCGGCCACCGGGCAGCTGGCTGTCCTGGGATACGTGTGACAGGAACTTTGGCTTCAGTGAGTTTCTTTTGGACAACTGTTTTGTTCAACAGTTCTCAAGAAACATTGCTCTAATCGTAATTAAAGAAAACCAGATGCTACAGCTTTCCCAGAATGTCACGGCAAGTTCCACAGCTCTCAGCAGGACTTTGCAGATCTCAGAAGTTC
The DNA here is from genome assembly GCF_000699145.1 of Aptenodytes forsteri. NCBI lineage: Eukaryota > Metazoa > Chordata > Aves > Sphenisciformes > Spheniscidae > Aptenodytes > Aptenodytes forsteri. The sequence goes on from NW_008794451.1 coordinate 1,482,621, forward strand.
GGTCTTACAAGGAAATTGCAGGATTAATACTCTACTAACCGAGCACGCTTATTCCTGAACAGAGCCTGGAACAAAATTTGTTTCAGGACTCTTTAACTAGTCCCCATAAATTTGGTTTACTCATTTCCTTATTAGTTGAGGTGTGCGGAGTGGTTGCAACTGCTCCCTTAAATCACAAAATATAGCCCTCTATTACCTCCCCAGGAGGAAAGGAGAGAAAAAACAAATTATAAAATCAGGGGGAAAAGAACCCAACGGCACAGTTAAAATGTTCACAAAAGCTTTCTTTCCTGCCTTTTTACCAATCCAGAGAGTGCCGTAACCCTGGCCCTACCACCTGAAGGGTGCTGACTGACTCCTTAAGTCCAGAAGGAGAAGTCCTTCTGTCCATACTGCAGGCGGCTGAGCCAAGCTGGAGCCTCCGGGATTAGAGAGAGGAGCGCGCTGAGCCTGGGTCTGCCTTGCAAGGACAGCTTTCACGTCTGGGACTTAGACCAGGGCTCCAGACCTTCACGTCGTGCCGCAAGTCGGACAAACGCGCAGCAGAGGATGGCGCCTGAGCTTCCGCTGGTAGAAAAAACCGCACGGGGAAAAAATGGTTTTATTCATGTTTTCATAGAGAGCATTTTAATGACCAAATATTTGTTACACTGCACCTGTAAATAATGTATAAAGAATGAGAATAAAAGTAATCAGTACAAAGCAATGTATTCCTGCACCTAAATGTCTCCATGGAGAAAATTTAAATTTCTCTTAATTTTAATCTCTGTTAAATTTAACACTTAAATTGCTCTGTGGAGAAATTTAAAGGAAGAGAGAAAAGGTAAAGGGTGAGAGTTAGTAGGATTCATTAAAAAAAAAACAAAACATAAACGGTGTCTGTCTTTACCTTTTTTCCTCTGAAGAGTATTATAATAATAGATTTATTTTCAATGCAGTCATTAAGCCTGCCACCTTCACATAAAAACACCTGCACTGACACAGCTTAGGCTTTGAATTCAGATAAGTTATCCCCAGAAGAGTAAATATATTCATAAACGGTCAGAGCTAAAGCATTTCAGTCCACCAGAAGAAATATTTATGAGAACGGTTGTTCATTTGAAGATCTTGTGAGGAATTCAGCAACTGAGCTCGTTGAGGAGTATTCGCCGGGGAGGTACCAGATACCCTCACCGTAAAGTTAAGAGCTGATTTTGCGCCGAGCCGAGCAGGGAATGGTGGCTTTTAAGGGTTTTGGCTCTGCAATCTCTAGCCACATTAAAACCTTACTCACACTCTTTTCAAGATCTGTAGCTGAGATGTGATTGCAGTCTAATATAGACCACCAGAGTAGGTAGAATAGGGAATAAAGTCTGGAAACACATTTGAAAGTAAACCGGGAGATATGGACAGCCTATACACCGTCGGATACAAGCTAGAAGTAAAATCACTTGTGCCTGAACCAAGCTTCTTTGCTTGCATGAGAATTTCTATCAAATTGCTAGCCACACCAGCAGTCAGATGTTTGCATATATAGAACAAAACACCAGGCAATAACTGAGCTTTATTTTCTTCATGGTTTATTCGCTGTTCTGTGACCAATGCAGCCTGGAAAGTCATCTTATGAAATACTGTATTAATTGACCACGAGTTTCAATCTTTTCTTTAAAGACAGAATATTGCCTATCGTTTAATATTTTGTAAACACATCCGTCTATCTCAAACCTTAGCCATTAAGAATATTTTTTCAGTTTTTTTTTAATTTTTCTTACAAGTCTACAGATCCTTCAGTAATATATTTTAAACTGCCATTTATGAAATTATAGTTTGATCTCTATTTCTTTCTTTAAAGAGTGCGAAATCACATTACAATACTATGATCTTCTAACTAAGGCTTTGCCCCACATAAGGCTCAGGCAAAGCATGTCTGAAGCATTCCCTGACATAGAACCTTTAAGAAAAAGCCCCCCAAAGCATGCGGTTGTCTAGGCGGCTTTGCAAATGAAATCAAGGCATTGGATGTAGATGTTGTTATTTTTGTGTTTAAATTAAGCTTGAAGTGCCGTGCAACTGAAATAAAAATCAGAAGCAGAGCAGGGTATTGTTTGGTTTCTGAACATTAAATGCAATCAAAAGGTAATAGTACTTATAGATTTTTTCCTATACAAACAGGCTTATGGAACTGGTAAAACCCATTTGCTCATTGAGCTTCAAAAATCTGGATGGTTTCTTCTGTGAATAATCAAATAAGTTAACTCCGGCAGCTTCTTTGGTTCAGCGCTACAGATATACAGGATTCATATTTAAAGGGCTACTATTGGTTAGAAAGCATACTTTTTAAAAAACAAGTAACTTTACTACAAATGTCATTTAAGGTAATGAGACAAAATATAGTGTGAAAAATAAACCAAGCTCACAGCATTCACAGCTGATAAAAGCAGCAAGTTTCATTTTTGTTGCTAATCAATTTTACTTTCAGGTTTGCGTACATGAGAATAAAGTCGCAACACCTGCAGGCAATAGTCATTTACTGTTACAAATTTGTTTCTTTATATATTTCATTTTTATAATTTTATGAAAATGCTCCTGTTAATTTGAAGTTCCTGGAGAGCTTTTTTCAGTTCAGAAAAATCTCTCGGTTGTTTTTCAGCATCTTTGATTACTGTAAGTAACCTGCTCCCTCAGTAAGAGAAGGCAGTCTATTGACCCAGAATTTTCTTGCGATAGCTTTCCAAAACTTAGGACTTAGGTGGTTTTATATGTTAAGAAAACAAGCATAATTGCACCGCAAATTTTAGGGGCCCTAGTGCCTTCTCAAGACGCATGATGTCTCTTCCCTGCTTCAGTGTCACAAGGATGCTAAATAAGGAGAGAGAAATCCCTTCCTTCAGGAAAAAAAAACCCAAAACCAAACCCAAACACCACCCTTAAAATACTAGATCATGTCAAAACTGTGGGAAGAGGTTTCAGATACTATCGGCTGTGGTTTTATATTCGCGTTCTGCTTGCCAATATTTTGGGTAGTATTCTGACGCTGAGTTTTGATCCTTTAAGGACCTCCTATCCCCCAGGCTCAGGTTTGACTCAGTATTGGAAATGCCAGGACAGCAGCTGCTCCGAGAGCAATCTGGATGAAATTTCACAAGAGCAGCTTTTCCTGCAATATTTTAAACTGATCCGAGTTGAGAAAAGCAGGGAGAAAATAAAAAAGATAAACACAGAAATCAGACAGAGTAAAACCTGGAAGGGGAACGTGGAAAGCAGAACGGGAGCGAGGAAATACACGTGTGTGGAAGGACTAAGGAGCCAAATGGGGAAACTGAGAGAAACATTTGGAAAAAAATCTGAGGAGCAGAAGGCTGACAGAGGAGGCAAAATCTGTGAGGGGGAAAAGTGGAGGGGGGTAACACACAAACACAGAGAGGAAGCTAAAAAATAGCGGTGAAAGGAGGCAGAGGAAGGACAAAGGGCAGAGAGACAGGAACTAGCAGCGTGAAACAAAAAAAAGCAGGGGGGAGAGAGGGCGAAGAGGGTAAATTGAAAACAGGGGTCCAAAATGAAGGCAAAAATTTTACCGAGTGAAAGCCCAACTTGTAAACCTTCATGAAGTTTACAGGAAATTAGTTTTGGGGAAAGCCCAGGCAGCGCAAGAACAGAAGCGCACGCGTTTCTTCACCTTCTCAACCTGGGTTCAGGTTGACAGAGCCTCTGTTTATAGCAACCCCAAAAAATAAACACCCAGCCTATCGGAACTGGTAAGCGGGACACGGTATAGCTACTGCCTTCTCTCCACGAGCAACGCAATCTCCTCCTTTTGTGCCCTGCCTTTTGGAACAGGAGGAACAGACAGGCAAAACATAATTTGCAGTCTTGGTTTATCTGTATCCACAGCCCATCTGCTAACTCGAACCGCAGCAGAATGTGCATGTGTGCATTCAGAGAGATGGCTGTCATTAGACCAATGAAGTTAACCAACGTATAAAAGCCAGGATCAGATCAGTAATAAAGTTTACACTTCATTACGGATGTCAAAATCCTTGCTGAACTTTTTTTTTTTTTCCACGAGTATTTAGCTTATTAAATTTCACAGGCAAAACCATCTCTAGCGAGCGTTCAGGAATCGGCTACTTGGAAGCTCTAGCATTCAGGATTGAAACCTGAAAACAGCTATTTCCTTAATAAATTTACGGAATTAGAAAAACTGGACATATTAACATCCATCTCTGTATTCATGGCTGTAAAATGATTGGATTCTCATCTCATCAAATTTACATTGTGGAATCTGAATATAGTATGATTAGGCATTATTTTAACAACTACATTACAATACAATTTAAAATAAAATGGCCCTTCATATCGCACTAATATCAGTGTTTTAAATAACAAAGGGGATTTTTTTTTAAATAAAGGAAAGGATTAGCATTTAGTTTCAATCAGTATAAGCAATGCTGTACCAGTTGGTGTCTCAAAGATTCAGGATTTTATTAATATTCCAGAGATGCATTTGTGTTGCCTCTGGGTACACTGAAAAGCCACTTAAACTGCACTTAAAGCAGCACTACAGGATCAAATTGATGTGCATCAACCATTTACAATAAAACTTGATTATTATAAAGGCATACATATTTGCATAATTACATGTTTGATTTTTTGATAATGCAGCATACACTACAAAATGTTGCTTCATGTAGAAAGGCATCGTCAAAAAGCACCATCTGCTGTAGTGTTTAATGCACTGCAATGTTTGAAAAATTCTGAAGGTAGACTTGTGCGAGTCAAAGGGGAAAGCAAAGGAGTTTTGCTAGAACAAGAGGCTGGGGGCTGGAGGAGGGGACGTGCTACAGCGTGGACTTTTTGTTAGGCTGTCGTCTGTTTCTCTCTGGTTATTTTTAAATAAAATTGTCAGGGGGAGAAAGGTAAAAGACAACAGAGCGGCACATCCTACGGTCTGCAGAACGTAGGATTCAGAACTTGAGAGCATTTGGCATAAACACATTTCTGATGTTTTCACTCAAAAAAAAAATTCAGTATCTAATATATGCAATGAAGGAATCATATTGGGAAAGAAGGCAAACAGCACAGACAGTGGATTCTTACACTTATTGCTTTGACAAGAGTGAATCTTTTTGAAGGAATGTCTATTAAGCATCACAATAGCTTGAAAGACATAGAACTTAAAAGTAAAAATGTCTCCATATTTACTCAATTCAAAAGAAGAAGCTGTCTGTTCTTCAGTAATATCTGACCATAAGCCCTAACAAGAGCCCAACGTGTTCAGGAAATCCAATGCTAAGATCATAGAATCATAGAATCACAGAATAGTTTGGGCTGGAAGGGACCTTTCAAGGTCATCTAGTCCAACCCCCCTGCCGTGGGCAGGGACATCTTCAACCCAATGCTAATCATAGAATCATAGAATCACAGAATAGTTTGGGCTGGAAGGGACCTTTCAAGGTCATCTAGTCCAACCCCCCTGCCATGGGCAGGGACAACTTCAACTGGAACAGGTTGCTCAGAGCCCCGTCCAACCTGACCTGGAATGTTTCCAGGAGTAAAAGCCTATCTTGGAGTATGAGAAAAAGCAAGCACTTCTAGACTCAGCACAGTTAGCCCTGAGTTCTTACATCCTAAAAATATGCATCATTTTGATTAGCACTACGTGGCTATCATTTTAATACCTGAGGCTGTTTTTCAAAGCAGATTTTGAGAAAGACGCTAATCAAACGTAGTTGTAGCTGTTTCTCACATTCTGCCACCCCAAGGAGTTTGTATGCATGCATCCGGAACACACACACACACAAAAAAGGGTCATCTGTGGCTTTTTCCGAGTCTGTTGCTACCTCTGAGCTATGCTGTGAACATTTTTGGACATTGTGCTGAGTGGTAAAGCGCAGCACAGAGCCAAGACAGGGAAGATCTGGCAGGGAAGTCAATAGGCATGTACTAGCCTGTTGCTTCCCAGTAGGAGCTCATTCCTTCACAAATTGGCCTTTGGTAAGCAGTGTGATTCATTGCTCAGGGACTGGATTACAAGCTGGAAACCAGCTGCCAGAACTTGGGCAACTCATTTCACTTCCCCACGCTTTCCATTTTCCTTCCTCCTGTTTTTCACATCACATCAGTTGAAAATATAAAACACTTCGGGGCAAGGACTTTTTCATAATACAAGTTTCCAGCATGTTGGGCATTAAACAAGCTTTTATGCCCATGGGCACCTCAAGGTATACGGGGATACAAACAACAGTTGGATTATATGCTGTATGTGGGACAAATACCAAGTCAATTAAAAAGCATCTTTAACAACACAATCTGACTATAAAGTCCAGCAGTCAGGTATAGCATCTGGCTCCAAGACATATTCTACAGTCCTACGACACAAAAGAGCTTCAGAAACAGACAAAATTTTGTCCAGACACCTGAAGGAAGAGCGTGGTGGTGTATGTGTGAATGCAGATATCTCGAACCTTCTGTGCCCAAACCACAACAGCTTGTACGTAGACTCATTGGAACCAAAGCGATGGCCATAGAGCTTCAAGCCCTAAAGCTGCATTGCTGGCCTGTTAGCTTACGCTACATCTGGACTATAATAAATTTACATTCCCACCAAGAAAATAGCCACTGTTGTATAGTTATGAGATAGATTTTGTTTCACGTTATGAGGCAGGATGTGCTCGAGTCCTCTGTTATGCACAAGATTTTTAAACATCTAGGTTCCTTACCCCGGCTTATCAAGTACAATTATAGCTTGGCATCAGAGATGCCGAACACCCACGCTGTCATTGACTTAGATTAGCGCTGTGAAATCCAGTGCTTCTGAAAAATCAAATCTTTTGTGTGTCACGCAGAAGAGTATGAAACATTTTTTTAAATAACCAACATATTGCTGTGTGTACGTAGTTCACAAAACCTCAGAAATATTTATCTGTTGGTATTTTCCCACACCCATCATTTACTGAGCTGAACCGTATTACAATGCGACGCGGTGCCATTCCCTCTGCCTGCACTTGAAACAGAACCTGTATGGTTTCTTGCTCTTCAGGTACCCATACTGAAAAGATAATGATGTATTTATAGCATAATATTGAAAATAGCCCCAAACTATAACAAAGCCTCAAAGAGATCTGCGTTTCTTTCCCGCTGCAGGCTCTAAGTGCGTTTGGTCATAGCGCTGAAAGAGGAAACAGAACCAGGCAGGCAGACGCAGATCTTTAGAAACAATGAGTTTCCCTTTTGTGCCTTAATATTCTGCTCTGGGTGAGCTTCCCTAACAAAGTCTGCGCTAATTGTTGCTGGAATCAGCACAGCAGCGACTGCTAAGCAGAGCCTTTTTCTCCACCCTCTCTGCACTAGGCAGACAGGGGTTTTCATTACATATATCATTTTCAACTTGCTGCAGTGATTCCACAAAGACAGGAGGATTTAGAAAGCTAATGAATGGGGGTGGGGAGCGGGCTAGGATTGGAGCTTCAGTGCTAATGTCTAAGGCTAGACACCATGAGTGGTTTCACACACGGGGCACTGCCACCGATTTTATTTTCATTGCATGGCACTGACAGACTTTGACAGCCAAATCATTCATCTCAAGTTAATAAATCAAAGTAAGGAGTGGGGGCGGGGAGATTTGTTTGTTTGAACATTTAGTGCTACAGGATTTAGGGCAAGGCTCACTGGGCATTGCCTTGCCCTGATTGTTATTGTGCTGCAATGACAGCAAAATTATTTATCTTTTAGTTGCTAATTAAGAACAGAAGTGAAGAAGAATATGTTTGGTTTGAATATACTATGGTATCTAGGGACCATTTGCTACATCATAATGAGATGCCATAGATGCTGTAACTCAGTATGTCTACAAGTCTCTTGCCGCTTTATTATTAGGAAAAAATTTCATCTTGCCAGTTAACTGACATAAAGTTAATAGTTTATAAATAAGATTAACCTGAAAGAGGAAAACAGCATTCCCCCCCTGCCCGGCCAAGCGAAAAGATCACATCCCTTCCCAAGCTCCCTCCTAGCACAGAATGCTCCGTTTCACTGGTATCAGCACCCTTGTTACTATACAGCAGTTTGGTACATCTAACCCCCCCACACACCTTTTGCAGACATGCCATCAATATTGCCTGCCACTTGGGGGAACAGGCTATACTGATTACAAAATACCGGTTCTATAAATCTGTTAATTTTAATGATAAACCAGGATATTTTAGGCTTTCTTGTCCCTGAAGACCCAAGAACAATTGCAGATTGATTGTGAACCAATTAAGGACCTTAGAGCTGTAAGTTGTGAATATCATTTCTTTCTCTTAGGGAAAAAAAAAAAAAAAAAAGAATTTTCTGGTTCTTACCTCTCTACATAATAACTTAAGATGTGGGTGAAACTGATAATTCAGATCTGAGCGGTGAATTATGACTTCAACTTTCTCAAACCATCATTATCACCAGATCCTACTCAGCTGCCTCTTTCACGACCCCTGTCATCAGCACGTCAGGCAGAGGGGGAAGAAAGCGCTACCTCGGTGAACATCAGCATACGGCCAAGCACAAGCAGCTTTGGTCCTTGGTGGGTGTTCTCTGCAATACCTTAGCACAAGTTAATAAATGCTAGTTATAGTCAGTGGCTCCACTTCAGTCCTAACTGCAGCAATGCCCCCCTTAAATGCAAAATTTGGGTCAGTGGAGAAGCCCCAAGGTCTGGTACAGACTTAGAGAAGGTGGTCTTCAGACTGAGCACAGCGATCTTCTCCCATCGTGGCAGGTGGACACTATCCCAGGAGCTGAATGGAAATAACGCGGCTTAGTCGATGCCTTTTGCTTTATGTTTAAGGACAGGCTATTCCCCGCAACTGTATCCTGCTGCCAATGCTGAGTTAATAGGCTCCTGTAGTGAATAACATCATGTGCTCTCTCAATTATTAATAATGAGTCAAGCGTTTTCACATCAGAATGCCGCCTTGTAACGTGATGAGCCTGTATCGTATTAGTGTATCAAAGCTCAGACTTGTAACATTACCAGTTTACTAAGCGAACTTTGAACAAGATTTATTCCCCAAACAGTCTGCTGAGTCCTAATTTTCATGAATTCTCTAAATAGAAAATGTCTGTTTATTGGCAAGATTTTTAGAATATGGTTTGTATTTTAGGTGGTTGATTTACTGCTACATTGCATTTATTCTAACACATCATTGATCCCCCATCTCATGCATCAGATTTAGTTACTTTTTTATTGTATAATTTCTAGGCGACAGTGGCTATCCAGGACAGAAACAGCTGATGGATCTAATTTGATTTTGCCCTTATACCAGCAGAAGTTCACTTACTAGTTCACTTACTCAGAATTCATCGATCACTCGAAGGTCTTCTGGGATTGTGAAATCTCATTCTCGGTGTCTTTTCCAATTGTCAAAGCACAGACTCAATACTGCATCTGACATCCTTGCAGCCTGCCTCGTTCTGCATAACACAGCAGTCAACCATGGGGTTATTGTCAATGATGGGGCTCTCACAAAGGATGACAAGGCTAACTCTTACTGACTTCAGACATGGCAAAAAGGTAGATCTTTCTGAAAGGTGGGTTTGCTGATGATAAGCGAGGGGCAGCTCACTGACAGCCATATCTTTAAACAAGGGAAGGGAAGAACCGGGAAAGGACGATGGGAGACGAAAAAGGCGATAGTAAAGGAAGAAGAAATCGCAGGAGGAGTTTTACACGAAGAGCCGTAAGTCTAAACTCAAAGAAATTGTACTACTTAGCATAGTGAGATGATTGAATTCCTTTATCTGTGCCTTACTGTTCCTAGCTAAAACACAAGATAATGTCCTGTGCACAGCCCATTCCGTTCAATGGCAAGACAGCAAGCCTCGCAGAGGATACTGTCAGAACAATAATCACTTTTAAAGTGGTTGTAAAGATCTTCTAGTCACTAAGCGCACACAAAGAGGCAAGAGGAGGTTAATGAAACTTCAAGAACTATTTGTGCTCAGTAAGGTTACTTCATCTTGAGTTTTTGAGAGCAGATAAGGTGGAAAAGACAGACATTGGGAAGGCGGATGACATTTAAAAGAAGCAGCACTAAAGTTCTCCATTACGAGAATAAAGAAGACGATTTTGTCAACGGTAAACACATTCATCTTCATCTGGGAGAAACAACTGATAGTTCCTGTTACCCGAGGGAATTCTAAACCTTGAGCTAATCCGTGCACCTACAGCACAATTTTGCAAACATGCATCAATATTTAGGTTACCAGTTTTGGAAGTAACACAGTGCCAAATATGAGTTTCTTTCACAGAAATGAACATTAGATTCGGAACAGACCTGCTTTAATCACAAATTGTTTTCTGAACACATTCACCAGCCTAATTTCAAAACCGTTTGAGCACCTGAGCTTCCATTTCCCCCCTCTGGAAAGTATTCACCAACCTAAATGCAGCCAGCTATGCCGGGTAACTTTTCTCTGATGTGCATTGTTCATTTTCTCCTTTTTTGCTCATCCTTTGGATGACACGAAAATATTTTTCTCTCTACGTGCTTGAAACCCATCCACAGTCATCAGCTGCTACAACTTCTTTTCATAATCTTGTTTATATTCAAATAGGCACTAATGTTGCCGTGCTCCGTCGAGAGACTTGGTCAATAGTTCCGAAAAAGCAAAGGTACCAGGGGAAAATGATGGGGAATTACATACCCAGTAACACGGCATTTAAAATCCCTCGGTTGGCTTGCAGACTACAATACTTGCATTTACAACTGTTGGTTTATTTCAAATGCAATTTTATTTAAGCAAAGTGAAAGCGTAGCTTCTGAGGCAAGAGCTGAAGCCTTGGAACAGAAGGTGAATGATCCCATACTTAACATCGCTACTCAGAGCTGTGATCTCCCACTCTTTTGCTACAAACATCTCGTGCAGCCTTAGTCAAGTTGCTTAGGGGTTTTTTGTGGCTTAATCCCCCATCTTTGAGATAAGTATGACTTAGCCTCCCTATCTCACAGGCACACAGTAAGGATAAATACATTAAAGAAGAATTAATATATCACAATATAGTGATAGGAGTTCAATACCCTGCATACGGAGTAATTTATCTTTTGGTCTCCTGGATCGAGTACGGTTTCTAGGTGTGTGCAACTGTAAAAGCCTAATCTATTAATATATAAAGAAAGCGAACAATCTCCAGCCCTACATTCCTGTATATGGAACTGTCGACAGAAACATAAACCTGTAGGTGTAGAGTGGAAATGCTGGAGTAGAAAAGAACAGAATTTTTTCCTTTGTTACCATGGGCTTAAGACAAGGATAGGAACCACAAGCTAGACATAAATAAAGAAATCTATTCATTCCAACAGAATAAACCAGAAAAGACAACAAAATCAAACAAATGTACATCAGATTCATATATAAACTAGATATATAAGTATTTAGACGTTTCTAGGTGTGCAACTGTAAAAGCCTAATCTATTAATATATAAAGAAAGCGAACAATCTCCAGCCCTACATTCCTGTATATGGAACTGTCGACAGAAACATAAACCTGTAGGTGTAGAGTGGAAATGCTGGAGTAGAAAAGAACAGAATTTTTTCCTTTGTTACCATGGGCTTAAGACAAGGATAGGAACCACAAGCTAGACATAAATAAAGAAATCTATTCATTCCAACAGAATAAACCAGAAAAGACAACAAAATCAAACAAATGTACATCAGATTCATATATAAACTAGATATATAAGTATTTAGACACAGATATTTTTTAAAACCTCCTTAAAGTTACCTTGTGTAAGGAATACACTATAATTTACTAGCATATGAATTATATACTGTTCCCAGGATGAAACCTCCATATTTCTTGCTCCAGACTCCCCTCCCCATAAAATAGCTTTATTAGAGTTTAGCAATGTTAGGAAAAAGTGAAGGTGATGTCTACAGCTCCCATTAAAAAGCCAATCATACGTTTCAAAGTGATTATAGAGTAATATACTATAAAAAATTATTTTTCACCAAATATTCAAAATTATAGATTTATTCAGACTCCCAGAGAAAAATCAAACTTGTAAATTGTGTAGATTATATATCCAATAAAATATTTATTGTTGCACAATGTATATTGTTAACTGTGTTGACTATTTTTCACCAAGGTGCCAGAGAAATGAAAAATTAACCAGTGTAGAATATAAAATAGGTTTTTTTCAAGTCCTAGAGCTAGTTCATGAGCATACAAAACAGATTGTATTCAGAGCTGTAATATAGAAATTCTTCAGTGAAGAAGACACTAGAGCTGAATACCTGACAGCAGAACAAAACAGAGAACAGCATTAAAGCCGTGTAGCCGAGGTGCTGCATGCAAATGCAGGAAGACCTGAATTAGTAATGTTGAAGGTCTAGCTAAAGTAGACGGTGGCTGTGTCAATGAATGTTTTAATGACATCTTACTAGTTTAAGGACTAACAAGCGCATACATGCAGCCTGGCGGAATTCTGGAAGTTCAGTGAATACGTGGTCTAAAATCTCTTTAGGTTTGCAAAAACGAGTAACTATTTGAATATCCTCCTTCTCTGCAACTTCGTGAACTGGCCTCTGGAAATCACACATGTGGTTTGAGGTGCATGTTCTTGTTTTCAGCGTTAATCATAACCGCAACCAACCAACCCCCCATCGTCTATCATTTATTCGCTTTCAAAATTTACACGAATATTCATGTAAACTGCGGCTACAGGGCACCAAAGGGTGGTCATGCTATAAAAGGGAAAATTTAGTAAAAAAAATAAAAATTAAAACATCCTCTAGTTACTTTGCCCCTTAATGCTGTGACTTCAAATGTCCCTCTTTGTCGCTGTACTTCTCGTCCGCTTCATTTTGAGACGACCTTTGAAAACTTTCTAACACAGGACGAGGATAACAGGCGGGCTGGCAGCGCCAAGCCGGGGGGGGGGACTCGGGCCGTCGCTCAGGCTGTGCACGGCTCCGCACGGAAGGGCGTTTCTGCCCCGCCCCTTCCCAAATTACGATGGCGAAAAAAAATAAATACACCAATAATCTGGAGTGAGGGGTTTCATTCTTGCCCTTGCCCTCTCTGTTTTAGCTTTTTCGCTTCCAGCCCTCAGCACAGACCACACCAGGCTTGGGAGTGCAATTACACAACCGGAGTGAGCGTGTGCCAGCCTGACAAAACACTGAAAAACCAACATTTGAGCTCAACCCTACTCTGTAGCCGTGGCCAAGCTGGACCCGTGCTCCTGCCCATCCCCTTCCACGGGAGCAGGTTACTCGAGCTGGGGGCAGGGAAGCGGGAGAAAGCCCAGGCTGCTGAAGCGGCCAAAATATGGTCTGCCTCATTCTCCATAGCCTTCTTCCCTGAAGCACCACGGTGCTGAAGACTGGGCAGGAAAAGCAGCTACCTCATAGGGTTTGGGATTTAAGAGAGACCCATCCTTCCCCTCTCGCCCTAATCGGTCGCACGGCTTGATATTAAATGCAACATATTTGACAATGAAAAATGTGCTGAATATTTCAGAATTAGCTATCCTAAAGAAACTGGTCCCTAGGTTACACTGCTTCGCGTTAGAAGAATAATTACACCAGGTAATGATTTCAGAAAGCCCTCGGAGAAACGTGCTTGCTTTCTTACCCCAGCCACGTAGCAGCCGCAGCTTGCGCATCCCCCAGCCACAGGTCTCACTTTTTGAAGGAGAGGACAAAACAGGCGGGATTAGCGGAAGAATTCAGGTTAGATGCTCTCTGAGGATCTTACAGTTGCTGTTTTTTTAAATGCTTGTTCTGTTAGCACTTGACACCCGCACATTTTCAAAATCTTTGATTTACACTGAAGCAGCTGGATTATGCCATCACCCAGCATGAACTCGATGCAAAACACTCCTATTGTCTGCGTGTTCCTGGTGTGCGAGGCAGGAGAGGGGAGCACACATACACCTGGATGAGAAGAGCCCTATTCCGACATCTTTCTGCTTAGAGAGACTACAGCCTGGAGTCCCACCGCGTCCCCCGCAGGACTGCGGGGCTGGATCTGAAAGACTGGATGTCTAAAACTAGATGCCTATAGGACTGCGGGGCCGGATCTGAAAGACTGGATGTCTAAAACTAGGGTCCAACGCTTGAGATGCCGAAAAAATAACCATCTTGCAAAATTTAGACTGTGAGGAAGCTTTTTTTGAGGCCAGTCAAAACTTCAATGCATTCAGTATTTTGGGATGCACTTCGGGACCTAATTCCAGGTTCCCGTTTTTAGAAATCCTGGACTAGAACCAAACCCATCTCGATATTTAAATGCACTACGGAGCAGAAAAAGGTGAACAGGCCTGGACTGCTGCACAAATGGGCAGGCTGCGGCCGGGCAGAAGCGACCATCCCACCCCGCTGACTTAGTGCTGTGGAAGGAGCTTCACTGCTGAGGGTAAAGATGGGCAAAGCATAGGAAACATGCAGCTTTTTATACACACAAAGCGAAAGGATTAAAAATACCATATAGAACAAAGATTTACAATGGATCAGCCACGCATCTCTACGGAAGGAACAAAGGTTTTATAAAAGAATAAATGAAAAAATATATATATTTCCTGAGACTAGAGGCAGCCCTAGAGACTTCTAAGTATTATTAGTCAGACCAAAGGCTGCCAGATGCTGCCAGAGCCCTGGCTGCTCACCGGGGAGCTCGAGCCTTTCCAACAGGGCAAGGTAGGGCAGCTGGAGCCTAAAGGGTACAGAGCTCCCCAGAGAAAGACTTTTTTGTTGTTTTCTTTGGTTTTGAGCGTGTTTCCTTCATAAGGCTCGGTCTGAGGCTCCATTATGTTTTCCACTTAGAGATTTTATTATAGGGAAATTAGCGATATTTTTCTTTCTTTTGACTATTTCCCTGACCTGAAGAGCTTTGCAAAAACCACTGTTCAGTTAACCACGGCCAGCCCTGTGTTAGCAGACAACACTCCACAAATTTTGTCTTTAACAGAGTAACTCAGGCCATCAGCTGGAAGAGCTTTCATTCCCATCCTCCATAAATTCTTTCTTTTGCCCCACCTATTTCCCAAAGGAAAGGAAACTAACAGCTGGATTATTCTTTTTTCGTCTTTCCTCTAAATTCTTTCTAGCTTAGATTTTATAACCTGAAGATCAACGCTTACTCCCCATTTCCATATGAAAGTACAGTGAGGTGGAGCTTTTGTAGAATAGATGCCTACTGACAAGAAACAATTTACCATCAATAAATGCCTTTACCAAGACGTTTCCTTCCTCACCTCTAGCGCAGTCCCCTTCCCAGCCCCAAACAAGACCTGAGCGTGCCGTACCTGCTCTTCTCATCCACGTGACACTGCTGCAGCCGTGTGAGCTGAGCTGGTCTCGGTAAGAAGTGCTTTAGGCACATTATATGATTTTACCTGTCTATGTTTTTCAGTCTCTCATTAAGCGATAACAGACAAAAGTTCCCCAAATAATAAATAATCAAAACAACATTCGGAGACAAATTCTTATACTGACTTATTTTGGCCTGCTCGTTTGAAGCTATGGGAACGGTTGCGTGGGCAGCGCGTGGACTCAAGCGTCGGATGCCACATGCACCCAGAAAGACAGTTCACTTTTGTGACCATCTATTCTCCAGGGAGCACTGGCAGTAGGTGACAGAGGTCTGTGGAAAAAAGAAGCTCAGTATTTTGAAGCCTGAGAAAAAAGCCTCAAACGGGAATACGTAAGGAAGTGCAAAGCCAGAAGGTAAGGCTGCCTTTCATTAGGAAAAGGGACAACCCACCGCTGTAAAAACACCCCTTCTCTTCACGGGAATGCAGCCATGAAGCGCTCTGCTACGACTCCCAGTGAGGTTCAGAGCTCCATGTCGGAGGCAGCGCTACCAGAAGCAACAGTTAATTCCCCATGGTTTATTCAATTCGGCAAAAACCTATTACTTTTTTCATTACTCCATTTAAAGTGATATAAACCTGCGCAGATTAGTGCGAAAGGTAGTTAAAATATTATATGAAATGCTCATCTTTGGAGCAGCAAGAATCTGGCCCCATTGAAGAGCTGAGTGAGAAACGATGAAAACACACACCTACCAGTCTGGCCCACAGCTTTCTTTAAAGATGCATCTAAACAACTATAAGAATTTACTTTAAATCACTCTTAAATACTGCAGAATTGCTTGTGTTCTAAAATAATTATTTTTCATTATATTAGACAGTAACTGTACAATAACCTGAATGATTCTTACCCTTCTAAGTTTAACTGATGAGATGACGATATATAATTTACTCTTAAGAACGTAAACTCTTGGTTTTACAAGCTCCAGTTTTTCAGTTAATGCCAGGACCTCAGTTGAGGATACCACAGTCTTCATTCATTTCATCTCATTTCATATGAAGACAACACAGCCATTAGGACAGATTTTACATGGTGAATTGCAACATGTTTGTTATATTTAAGATCTTGTTGAGATAGACAAGTTTTTCATAGTGGTACGTATTAACGTACTTATTTTGCTCATTTTTTCCAGAAAGGGATGAAGATACACACATATATACATATTTATTTAAAAACATATATATTTATATAATTAAAAATATTAAAGAGAAGAGCTACGTTAAGGGCAGTGATTCATTTACACCTCAAGAGTCTGACAAACATCCCACTACAACTCAGGACAGGGCACAGAACGAAAACGAAGGATGAGTGATTTACCAGACCTGAAGCATGCCTTAACGAGAGGCAGATGATTCTCACTTTTTACGAAAGATATGGCGCTTCTCTTTTCATACCACCGACTCGGAATAGGTGACTTCAGGTATCTGGTTAAACACAGGAGAGAAAAAAACTTGCACGTTGTTGACAAAGGCAGCTAAGGTTTAGATACAAAACACTGAATCGGATTCAAGCAGATGATGATACTCTGACGGGGTCAATTACCACAAGGAGTTATTTTGCTATAATTTAAAGAAGCTCTGTTGTTTCTTGCTCAATTTTCCATGAAATAGGCAGGCACGTACATACGAACGCGAATGCGTATGCCAACACTGTCTGAAGTGAACAGTTCCATCCCCTTTCCCTACAGCCTCCTCCACACCAGCCGGCACGAGTCCCCTTTCGCCACGACGTGTCCTCGCACCTTCCCTTTCCCCGAGGGCACCCATCACTTCCCAGCCACACTGCGAAAGCAGAGGCTCAGCACGCGGGTCCGAGGACGGCTTCCCGACATAGGGGCAGCCCAGGTTGGGAGGGGTGCTGCCAGCCACTCCAGGGTGCCGCACTCCTCCGCCACGTTACACCCGGAGCCAGCAGCACTCAGGCAGATGTTTGCTCTTTCCTGCCACACTACAAGAGCATACAGCTAGGTTCAGACTGGGTGATCTGATATTTGTAGCTGCTTGTTGATATTCTAACAACAATTTACAGCACGCGAATAAATACAACCATATGTTATCAGTCCTCTGTGCAGATCCTGATCACGCATGTGCACGCTCTGCGGTACCAAATGAAAAGGAACCGGGGTTTACCTTCAATTCTAAGACCAAGTTCTGACTTTGCCAAGTACAGTTTAATGCAACTGCTCTGAGACAGAAGACAGATGGGATAGAGAGATCTGAAGTGCTACAAATAAAATCTAAAACTGAACTTTTAAATATTCATTCTGAACTATAAAGAGAGCTGTAGCTTTTGTGTGCTACAGATGGCTTGGAAATTTAGTGCAAACAAAGGACCAATTTTTGAATACTCATAGCTGCTCTACCATAATAGCTGGAGGCCCAAAACTCCAGGGGTTTGAGATGATTCAACTAGATCCTCTTACCTGCCAAATTTCATCAAAGCAACATTGCTTTTACCATCTTACAGGGATGAAAGAAATATGAATAATGTGGGGTTTTTTAATGAAACGTGGACTGCTTAAGCTTGAACAAAAAATTACAATATGAATGGAAAGTGCAAGGTAAAGGGAAAACCGTCTTTTTATCATACATACTAAAGCGTCGTATAAGATGAAATCTGTACTTTTTATAGATTGAAAGATTAAACAGAAATATTTGGTAGATTTAGATAAATGAAGGAAATAAAACGAAAAATAAGCATAATAAAAATCCCTGCCAGTCATAATCAATGAGGAACTGCTGACTGATTGCCAAGTATGGCCTTAGGTTTAAATCTAGGAGAGACACATGTGTTTCTTTGTAAGGTAGCGGGGCACGACCTCATCAATCAGAGATTATCCTCTGCATAATAGTTTATGGAAAGAAACCGCTAAGACCAACTCCTCATCTGCCTTCCAGACAGAGGCAAGCTGACACAAATACAGCTGGAAAGGGACTAAGCCCAAGCGACACTGCTGCCAAGGCCGTACACTGCTGCATTTACATAGCAGTACAGTGAGCATTTTCTGATGCTGTTAGCCACTAGCAGTCTTGTCTAGACTCTAAAGTCTTCGGCTTTAGAGAAGATACTTTCCCACTTTTTGTAGGGAACTGAACGGGACAGCAAAATCCAGAAGAGAGGTGGAGTGTCTGCGGGGAAGCAGGGACCGCCCGAGAGGCAGAGAGGACCCCTGAACTGCCAATAGTCCTCCAAAGTACAAGCCACGGAGACAAACACGCAGCGTTGAATCACAGCTAGAAGCCAGGCTTATGGATATTTATGAGACACCGCTGCCAACCGAAGGGAGAGAAAGCGCAGGAATAGGAGGAGAAGGCATGAAGGGCTTGATAGAAAAATGTAACCATCCTGTAATGACAGCGAGTGCCAAGAGACAGTCGCAGGCTGATACCGAGTGATGGGTGATGGGTGGAAGAGGCCTGACGGGGGGCAGGTTCCACTATCTGTGAAATCAAGGGATTAGCAGGGAGGGATGCATCCAGAGAGGCAGCCTGGCCAGCGTCAGCCGTTAGGGAAGGGGTGATTGCCACGACGCTCCAGATGGGTAGCGGTAACTAGTGCTGCCTTCGTCAAGATTAGAGAAAAGGATATTGTGAAAAATCAAGATAAGACGATGGGAGTCGGGGCAAGCATTTTAATTGCTTCCAGCCAAGACAGGAAAAGTGGCAACTTACGGCAGGGAACCAGCCTGCTGGTTTTGGGAACGGTCCAGGTAAGAGGCGTGAACCGAGGAGCAGACCTGCAACCTTGCTGGAGAGAGGCAGGATCCTGCACCGCTGGCGAGGAGCGAGGACTTGGCAAGAGTTGAGGAAGCAGGCAGGAGGACCAGGGCCTCCCTTTCAGCTGTGTTCGGCTGCTGGTGCCGGATCCGGATCCGTCAGAGGGCAAGCAGGGATTGCAGTCCGAAAGTGTGGCTTGGCCTCTGTTCGCAGCTAAGGCAAAAGAGCGGGAGATGAGCAGAGGGGAAAGGGCAGGATCCTACGGCACTCTGGCAGAAAGGAGAGCTTTGCCAATGACCTTGTTGTCCTTTTGAGAGTAACTGCTTTCCAGGACAGAGTGTCCCAACAGGATACTTAAATATCTTCGACATAGTACAATATTCAGAGATAAAACCGAACAACTTTTCATGAAATCTGCCTCCAATAAAAACATCTTTATTGCCCTGGGCTAATATGTAAGTTAGAGGGAGATTATGGTTCAGCTTCTACAGCCATTTTATGTAATATGAAAAAAAATCCATAGGGACCTTGTCTGTTAGTCCTCTAAAATATAAAACGTAGTTGTAAGCTACACTTCATCATGGTAATAGGCTATCAGCTATTTTCCTAAACCCTCAGACTCACTGCTGTCAGTCTAGGCAGAGCCAGACAACCTGGCTTAATCACCTCCTTGTGACTCGCTGCACTGTGCCCCTTCCTTTTGAACATATATAAATCCTAATTATTTTCTAATCCTTTACTAGAACACCGGCAAAATGACTGCTACCCTCGCGGCATACAGATGTGGACGTTTATAGGCACAGGAGCCGCAGTGCCAGGGGACGTCCTTCCCGGGGGGCTGCGTGTCGCTGGCAGGGCTCGGGAGAGGGTACCACCGCCCCTCCAGGAGCGATCCTCCCCTAGCTTCTCCTGCTCCTCTTCTGGAGGGGCAGCGAGCGTTATGGCGAGGTTATATTCTCGTGTTATAAGGCTACAGCGGATGGTGTTATAATAGCTTAAACCTAGCCCTGAGGATTGTTTGCTTGTCTGTACAAACATGTGCCTTTGAATGCTTACCCAAACTGCCAGCCCCCCTCCAGGACACGGCGTCCTCAGGGACACCCTGATCTGTCCCCCCACCACCCCGTGCCCTCTTCTGGGCTGCCTCTCCCCTTCTCATCTGATGGAAAGGGGGTTTCCCTGCGTCTCCCTTCCCTCCAGTGTACTGCCGCCCCCAGCCTAAACGTGCATCCCCAGGCTTGCCCCTGCTGTGCATTACTAAAAGAAAAGTCCCCAAAATCAGCAGACGAGCTTTAAAATAATGAGCTGATTTCAGTGATCACAAATACCATTCAGACTGCAGTTTTAGCTCTGTTCTCCTCTGCTGCAGAGAAGGGAAGCCTAGCTCTTCGTAAACCACAAAGTGTTCGGCGAGAACCAGGGTGAAGGAGGAGTTATTTTTATTGGTCTGTTGCCTTCTCTGAAATCTGTAACACAACGATTCATGCATTCACATCACGAGAGGCGGCAGGACTGTCACCAGTCTGCTGCCTAATGCCTCATGTTCGCAGTAACAAAGACCTGTCCCCTGCCAGCTCCTGCAGAAAGGCAGGCTGGGACCGGGGATCCCACAGGACACACCGTGCTGTCCCGTGTCTCCACATCTTCGTCCGGAGACAGAGGTGGAACACGCACCATGCGCTGCTATGGCTTCAAAAGCACTGCCTGTGCCCCCGTCTCTTAGCTTCTGTTGATAAACTGGGAACCGTCACACAGTGCCACAAGCGGCAGATACACACGCACAGAGGATGGGCTCATGCCACATTCACGGGGCACCCTGTATTCCCGAGGGAAAGGATGGTCCAGCTCCTAGAGTTGTCCTAACGAGGGTGACTGAGCGGGACCCGTGCTTATAAAGAGCTTTGGGGCTCTCCGCAAGTCAAATCGCTATATAAAGTGTAAACTCGGGCGCTATCATTCCTTTACGCTCCCATCCAGAAGCTGGGACCAGCAGCATCTCGCCGCTCTTCCTTCCCAGCTCTGCTCCATATGCAGTTTCCATTCCTGTCACGAAAATAAACAAACCGGAGGCAACTCGTGCTGCCTACTTCGATGTCCCAATTCCCTGGCCTATGAACGACTGTCCCCGTTGCAGTATATTTCTGTCCAAGCCTTAACAGTGAACTCTCCCCCGGGTCGCACGTTACCGGGGAAAGAAGCACTGCAAAAGCAGGCCCCTCGCTGCGATCGTTGGTAGACTGGATCACCGATTCCAGGAGACCAATGGGATAAACATGGCCCGAGCCATTTCCTATATCATCATAGTAAACTTCAAAAAACGCTCTTATAAAGTGTACTTTAATTGGAGGAACTTACTTTTTAATTTGCAATTTTAAATGTGAGCATGTTATAACTTGTAGCTGAACATTTCTATAAAGATAATTACATATGGCAAGACAGAAAATCTTTTTAAAACATTTTCTCTTGAATATGTGCCTGAATTCATTTACAACTGTTGCTGCTTTAAACACTTCAGGCAGAATAAGTGGATGGCACTAAACAGCTTAGCTGCAATTATTATGGAATGTCTGAGGTATAATTTCCCCTGCGGTTTTGTTAGGCGTACAAAATTCATAATTCTGATTTGTGGCAGGTACTTATTACCCATCGCAGGTGGAGATATGCAAATATTATTCTAGTAGGGGTGAACAGCCTTTATTTCAGTATTCAGCTATTAACGAGATTTGTGAGTCTGGTACTCTGGGGCCATTTAATTAATTAGATGGTACAGATAAAATATAAATTGTTTTGTAGGCTACACAATTCCAGTTCTAGAAGATATATAATATGGCTAAATGAACTTAGTATGGACTGATTTGTTGTTTCACGTATGGCACAGGGTACAGGCAAATTCTGCTTGTTATTTTTACCTATAATAATCCCGCACAGAATCCTTGCATTGTCAAGCGTTGTGGGAAAGAGATGTTATTTATTTGTCATTGTTATTAAGAACGTCTATCAGTTATCCTCTTTATAAAAATTTCTGGCATGCATCAAACAAGGAAAAAAAACAGGCATGTTCCTTTATGAAACCCAATATGTGCATGTTTCAGAATAAGCACAAATTTTGAAGACATGCAGATTTGGTAGGATATTCTCGTCTCAAGGTCTGACACTTCTATTTTAAAATCATTTTAAATCATTTCCATGGGTTAGATAAGCTGAACTTGCTAGGGGGAAATGGAGAGGGACTCTACAGCAGCATGTCAGCATCTAGACTTTCAAATAATTCTATTAATTGCTTAATTCATGTAATTCTTTTCCTAAGTATGATCTCCCTACTCCTCCAGAAGATTTCTGGAAAACCTTGAATACGGGAATTGGGGTGAAAAAAAACCCCAACACACCTTTATTCCCCAAAGCGATAGCTATAATTGTCACGATAAAAGAATCGGCATTTACCAAGAGTTACAGCAAACTACATGGTGAGACATTCACCCTGCCCTTATATGGAGGAAATAAAATGCACGAGGCATGAGACTGGAAATTGTTAGCAAACTGTCAGCATTTAAAGGCAGGCATTGACCATTATATTAGATTTAAATTGCGGGTAAAATACTACACTGTACAATTACAGTACTCTAAACATTGAATGAAAACCAGTTACTTTTACTGAAGTAGGAGTATAATCAGCAGTCACTCTTATTGGTTTATTGAACATATTTTGGGGTCCATTCCAGCTGTCTTTATTAGCTCTAATGCAAATGATTTTTACACTGCTATTTTGCCAAGCCCTGGTAGCTGTAGTGCTGCAAACACACCCCACTGCTTTGAGTCTGCTGGAGATTTACTGACAAATATGATAAAGGGTACATAAAATGAATAACAATACAGAACTAGCGCCATACTAGAAAATTAAAACTAACGGGGGGAATTATACCGTAAGCGTTAGGAGCTATTGTACGGTTTCGTACAGCGTAACTCAAAAGCACGTAAGTTCAAAATTATACGTACCAGGTGTCGCTCTGGTCACTTCCCCACAGGGTGGGCAGAGCTGGGCAGGGAGCCGCATCGCAGCCGGCACGGCCCCACACCTGGGTCCCCTCCGGGACCTGCCCGCCTGCCTGCGAAGGCTGGAAGGAGATCCAGGGATGACAGAGCCCACCAAGGGCAGGGGCTCGGGAGGAGCGGCAAGAGTCTGACGGAGGTGGGAACGGGCCGGACCAAGCCAAGAGTGCCTGAGCAGGGTGAGCTTCTGGCATGGGAAAGGGTCTGCAAAGACATAAGGACTGGGTTTTATTCAAAGAAAATGCTTCTGACTTTGGAGACATCCCGCGCGGGAGAGGTGCAAACCTGATCTCTTTGAATAGGGCGAGGAATGACCTGGGAATCTGGCTGCATAAATAAATAGGTCTAAGGTAGAAAGTAGAAGCGAGTCAGAGGGAGAAGGCATTGATTGGGGTCTGAGGAAAAGAGCCGGTCATATCTTGTGGGTGAACAGGATCGATCATGTAAGAAATTTGCTGTGGCTCAATTTTCAGCAAGAAAACTCAATTGTGTTTGTGGTGAGAGATTCCCTGAAGCAGAGGAGGCTGCAAAACTGCGATGATGTACGGGGAGAAGGGCTGTAGGTAACCAAGTCTGACAAGGGGATTTCCAGCGCAGGAGAACAGGGGGTGTTTTCATCACGGCGCCGGCACAGGTAACATCATGGTTTGGCTGAATTGTCAGCTGTGATTTGCACACTGAGAAACTTGGGGAATCTAAGTGCGGGTGCAATGGCAGTGCAAGAGACATGCCCTCATGTGCACTCGTGGCAACACCTGGGAACATCACAACATTCAATTCATAGGCAAACCCTGCAAGCAAGCGAGCAATAGAGATTGAGTGTATTCAATTCATAGGCAAACGCATAGGCATTCATAGGCATATTGCAAGCAAGCGAGCAATAGAGATTGAGTGACTAGCTTGTACGGACAAACCGAACACAAGTACAGTGACCAGAACTGGAGAAAATCTCCAGGAGAAATACAGAACAAGATAAATGACAGCGATATGTATGGAAGTTTTTTTAATAGAACTATGAGAAATACTTATGACGTTCAGACACAGCGAGGCCAAGTTACCTGCAAGCTTTTGACAAAACGCAGAAGAGAGTCAAACTCACTTCAATCTCATCTCTCATAGCAGTTGCAGAATGTGGATTGCATCTGCTCCACAGAACGGCAAACTGCTTGGGAAAAAAAATTAAGTCTAGATTTCAACAGAATAAATACACCAGAATAATATTCTGCATTTAAATACCTTAAATTGGATAAACAATACCCCATGGGTAGAACCTATAAAAGGCCATTCCTACAGAAGATGAAATCTAGAAAACAGTTTTAATTAAATCTTTCCAAGGACTTCATAAAAATCCAGGCACAGCAGCAGTGCTACATGCAGTACCTCCATGACAGCCCAGAGCTACGCAGTCCAAAACGGAGGAGGAATTCTAGCACATAATACTTCCTGCCCCCACCCCCCCAGGTACGCACACACAAACACATCATTAGTTCAAAATCAATGCACAAATGAGAGATGTGATCAGAGAATTACATTTTTCACGGTAACACAGAGAGCACCGCCACGGGCCTGAGGCAGTTCCTGAGCCGTCGAGGAGAGCAGCGCTGCAGCAGGCAATTGATGCCTCTGAACACAGAGGGAACCGCTGCCTGCTGGTAGGTGATTATTACCAGCATTTTTTCAGAATAATGTAAGCAAGCAACATTTTAGGTGGCACTATAATATCCACCAGGCACAGTATTTGCAAAGAGATAACGGAGCAAAATGCCTATCCGAGGAACCTCCGCACTGCCCGAGGACGGTGCTGGGCAGGCATCACTGCCCTCCCACAGCGAGCGCTCCTCAGTGCCAGGCGCCTGCTGGGCGAGCCCAAACCCACGTGCAGAGAGCCAGGCGGCCGGCTGGGAGAAGTCACAAGCACTTGAGACCATCTCCCTATGTTGGGCAACGTGGCAGGAGCAGGAGGGGGCCGGGACCCGCCAGGTGCCGACTGGGTCTGAGCCACAGGGTGCCTCAAGCCACCGCAGTGCCACTCTACCAAGGTGTATCAGGACGAGCAGCAACGCTTGCTCCAGGTTCAGCCAAAAATGTACCCCGACAGAACATTAGCACGGCATTTCTGCACCCCTGTGATTTACAGGAAGCACTGGCAATCATGGAAAGCTGGGTAAGGGCTGACTGGCCTTTTGGAGAGCACTGGAAATCACCCTAAAGCTCTGTGCTGTACGTATAGGTGATGCGCTAAACCAAAAGCAGAGGGTGTATTTGAGAAGAAAACAAACAACAAGAACAAAAAAAACCCATTACCATGGATGAAAAATCCAATCCAATGAGCAGCCTAAACCAAAACCGTGCCCAGCCCCATCAAACCACCAGTTTGTTGATGATTCCTCCTCTTCCCTGCCTCCTGCTGTAACAGCCATGTTTATTCACATATGGTGTTTTATAGGCCATACATTCAGCCAGCACAGCTCGGTGTAGCTCCCCTGCCACCAAAGCATGGCAGGGGCAGCAAACAGGACTTCGGCAAGGTAAAAAAATCGATTTACACACACTACGCAAGCATTCAACAATTAATGCAACTAATCTTCTTGTTTCACCTGGCAGGAGGTAAATCATTGATCTTCGCGATATGAAAGCACCAAAAAGAACAAACTCATGCACTTTCACGTGCACCCTCGCCTCCCCTCGTCAAACTTAAAACAGAGTCATATCCAAAGGGCTGCAGGGAGATCTGAGAAACACATGTTCTCCCCATGCGAGTTAATCATGGTGCGAGCAAAAGGCGGATGCTCCAAGAAGCCGATGGTTGTGTTGAACAACAAACAGCATCACCCAAACCCCGTGGCGCAAGCCGATGCTCGCAGGAATACACGCAGGGAGACCGGCACTTTAGGCTATCGGAGGCTTTCCTTAATCTTTAACACGCGATTGAGGATGTACAGCCCTACAGCCAAATCTTGCGTACCTGAAAGCCTGGTACAGTCACTGATACATCACCAATGTTCCTCACTCAGGGGGCGAGCCTGCTTTATAAACCAAACCTCGTTCTCCCCCATTTGCCCCCCTCTCCTGGCAACTCCCTACACTGTGACACAAAGCAGAGCTCCTGTAAAGCCGCTGCAGAAGCTGATGCTCTACGGGATAAAAGCCATACTGCACAGCGGCCGCTCCCCGCTCCTGCCTGCTCCCCTCCACATACCACCACAGAAGAGCAGCATGGGGACTTCCATCCCCAATAGGCGATATATAAGAGAGGAACAGAAAATAACCCTGCCAATAGTGACCGATATTTTTCCTCACTTCTACACTGTCCCTGTTGTGGAAAAAAGAGCGGTTCCTCCAGGACAGGTCCTTGTTCCAGAGCATTACATCAGGTTACAGAAAGTTACATGATGTGGGGTCAGCATCTGCTGAAGATGGGCTTTAAACTAGAGATGCCAGGGGAGGGGAACCTCAATCCATCCCACTCCTACCAGTTTGATGCCAGGGCCAGCAGTAGATGCCCAGAGCCTG
>NW_008794451.1:1512017-1535062 GCF_000699145.1 Aptenodytes forsteri
CCACGGCAGGGGAGTTGGACTAGATGACCTTTAGAGGTCCCTTCCAACCCAAACTATTCTATAATTTATGATATTAGCTAAAAGTGGAATTTTTTTATTCTTAGATGTCTCTTCTACTCTGCACGCCACGTGCACCACCACTAATTTGTTGTATGAATGAAACAGCTTGAATGATCTTAGCCCAGGAAAGGATTTCTCTGAAGACACTGAGACTAACAGGTTAGAAGGAAAAGAAAGAAGGATTATATTTCCCTTTCTACTCATTTTGCCTATCTTTTAAGCCTGCAAATTCCAGGTTATACTTAAGCTTTTTGTCTGACACAGCACTGTGTCTTTCCAGTGCATTTCAGTAGAAGTCTCACAGCCTCCACCAAGCGCATCACACCCTCCACAAAGCCCATCACCGCAGGAGGAGTGTTGCCCAAACTTTGCATAAAAAACCACGTTATTCCAAACTTGAGCTGTGTATTTAATATGCCATACTCAACTGCATCTCCCAAAAATGATCCTGCTTTTCGCTGGAAAGGGATAAGCTTCCCTCCCTACCCTGTAAGGAGAAACGTTATCCTGCGTATTCGGTCTCTGAGCAGAGTCTGAGCACAGGATGATGGAGCACCTCAGTGTATTGCTGTGACGTGATCTTTTTTCCAAATGCATTCAAGAGTGAATTTTGCATTTTATCAAAACATTGCACATTACGGAGCACAGCCACAATTTCAGGAACAAACCATGCTATTGAGAACTTTGCTTAATATTTATCCTAAGTTTTTTCTGCCTACGTCTGAGGCCCTCGTTCTTGTCTCCATCTCAGATGGTGAATAATTCCTTTGCCTTTTGCACTGTTTGTATCTTGAAGGTGTTCTTGATTAGGAATAGGCCCTTTAGGTCTTTCTAGGTTCTATACATCTCCTGGTATAATTTTCACTGTTATTTTTCCTGTTGTTTTCTGTAGTACTGCTTTCTCCTCATGCCCTTCCACCTTCCTTCCAAAAGCAGGAAAGAAGTGAGATGAAACTGTTAATGCTCCTCTACTTACCCCAGTATTTCTGCTAGCACTCAGCTTGAATATTGGCAGTAGTTCACATCTAACTGCTACACCATGATTGCCTGTTCTGCCTTTAACATGCTCACGTTAACCTGCAATGATTGTTCTAAAACAACGGTTCTGCTCAAAACTTCCTTAGTAATGTCACGTTAGTAAAGTTCCTCTTAAAAATGACAAAAATCCCCTTTGTTTTAGGAGAATTTATAGCAACGCTCTTCATTATTATTCTGGCAGCTCATCCCTTAGCAACAGTCTTGCTGCAGCCCCACTGGAAAGACTGATACATTTTATTTATTTTATATTTATATTATATGTATATAATTCCAGTAGGAATACTATAGACTAACAATTCTTTATTCTTCTCTCGTTTTTCAACATACCAAGTTCTTCCCCTTTAAGCTTATATAAAGTATAATTTCTTCTTTAATCTTGATTATTATCTTACTTGATCATATCCCCTATTCTCAGTATAATCACAATCCTTCCCACCTCAATCCCCCTTTACCCTCTGCCTCTCGCTCCCATACAGCATTCACTTCTGCGAACTAAAGAGATGGAAGCAGATGAAAGATAGGCTTGTGTTTTCTTCTGTTTTTCTTATTATTTTATCAGAAGCTTATCATTTTCTCCAAGAATTGAAGTGGCACAGAGTATTGTCGAAGGCTAAGAGTAGTTTATCGCATTTTCACCTCAACGCATTACAATTCACTTGCACGCCTTCTACTTCTAGCACATTTTAAATACCATTTTCCATGCCCTGAACAACCTCCTGGAATGACAGCAGCATCTTCAGCAGACAAGTTACCTCAGCACCCAACGGTTTGCACTCTCTGTGGAACTCTGTGTCGGTAGTATCCTGTGTTGTACTTCCCATCGCAACCCGAACGTGCCTCACTGACAGCCTCAGCGTTGGATTGCATTAAGTCCCGGGGAAGGGTATTTCCCTTTGGACGGCCTCCGCCTTGTTTCCCTGCAGTCGGCGAGCGCAGCACCTCGAGGGTGCAGCTTCTCGGCCACTGGGCACCCCTGCCCCAGAAGTCACGGAAATCGTATCTTGCTTCTCCCAGGAATGAAAAAAGCGTCTTTTTTGTCTTTGGTGCTATGTAGGATTTGCCCATAAGTTACCTGAAGGGGAAGTAAAAGCAAACAAATCCTGAGGCTGCTGGGAAGCTGGAGTTTCCCCCGCTTACTCCGGCCAATATATCCTCATTTGCACAGCTCCATCAACACACAGATATTTTGAGATTTTGGCATGTCTATGCTCATAAGTAAAACAAAGACTGCCTTTCCCCTTGCCCTTTAAAAGGCAAAGGCTGGGACAAAAAAAATCTGACTTCTGTAAAAATCACTATCCCACACATTAATGCATAGTATTTTATTACCTTTAGCACCCCAAATAGCTACAGTAATATTGACATGCACCGTAAGCTGTCTTTTTGACTGTCACACTGTCGAATACTTGAGTGCCTTTTCATGCATGTTTTAAGTGGCCTGTGTTGGCAGGAGCTAATACTTGTGTGTGGATTAACTGTGCTGCCTTTGGCAGTTATCACATTATACTTAGAATATTCTACCAGAGATGCTAACGGTACAAACGTGGTTTTGCATTGTTTGCGTTAAAATGGGAGCCTTTCACTGGTTTCCCCTAGGTTCTCACTGTGATCGCCGCTAACTTGCGTTGTTAATTTATTATTAATTGCACCAAGATATTGCAAAGAACGTCGCAAAAAACGCTGTCATAAAAAAAAGTCACCATGGAGTCATTCTTCTTGCTGACCACTGGCTCTCCAGAAATAAAGCACGGTAAAAAAAGTTTGGAAATAAAAATTTTACATATGAGCTGGAGAAAAACCCGTAACATCTTGCCTACACTGAAAATACATTTGATAGATAATTCAAGTATTTGTTTGCCTATGGAAATATAAAGATAGAGAGAATTGTTTTTACAATGACAATACTAACTGCTGAGGACATAAGCCTCTGTCGTTATTCGAGGTATGCTTACTTGCAGCTGAATTAAATCTGTCAAAAATTCCCAGCCAGTACTTACAGCGAGTCTGTAATTGCGTGTGGGGTCAGATGTGTCAGTCCAGCATCCCTAAAGCGCTCCGTTGGAGTTCAAACATGCTATTTCTTATAGGAGCGGTATACTGGAAAGAAGTTTCTGTTTGTAATCTTGAGGAACAAGACGACCCTCACACTTTCAGTTACACATGTGCTGTCTCAGCAGAAGGCACCGTATTCAATATACTTCGCTAAGGTTTCTGCCTGTTTTAAACCAAAATATAAAGCAAATGGAGAATAAAGTGGCTATTTAAAAGAAATCTTTTTTCCACAATCAGACTCGCAAATCAAACCGCACCAGGGAATGGTGGAAAAGCAACGGGGAAACCCAATCTCACGGCTGCCCACGGGGTGATGGCCCTGTGCCCCACGGGGCGGGTGGCCCCCTGGCACTCCCCAGCCCTGCTCAGTGCCAGGGCAGCCGCCTCCGCCCACCCACCACGATGCCATCCTACCCAGCGCCGGTCTGCCAAAGCATTTAACGTGACCTTGTTACAATCTTCAGATAAATTATTTGCTCTTTCCTCATCTTAAAACTGTACTGAGAAGCTTGTAGCAGTATACTCCAGTCCATGAGTTACTGGAGGTCAGTAAGAGGCACAGCAGAAGCTGTAAAGCCCGTGTTACTCTACTACAACCTGTAAACGTGTCTCCTTTGGTGCGTTCATCCCAGCTCGCCGGACTGGCACACAGAGCCTGGTTACCAAACAGATCCCTTCTCTCTCTGCCCAGATTCACCAGGTCATTCGAACCCCACACCGCTGCGTTCCCACCACCGATGCTGTAAGCGCGGCTTCAGAGCATTGCGCTCTGCTGCAAGCACAGGGCGGGAAAACCCAAGTGCCCAGCAGGGATTAGTTCGATTGCTATTTTTAGCAGAAAGCAGTGATTTGTTTCAGCACCTGGCCACAAAATAACATGGTCGCATCATACGAAAACTACTGCTTACCCGGAGGTGCCGTATCCTTGTTAAAGCATTCTGAAAGGGAAACGGCTCCACACACGGCTCTGTCCTGCTGCCTCCTGAACAGCCGTTAGACTGCATTTCATTTTGGCTGAAGTGTCCGTTCCGTTAGCACGAACCACTATGGAAAGAATTAACCACCACATCCTATGATTTTGTCCAATGATTTAGGGTTGATATTAAAAACCTCAGTAGCATTAAAATCACTGCAGCTTCCACTGTAGCTTTTGCAGTACATGTACGCATGTAGGTTAGAGCAAGACATACGTAGTACCTCTATCTAATGCATGACAGTTTGATATACATTTTCTGATAGTCTTAATTAAGCTTATTTAACCTTAAAAAGTTGAGAACTTGCTTTCTAGGAGTTTCATGAAAACTCAAGTAACCCAATCACACATCTGTAAAATAATTCAGTGCTAAATGGAAGATTTCACAACTGTTTTCTAGCATCCATCAGAGATACCAGCGGAAGAGACAACTATGGGGAAGGCTTTCCTTGTGCTTCCATTAGAGACCTCAGACAAAATCATTCTGATGTCAGTGGTGGAGGGTTTGGCTTTAGAAGCCTTCTACGTGGAAATGTAGGTTTCGCTCACTGCACCGCTAAAGAGAAGTAGAAAATTAATAAAGTAAATACACGTGTGCGATTAGGCAAAACGGTTTCCTTTAGTGCCTTCTGCATGGTAAAAGGAAACCCTTCCAATATATTAGTTGTTTGCTGATCAAATGCTAAAGGCAAACCTTTCGTGGTTGACTGGGGGTTGCTGGCAGCAGGGAAGGGGAACAGGCTTGCCGAGGCAGCTGCACGCAGGGAGATGCCGTGTCCTGCCCAGGGGCTGGAAGCACCCACTGCTGGGCTCCCTCTGATGGAAACCCTAATGGGATGTGTTTAAAACCTTCACGCAGAAAGGCAAGTAGATAAATTATTTATCTACTATAAGCTAATTTATTATAGCTTAGTTTATGCACAGCTGAAGGGTTTGCACCACCTATTTGTAGCACAGAGGTTTTACTGCATGCAAAGATTACTGTTTCTGTTTGGAGGTAGAAATACCCACATGAAAGCAGGTCCACCGGCAGTTAGAGCACAGCTTGATGAATTACAGAAGGTCGGATGACAACTTTTTAATTTCATTTTTACTTCTAAAGAAGGACTTTCTGGTGTGCCAAGTACAAGCCAAATATTATCTATTAAACAAAAGAGGTAATATTTTGGCTAACAGTCTTTTACTCTCTCTTTGAATGTCAGCACATGTCCCCCTGGCAGATTCCATAAATTCAAGAGCTACCAGATGGTTGCGTAACAGCGATGCCCAAAATACATTCTAGAAGTTAAAGAATCACGACAGAAGACAATGAGTGGGTAGCTAAGAGACATGAACAACATCTACTCTCAGTCATCACTTCCATTAGGTGGACAGAGCAATTTAAAACAGTGCCAAGAACGTCACCTGGAAGAGAGTAGAGCACAGCCTGCCCTGGTACGGTGTGACACTGCGCATAGCAGCACGCTGCAGATACTGCTTGAAACGCGTATATTTTAGAAGAGCTGATTTTAAAATCAAGGTAATGAAAATGAATAGAAAATGCCGAGAATAATTGTCTTGCAGCATTTGCCTTTGGGAATTGCTTTTTGGGAATCTCCACACACAATGCTCATTCGGGTTTTGAAACTTCAACATAGGGTTTTTCTTTATTCTTAATTAGGCATTTTACATATCCCCTCTTCCAAATCTATACTCAACTTCTTTCATGGTTAAGGTTTTGGGTTTTTTTTTTTGCTATATTCAGTAACCTTCCCACTTAAAAGCAGTGTTACAAGAAGTGTTCTCAGTTACAGGTGTGCAATTCAGTTATCAGGGATATGTAGATAACAAATTATCCAGTTTCAAATTTTTCCCCCATCTCGTTCGTAGCTGCTGTACAAAACCTTGCCTGACAATGGTATTTTTATGAAAGCTTAACTCCCATCAACAGTACACCATTGATTTAGATGTGCTCTAAGTGAATATTTATATTCTGAATTTCTGAGAAAAGAAAACGTTATCCAGGAAAACCGTATACGCTATCATGAAGCATTCTTTGGGAGAGGGCAGCAGTACACGAGTTACAGTCAGACACCACAGCTTTTACATAAAAATACAGAATTTACTTTAAGAGGTGCGAACAGCAGGGCACTGAGTGCTGGGAGAGGCAAGGATACAGCACTGGCGTTTGTGAACAGGACAGTGCTAAATGCTGAAGCCGTTCAAGGGCATGGTGCAGAGGCCCGTGTTTACAAGAGGATCCCAGGCTTGTAAACAGCAGGGCTTTAAGCAGGCGGAGAACAGTTCACGTTCCCGAGAAGGGAACGCAGCACAAAATATCCTGCTTCTTCGCAGAGAGTCACCCCGCTTGCGGCTGCCTAAAATTAGAGACACAGCCATTGTTCCGATGGATAATCAAGGCTAAGAGCTTTTTTAGGGCATCTCTTGACAGCATGAGGGCTGGTGCAATTTGGCATGTCAGTTTAGCTGGACTGAAAATCTGGAAAGGCCAAATTACAGTTTTATTTTTCCTCTATATTTCATTACAAAGATACTAACAGTATCAACGAGATTAATTTGATGATGGGATTAAAGCAGTGTTAACGCCTTTTAATGAGATCAATCTCATTCTTAAAAAAAAAAAATGAAACTTTATCAGGAGGGAGTCAGGGGAGTGATTTGTGAACAGGTTTAATGCGAGTGCAAAATTTGGTGTCCATAAAACTTTTCTGGCAGAGTTTTTTAATTCACTTTAATCTCCACATAGTACGGTCTGGAAGTCCATTAAGGAGAAAACTATAGTATTCTAGTTCTGAAATTAGAAGGCACCACAGTAATTAATGTTCCTGCATCAGTGTCTGAGGGGAGAGCTTTCCGTCGCTCCGCATTTCCGAGGAAATGGGATGCTCACAGAGCAACGGCAGAAATGAGGTGACTGAAGTAGAGCCCCTGATAACGGCAGGTACCTGCTGGAGTCCTTGAAATGGGCCCGGCACCGCTGCACAGCAGAGTTTGTTTGCTTGAATTCACTAGAAACGGCTCTGCTTCCACTTTGCTATCCACGACACTGTCTCCAGCAAGTAAAACGGATGACCAAGTAGGAGACACCACTGTAAAGTGGTTGCAAACTAATATGTAATCTGTACCATACAGGATATGGTAACGATAAACATCACAGGAAGAATAACACAGAAATCCCAAAAAAACAAAACTGTGTAACCCAGGATCAACAAATAACAAGGAAGGAAAATACTGGTTGGCGAGCATGCCTGATAAACCGTAAAGTAATCATTAAACATTACAAATTATTCAACAACTTTCTATGTTTAATTACATAAGGTCTTCCTACAAAAATCCATGCCCTTGCAGTCCAAATTTGAATATGATGTGAGCAAAGCGTTCTATTAATGCAGCAACTAACCAAAAAATTACAGTAACGCAAAAAAAGTGATTATAAACCAGAGCCGTTTTTGTGCTCTGGAGCACATTTTACCTTTCTCAGCGCAGGGTGGGGTTTGCTGTCCATATTATCATGAACACACTGATTCAAAGTTTCACAAATATTTATTCAAACTTCAAGCAAGCATCCTGTTCCCTATGATTTCAGAGGATTAGAACATTCAGAGTTTATTATTCCCCAAATACACTGACTGCCCTCTCCACTTCGAGGAAGCTCAGAGGACTCTGTAATTTAGATAACAGGTCGCCCAGTCCCCCTCTCCCTCTGCAAACAGATGAGTATGATTATCCAGACTGCTCCTTTTTTACTGCTATGACAAGTCTAGTTTTTGCACATTGACTTTGAAATCTGCAGTTCGACTGAGAATTGCCATTTTGAGTAGGAGCCTACACTACACTTGATTGCATATCCCACTCACCAAGCGTATGCTCGCGTGTCATATGGATAGCACAGCCTGGTGCACCAACATGTTCCAGACACACTGTCCAAACGTACTGACTCAACTGCACTGCAGCCACCCTACTCTTACTTGCAATCACCATCTCTAAAAGAAGTCTGATTGCTATTAACAAATGCCACGGGAGATACCGCAGCAACTTCTCTCTCTACTTACAACAACAGGAATAAGCCCGAGGAAGCTGCGCAGGTAAACGGCAACGCACCCAGTAGCAAATGCAGTTTTCTGAACAGCACCACCAGAGCCAATGTAGCTCCTCGCCCCTCCAGTCCCTGCTTGCTGCACCCTCCTCGTCCGCCCGCCACTTTCTACTGGTTATCCCAGTACCGAGACGTCTACGCAGCGCTCAAAGCAGCAATCGTGCCAAAAGCACGGTCGGTCACATTCCTTCCTTCCTGCACCGTCACAAAACGCCTGTGCACGTGCGGAGGAATAGACATTTACCCCTTCAAGTCCCAGGGCGGGGAGGGGACATGATTCTGTGGCCCCAGCTCATCTTGCAGCTGCTTCAGTTTTTACTCTTCTAGGTGGTGTCTTCCATTTCTACCAAAAAAAACCCCACTCTACTTTTTTCAGCCCATGCTCCTTTTTTTCCTCCAGTCCCATCGC
The DNA here is from genome assembly GCF_000699145.1 of Aptenodytes forsteri. Classification (NCBI taxonomy): domain Eukaryota; kingdom Metazoa; phylum Chordata; class Aves; order Sphenisciformes; family Spheniscidae; genus Aptenodytes; species Aptenodytes forsteri. The sequence continues at coordinate 1,520,646 of NW_008794451.1, forward strand.
ATTCGCCATCCTAGCTGCAACTGTACGTCTCCATTTCTTTGCACCGTTTTAATGCCATGTTCCTTTCTAACTTTCTTGGATGACACCTTCTCACTGATTAGGACTGCTCCAGCCTGATCAAGGCAAACAGGATTATTCAAGATAATTAACATTTCTATAGGGCACTGACAATTACACACAGATTTGAAACCCAGAATACAAAAGAGCGACACCAATTACCGTTCTAGGAGGATTTTCATTCATTATCATGTTTACTTGCAAACACAAAATTAGTGATGCCTGGATTAAGATTAGAAACAACATGAACGGCTATCACAAATAAAATCCTTTAAAGTGTATTTCACACGCAGCACACGCAGTATCTCTTAAAATATGAAAAATGGTAGTATCAAAGATACTGTAATGGAGGGCATTTTTTTCTTAAGAGTAGAAATACAGCTATATAGAATAGAGAAAATGGCTTATGATAATTTATTTAGATTTCTTGCTAGCAGTATGCTTTTAAAAAGAAGAGGCATAACAAGCTGTAAACCAAGGTATAATATTTAAATTAAACTTCAAAGTTCAACTATATAATTCAGAATCTCTTTTTTTTTTTTTAACAAAAACGACAAAAGGGTCATAAACAGAGTTCATCTCGTTTCATAAAACTGTATTTGAAAGATAAAATTGACCGTAATTGTTAGAAGTCAATTTAAAAGATGGTTTTGCTGTATGCCAGAGGTTACAGGAAGAACCCAGTGTACCAAAGACATCAAAGTTGTACTTCACCCCTACAAAGACAGTATTTTTTCCCTGGCCAAAAACCTGAAGGTGATTATAAGTAAGAGGAAAAAACCTAGCAATAATTAACAGCATTTAGTAAGTCAGAAACAACAAGCAGGAGCCAAGTGAAGCGGGGGTTTCTGAAAGGCGCATGTGGCACGCTTTCCTCTGACAAAAGGCCCCGCGAGCAGAAGACGGTAACTGCGAGCAGTTAAAAAACCCACCACCCTCGGCCTTACAACCTGACAGTGGAACCGATCGCAGGGACCTAATTAATACACGTGGTAGGAAGCACATTTGAAAACGGGGGGTTTAACTGAAATCTGTTCATTCAGCCCCTTGGAAGATAGCGTGTATTTTTCTTTAAACACAGTTCAACAACCTCCCAAGTCATGACCACCCAACTCATAGTCCCCAGGAGGACCCACTCACACGCTCTGGAACAGCTCTCGCGCCCCGGATAAATTCCCGACTGCTGCAGACTCCTGTCCTGCCTGGCTTGGCTTCACCTACGACCAAGCCTGAAAACAAATACATCCATTTTTACCTTTCTTCAGAGTCTTCCTTCATTTGATAAAGTTGATCCAAGGTACAAGATACAGCTCTTTTGAGGACTGGGACTGTGATGTCCTTGGGTTTCCAGTATTTAAAAAAAAAAAAAAAAAGGGCATTATTTCCCTCTTCCCAGGCCTGTTGTTTTGTTTCTGCAGGTGGAAAGCTGCTTGCCTCCTGCTCTGAGCCCATGCAAAACCGACAACAGTGGGTCTCAAGCCTTTGCTGGTGTCTTTGGTTTTCCTGTTGTCATCACGTTAGTTATAATTCCCACCTTGCTGTATTACACCAAACATCATAGCAGTGCCACAGGCACAGTAAAGGCAATAAACACAAGCAAAGCAGTAAAAGGTCTCCACACGTAAACTGGAAAAAAGATGGGGGCAAACTTTTTAGCAGGGCCTGTTGCGACAGGACAAGGGGGAATGGCTTTAAACTAAAGGGGGGTAGATTTAGACTAGAGATAATGGAGAATTTTTTTACGCTGAGGGTGGTGAAGCACTGGCCCAGGTTGCCCAGAGAGGTGGTGGATGCCCCATCCCTGGAAACATTCCAGGTCAGGTTGGACGGGGCTCTGAGCAACCTGATCTAGTTGAAGATGTCCCTGCCCACAGCAGGGGGGTTGGACTAGATGACCTTGAGAGGTCCCTTCCAACCCAAACTATTCTATGGTTCTATGACTTTGGTTTGTCAGGCTCACAGGGACCTTCCCAGAGCCCGGGGAGAACGGCTGCCCCAGGGCTGCAGCCCCCCTGAACGCTGGTGAGGAGGCTGCAGAAGACTTTGAGAGGTCTGGATTTTAGAATATGATTTTAAATTAATTTCTCTCCCCATTTTAGGACAGCTATGGAAGAGTAACAGAAGCCGTACGCCAGACTCGTTTTGGAAGAGGAAGTGAAAACAACAACTTAATATTTTGATTCCAGACCTAAATTTAGACCGTAACAATTTTTAAGTGAATTCTCAAAGTAACGAACTGAGTTTTTTCTCACCTCTTCTTGTTTACAGTCTCATAAACTGGGATCCCACGCTACCAGTGTCACACAGGATGTCATTTTTTCTCTTGGCAAGTAAACATATGTGAAAGAAAAGGCATTGCATTTATAATGATAGCAACAGAACTTGCTAACATAGTTTTTACCAGGTTTCAAAGGGACAACTTCAGCTTTCTGATGTACAGTGCAATGTCTCTTAGATTCACATGTATTTTTTTTCCACCCTGCTGAGCACAGTTTAAAATGCAGAAGCAGCATAATTCAATATTAGACTATTTCACAGTACCACACGAGTTCAAAACAGAAGAAATAACATTGAAAGCAGTGAAATCAATCAAACGAATTATCTGAAAATAAAATTAGAGCATAAAGAAAACAAAAGTAGGCCCAGGAATAGACAGACTGTCTCCTCTTTTCCTCGCGGGACAGATTTCTTTTAGTATGGCTTCAGTCACTCACCCTGACATTTTCTCGGACTCCCCGGAGCCCCTCCGAGCCTGGGTCAGGATTGAGCGCTGAAGTTGGAAGATGCTTCTTAGCATTTACTTAGCAGGAAACAAGGGAAAACAGCCACCTTCTTAAAGCACAGGATACCTGCGCGTTCTGTGAGGATTTTCTTAATCTTTGCTTTAATACTTTTTTAATCTCAAAAACACATTCCATCAGGACTTTTATATATTAACTCTCACCCTTGATTCTCCCAGACTTTAGTCTTTCTCCTCTCCAGCACGCTGCCAGCACCAGACTGCTGCTCGCCTCCTGCTGCTAACTCGGCTCCCTTGATTTGAAATAATTTCTCCCTTTCTGCTCAGATATTATCTGTAATGACTGATGGTCAGTAGCCGCTCTGCTCCTGCGGCAGCAGGCAGGGCTGCTGCGGAGCGCCCGACCTGCGGTTTCACTCGAAACCCAGCGCCAGGAACAGTTAAAACCAGACCTTGAAGGCAAGCAGCGAGGGGGGTCTGTCGGCAGATCTCCGTGGTTAAAAGCGAGAGCCCACGGCGTGAGTTTGGCGAGCTCCTTCCGGCACAAAAGGGAAGTCTGGGGGTTTCTGCCCTTCGCCAGGGCGCGCACCCTGGGTTGGGGGGGGGGAACGAATTGGGAATACATTAGCAAAATGCAATGGCAAAAGGTAGAGTCTGTCAAGAGAAAAACGAGAAAAGGAGTTATGCTTAAAAGCAGTCCTAAAGGGAGCAAACTTCTGTTTCTTGTAAGAGGAGTGGAAGGTTATTGCTCCTACATGACAAGAATAGCATTTTTAACATTCCCCTTTTCAATAATAGCAGCTAAATTCTCACAGGATTCAATGTTTACGCTCACAAAAATCAATTTTCCCCTTTTATTAAAAATTTTGTACAGTAAATTGCCGCTACAACACAATCTACATTGTTTAACATACCCTGCTTTGATTTACTGTTCCATTCATAATCTGCTGATGATTAAGCTTCTCAAAACCAATCCACTAGCCTTTCTAAGTGATATCAAGTTGTTTGTTTTTAATCTGCTGAAAATCATCCTGTAGACAGATGCATTATTGAAGAATTACATTTTAATTTATTTTCATGCAGTGCCTGTGATGGGCATTCGGATTAACAGAGTACGATAATGCTTCTTTATGCCTGTATCTATTCAAATCAGAAATTACCTGCATACACTGCCTCTGATGGTGGTCAAAAACTGTACAAAGAACTGAGAATAGCGCTTCTTAATATCACACAGCCCTGCTGCTCATCAATGAGTCTTTTTCTGTTCTAATGCTTTTGTCATGTATATGAAAGTCATTATGTAGTTTAGAAAACAGGAGATGAAGTGAAAGAGGAAGATCAGGGACCTGGGATGCATTAATATTCTACCAGCGTCAAAGATATTTCCCTCGAGGGGCTCCTACAGGCCACACTGTTATTACAGTGCCTATCCATTATCTTGTGCTGTACTTGGTATTAAGACAATAATGGAGAGAATAGGATTATGTGCAGATGATAGGAAATGCGAAGGCAATTCAGCAAGATAGGAAATGAATGGAGACATGATTCTTTCATCGAAGCTGGGGATGGTTTAGCATAGGGTAAGGGAGAAGATAAATGAAGCAAAATGAAATCTTTACAGGTTAGCTGGGGTAAAATGAGTGTTTACATAGAATCCGATGAGTTTAACCTTTTTGATACAGAATATCGCAGCATCTTTCTTTAATGCACCCGTGTATATCCCTTCAGAGGTCTGGTTTGAGCCGAAAAACTTACTCGACACACATGGGGAAATGACCAGTGTTAATTTGATAGAGGTGGCCTTATGTAGCGGATAACCCTTTAATTGACTCCAAGAAAGGGAAAATTCTGATCGCCACTCCAGATTTCTGCATTTCAACTACAGGCTAGAAAAACTGTGTCCTGCCCGCTGAACAAACAGACAGAAAATGAATCAAAAAAAGCAATAAAAGAGGATCGAGCATAATTAAGTGAAACGCTGATCCCACATTGAAGTGCTCACATTCTGTTTTACTATTGCACACCTTTTAATTCCACGAGCACGAGCCTGTGGCTGGTAGCAAGTAACAAAGGCTAATAATTTTAGGAGGCCAGCAATGCATTATGATAGTGATAAACAAAGACAGGACCAGATTGTGTCATTTACAGACATTTCTCTGGCTTATGTCTGTCATATTTTTTTAATTAGGATAAATCACACACACACATTTGCGATAACAGCGCAATGCCAAAAGAGATCATTTTTGTTCCCTAAAGTACAACTATAATTTTATTCTTTCTAAGCAGCGCTTGAAGGCTTGCCTTCGGTTAGGTTAAAGCCCAACAAAGTAGATCAGCAGCACGATGCATCCAAACAAAAACGGACATCAAAGAGGCACGAGGGTAGCTCTATCACAAACCTCGCGGCACACACGTGCCCCTTGTACTGGATGGTGGGAACAGCAATGGTTTGCAGTGCAGCGGTTAACGCGCGCTCCACAGCGCCGAAATGCCACCCTGCACTCTCAGAGTCAAACCTGGCATCCTCACTAACTCACCGCCAGGCGATGAAACATGCCCGTATGCAAAGCAGAGCTCCCAGCACAGAAAAACCCGTACTGCTATTGCTATTGCCCACCGCAGGCGGTTCCTCGCAGGCCTGGCCCTGCCTCGGGCGCCCACCGGCCACGCCAGCACGGCTCCATGCTGCTCTCTGCTGCTGTCTCCCACTCACCGCCTTCCTGCCACCGCGCTTTCCTACTCCTCCCTTTGTCTCGGGCCCTGCTGTTTGTCCATCATGGCTTAAATATTGGCTTGCCTTGGCCGGTGCTGCCGGCTAAGCCATGTGATGTATTGATCCCGGCTGCTGTTTCCGCTCCATACCTGATTCTCCCTCCCAGCTCCGCGGCTGTCCCTACCAGCGACCACCGCCTGCCAGCCACCGGCTTTTACACCCAGCCTAATCACACAGCAAGGCTTTCCTCGGCTCCCCACAAACGCCCCCCACCCTCCTGGGAACTCTGGCACGACGAGGTCTTTCTTCACCTGAGAGGTTTCATGTATTTAAAGTTTGCAGGCCAGACCCTGAGCAGATGAAAATTAGCACGACGTCCCCGAAAGTGCAGGCCTGTCCGTGGCACTGCCTGCGCCATGTTAGCCACTGCCTGGACAACGGCAGAACACTTAGCTTGAAAACAAGCTGATTTCTGAGCTTTTAGTCACATCCTGCACTACTTCGTAGCACAACCTGCAAGGGGCCAAAGCCATCCGTACAGCGATGAGTGAACCAGGCGCTTGCGAGAGCCCCTGCGCAGGCAGCGACGGGGCTCAGGGAGAAGAGCAAAGAGCATCTCAGAGCAGAAACGGAAACTCCAGCAGCCCAGTAAAATTGGAACGCACCTGATGCAAGGCCCTGCTCCCCAATTCAGCCGGGCTGGGGCAGGGGCCTGGCTGTGCCCCCCTGCCAGCTGCACCCAGACCGGGCACTCAACCTGCTCCCGGCCCCAGCGGCGCAGAAAGCTGGGTAGGGAGCTGCTGTGCAGACCCCGGGGAGGAGGAAGGTTGGAAAGCGTCAAGTTTCAATACTGATACACAGAGGACTGGTAGCCCAGATGCATCCCACCAACGCCAAATAGCTCAGGGGCCTCACAGCAAGGGCTTGAGGCAGCAAAACTGCCCAGCTCCGAGGTAGGAGGTTATCTTGTACCAATGACACCTTCCTTTACATCTTTTTCTCCTTCCCTGTGATCAATAGGTGTGAAATTCAGCCCCTCCATACCCGTGTTTCACCCCACAGTTCAGCAGGGCCAGCATGAGCAAAGGCACATAGCACCAGCCGAAAGCAAAGCATCCTCGCTGCAGCTGGGAGCAAGGACGGGATTTCCCCAGTGCCCTAAATCAGCTTTTCTCATCAGCTTCAGGTGACAATAAGCCTTTCTGCGAGAAGTGCGAATCGGCAAACTTGGGGAATTAGGAACATACTCATGAATTTTACGTAACAGACATAAATACGGGGAGATGTTAAATAGCAACAGCAGATGCTGTGTCAACAGTGTCAGGATTGCCCCTTGCACGGGGAGGTGGGGACTGTGCTGCGCTGCTGGGGGCTGTCTGCTCGCCCCCTTGCATCGGGCAACACCACATGCTCCAAAGATATTGCTAGAAAACCTACAAAGAAAACCGTCCCCCGAAGAGTAACTGTCCAAACTACGTTGTACGGCTGGCTGGTGACTTGAAGAAGAGTGTTTGTAAACATGTTTTAATGCTTCTTAACATAATGGACACTTATTTATATAAATGTCTAATTATGTTTTGAATCAACTAAGTATGAGTCTGGACTGCCCCATAACAACACGTGGGGGCAATGAGAGATAATGATGCGTTATATCCTTTTATCTTGTCGCCTTTTAATCTTATGCAATGTTACTAGCTTTTGTATTACCAGAAAGAGTTAACAAGAACAACCAATTTAATTAATCTGCTCTACTTACTACTTACTTTGTACACTGCCATTTCTTCCTCAGCTGAGTGCAGGCTGACTTACTCATTTGCACTAGAAATTACAAGTGAGCAAAGCAAGTACCTCCCATGAGTCATAAACTTTACCAATCTCTCACATCAATATCTCTTGTCAGAAGTTAAAGGCAACCAGTTGATGAAGCCACTTCCAAAAAATATGGATGGATTAAGCACTGTCCAAAGCACCATTTTCAGTATGATAAGGTCTGACTGCTTTGAATGACCGGGAAGGTTGCCCTAGCATGGGGTCAGACCCACTGTTTTGGTTTGCTGCGTCACATTTTATTGTCTGGTTTAAGAAACAGCTTAAGTATTTTTCACCTGGCAAGGCTGACTAGCTAGAAATAGTCAATGCAACTTATGTAAGGGGAAAACCACCACAAGTATTTCCACCCAAAGGCCAAGAGCTGTGCAAACGATACCGCAGCCAACTTCCCACGAGCAAATCATGCCCACGGACGCAGATAGAGCAGGTGCCCCATTCCCCGTAAACGCGAAAACGTGTATAAAGGCAAAGCCACACTGCTCATAAATGGTGACCTTGGGGACAGCCACAGGCATGGCCCTGCCCTAATCCTCTCTGCCCTTGTCTGCCTGCAGGTGACACGCTGGGGTAAGGGCTGGGCACCAGCACTGCACGGACTGTCCCCGTCCCCCCGTACGCCTCCTGCCCCTCTGGGGCATCGCTGGCACCGCCACAATGGGACTCCTGCCCCAGCTGGTGTTGGGGTTCCTGCCTCTGAACGGGACTCCTATGCCCCTCGTAGCCTCCCACCAAAACATGGCCAAAGCTCTCAAGTCCTTCCCTGCTGGGACTTCTGGATGTGCAGGCAGGACAGGGTCATTCGAACTAGCATCAGACTGGAATTTCTTGAGAATGGAAGCAGAAGGATTCCCAAGTCCAATGCATATACAAATTGGGTGGAATAGGGTCAGAGAAGTAGTTTAATGATTAAATCTATAATTCAATGGCTACAATTCGCTCCTACAAGGAAACTCCAGGCTTGAGGAGGTTGTTTTCTTGCTTGCTGCCCCCAAGGAACACATGTGCAGGCTAGAGAGCCAAGGTTTATGGGGAGAGGTAATATCTTTTATGAGACCAACCATTAGAGTTGGGGGAAAAAATACACAAGCAAATAAACCCATTCTTTAGGTCTGAAACAGAGGTTGCAAACTGCAGTAAAAGCATGTTGGGAAGATATGCTCTGGGATGAAGTTATTATATTATCAATTAGACGATATGAGAGGAAAGGACAACTAGCACCTCTGGAGCAGCAAGCGGCCCCAGCACGGGGAGCCATGCAGAGGTCGCTCGCTCCCATGGGACAGCAATGAGAGAAACAAAGATAGTTGGACAGGAGTGAAGAGTTCGCAGGAGGGGAATGAAAATTACAAAATGTCATAAACCAACGCCTCTCTGTTGGGTCTCTGCTCTTTAGCATCTCCTAGAACGAGGAATTTTCATTTACAGTTTTTGTCTTCAGTTTGTTTTGTAAATCTGCTTTGAAAATTAGAATGTCAGAACAGACAGTTTTTCCGAAAAAAAAAGTTCATCCTGGTGTATTATTATTATTATTATTATTATTATCATCATCATCATCATCATCATGGTGTTTCCGTACCTCCTTGATTGCCTGAAGGAATTAATTTTGGCCTATAGGGCTCATTGAGTCTCACTCACACCATTTCCACAGACCCGTCTGGTGCACTGGGTAAAGCCTACCGCAGTGCTGGTACCTATGTGCAGGATGCCCACGCTGTGGAAAAATAAACTGGACTATGAAAAGACTACGCAGTACCACTACATAAATTAAAATTGTGTGCTTATCACAAAAATATCAAAATAATTAAAAGAAAGCTTTTCTTTTTTTTTTTTTTGGCTTAGCATTCGTGGATTGAATCAGTGAAAAATAATTTACTTATGATCTGCAGATTAGCTTTTTTATCTTTTCTGCTTTGCCTAATACATTCAAAATCGTGGTGGACACCATCATAAAGAAGTCCAAAATATCTTTTAGTCTGTAATCCTGTTTATGGAAGATGAATGTCCCATTTTACTCTCCTCCGTTCCAAAGCAGAAATACATTAAGTACACTCCTTGCCATTTCTAAACAGAAAGAGCCCAGAACACCTTTGTGAACGTGAAATAATTGCTAAAATACTGACTACTACGTATCTCAGCAGACTGCACCTCCCTTGGCTACCAGCTTTCTGCATCTCGACTGCTGGAGGAAGAATAAAGATGTTTGGAAACACAGAGAGCAGGCAAGAAAATTCTTCTCTTGTATTACAGAAACTTTACCAAGTCTAGGCTAAGGTAAGGATTCAACCTTGTTTTGTCTGATCCGGTGGACGTTAAATGCCACCTTTCCGCTGACCCCAGCGACTTCCAGCTCAGACCCGTCACCTCATTAAGACGTTTCCAGCATTTCCGTGCGTCCAGCTGCTATGGGTAGAGCTGTCCATAACTAATGACCACTACCTGTACCCAGCTCCCTTAGCTATGAGATACGTTCAAAGAGAATTACAGACTGCGTTTATTAAAACAGCTAACAAGAACAAGGAAGAAAGCATAACATCAAGACGGAGCACACTTTACCAGAAATATTTTGCCTCTGCTAACATGCACCTGGTTCACAGATAGCAAACTATTAGTCTGATACACCTGAACTGACACTCCCACTTGTTTTAATTTCTCCTCTAATTGCCAGGAGTTGCCGGGTGCAATGTGCCCCCCATCCAGCTGCACCCTGAGAGCCTCTTTCAGCAAGAGCCATCTCCTTGCACAGCAAGCACCAAGGATGCTGGTGGCTCTCAGACCTGCCCAGGCTCTGGGCTGGAGATAATCAGGGCACTAGTACCTCTGTTCTCTGCTCTCTTAATTGCTTAAAGCCCAATCACCTCTGCCCATCAAAAGGCTTTAAAGGGAATGTTACTGAAGAATTAAAACCAGGCTGTATTTTGGTTGACATCACTTACCCTCCTCCGAAAGACAACGTTTTCCTTGGCAGGTGATAAACACCACCTCCCACGTTCTACTGTAGATGCTGCTAATTAAACCACAGTGAAATTCAGATAATTAGCAACCTTTTCTAACACGGCAGGTTACTTATTCTAAACCTTTTTCCAGATGAAATGGTATTTAAGACATTTTTTTAAATCTACTATTTTCCATGCTCTCAAAACTATTTTCTGTTCTAATAGAAGAAAAGAAAAAAACAAGCAACAAAACAGAACAAATCATATAGGATCCTGAGAGCAGGGCAAGCACTCATCACCAGTGTTTGTTAGCATTTGCATTGTTTGGCCATGTGAATACTGCAAAGAGTATGTTCAATCTCTCTAGCAAAGACAGTCCCTCAGATTATAATGATACGGCATTTTTATTCCATTTTAAAAACAAAAGTAGAATTGTGAAACCAATTCAATGCTTGCATACCTTTGGTGGATGCTCTTTTTAACTTTCAGAAATGTATTACAATACCAACGTTTGGTATGTGGTGAATTATCTGATACTTAAGCACACGTTGATGATGTTTCTGTAAAAGGAGATTTGTTTATATTTAGGATTAATATAGGGATGGTATAATTACTGCGATGGAGGCATGCCTACCCCATAGGAAATACTGCACATCCACCAAATCCTTCCCTTGCGCTGCTGGCTGAAACCGCTGCCCACACACACGTGTAAGGGGACTGCCTCACCTGGCCCCTCACTCCAAAATATGTATGCTATCGTTCAAAACAGTGACCACAGAGAATACAAAAACCTCCATTCCCTTTTCCTCCTGACTTGCAGCCACAACCGTCCCCTCCGTCCCCTTCCCGTCACTCTCTGCCACGTTCAGCAGGGTTGCTGAAAAGGATGCAGGCAGGGCAGGGTTGCCAAAGCTGCTCTGCCGAGGGACCACAGCTGACCCTCACTCATTACCCTGCAATTCATCTGGGAACCGGGGGGAGTACGATTCCAACTTTTGCCCTCTGCTGCCTCCAGCCTTTGAGCACCCCTAATTACTATTAGTCAGCTGTTCTCCCCCTTCTTCTTCCTCCCCTACATACCTCTAATCACACTTCTCCCGCATCAAGCTGGGAGCTCTGCAGGGGTTAACCCTGAGAAATTTTACAGTAAAGGCAGCTTTTATTGTAGCGGCAATTACAGAAAGAGAAAAAGCAATTTAGCCTTATGTGGCTCACAGTTTCATTAATGCCATACACTTTTAGCCGACTTGAGTTGTTATGCATTAACTCAAAAAGGCACGGTACACAAACACTGCTAAAATAAAAAATAACGTAAGGCAGGGCAAACTTTAACTCCTCAAATATAGGCTTAATTCCTCAAATACCAATAATGCTTTTACAGAACAGTTTTATTAGTGCCCTCAGCTTCAGGCCACAGTGACTATGAAGTAAACTGCTCAAACAAGGCTGCAGAAACAAGAAAGAAAGGTTTAAACAATCTGCAAAGAATTCCTTGCTCCTCTCGTGGTGTACTGGGGAACTCTGCTCCTAGCGCTTGCTGCACCTCCTGCCATGTGATGACAAGAGGAACTTAGATAAAAGGCAACGCGCTGCAGCAGTAGCGGTTACATAGCAGTATAAATCTTTCAATGCTACCTACGCAGCCCGTGCTTCCCCTCTGCTGGGAACAGCGACCAGGAAAACAGCAGCCACTTCAGCGTTTCTCATGCACCTGCTATGTTTCTGAATACCAGTCTCCTCCTTCCCAGCTTTCTAGTAAGGGATTTCTGACAGCCACAGAGAGGAAAAGCCCACTGTACTCAGCCTTTCTGGAGCATCCCGCACTAGCAGCCCACGGAGACTCACCAGCCTAACGTCGTCTAAGCGTAACACCGCTTTCTTTTGCTGAACACTAAGGCCTGTTACGGATGGCCAAGAAGCGGCTGTGGGGCTTCCTGATCACAGCAGCTTCACAAAGTGGTGTCCTGAGACAGCTGGTATTTACCATCCAGGAGGCAAGCACCATGCTGATGACATCTTCCATTCCATTTGCCTGGGTGGGCAGTTGAATCAGCTGAGCAGCAACAAGGACTTTCATTGCCATGGGACACACCTGGTGGTCGGTGGTGCTCTAATCTGTTCAGAAGTAGACTTCCATAATCTTGGTTTCTGCTGACATTGTGCAGCATTGCATGCCTCCAGCACTGTCTTGTCCTGTTGGTCATTACCATTTGTCTGGCATTAAAAATGTTATTCCCTCAAAGAAAACTGTTCCAAAGACAGGCTGGAAGGTCCAGTCAGTGTTTCCTCTCCCCTTCCTTCCCATCAGGTATGGGAGAAGCTCTCCACACAAGTTGAGAGACATTTCTGGCATTCTGCTGATATTGTAACCATGTTAGGCAAAGCTCCTCCAAAGTGATTAGTATCATTTTATCTTTGGCCTGCAAAAAAGCACAGATAGACTGAACTAAGAATAATCACAGGAGTATGTTTTTGTTGAGCCTCAGCCCCAAAATTCCAGAATTTGGACTTGTGTGTGAAGAGTCACTGGCGTTGCAGTGCCCAGCATGCAAGCAGACGCCAAGCACGTATACTGAGGCTTTCCAAACACTTCTGGGCAGTGCAGTCACAAATAAAGAATTAACTTTGTTACCCTGTGGGATCAGGATTTATGTGAACAACTTACAAAGCAGTTCTCACCTATCACTTAACACGGTTACATAAAACCCATATCAGATTAAGGGCATGGCTACATGACTATGCCTTAAATAAAGCTTGTACCATATATCTATATCTATGGGGTTTTCTACAAAAGGTCATTCAGGAAAGTTAAGATAAATCAACTAAACCCATGATGATAATGCATGTAGGTTAAAATGCATTAAATTCCTGCGTGGATATTCTTACTGAGAGGTAAAGTGAGCTGACTTTACTGTAAAAGAGGATTAAGCTACCATGAACTAAGGCCATTTTCCTTTTGAATTAGATCATCCACAGAGGAGCTTAAACCGCTCTAGGTTTGGTGCACTTACTTCACACGTTCCCTTCATTTGTCTGAATTTTCCTGATATTAAACCACATTACCAGGTTATTTGGTTTACAAATGTCCTGTAAAAAAGAACAGCTAAAGCTGTTTTGCAAATAGCAGAACCAAAGCCATCCCTTTGTACTGCAGAGGAAAACAACAGCAGCAGGCGCAGGGCCTGGGACACCCGACAGGATCGCCGACTCCAGTGCTCGTACTAAGCCGTTGCTAATCTTGAAAAGCAAACAAACAAAGAAACGAAACTTGAATTCAGTGTTGCATCCCATCTGAAAACATTTCCTTAGACACGAAAAGACAGACAAACAAGGCAGCCTCGCGGGACAAGGTTGTGATGGAAAGCATCTGGCAACTTTGTCCTCTAGAAGCCTGAGCTGGGCAAGCACAGCCCCGGGGTACCCCTTGTCACTGAACAGAGGATACGTTTCTAGAGGTGAAATAAGATGCACTCTGAAATTTACCCATCCCAGGCTCACAGATGAAATGCTAACTAATGAACAAGGAAGAGCAAACATTTTCTCGGTCTAATACTGACTGAGGTGTTAGTTTATCGGAACGATAAATTTTACACTTGACTAAAAGGAAATTAATACAATTCACGTTCCCGAGCATTAGCAGGTAATTGAGATGTGGCAAAAATAGAAATGCAAGGAAAATAAAGCAAAAACATATTAAACAAATATTCCTCTTGATCGCTAAAAAGCAGTTTGGCTTCAAATGTGCCAGGGAACAGAGAGCACTAACTACGATGCAAAAAAAGCAACTCATTTTTTAAATAGTCTTTGTCCAGTTTTCTCCACAGCAGATATAGGCATATAGCTGTAATACAGATTTTGCGCTAACCTATCTATTGCTGTTCCCTGCGGATCTGAGCTACTAACGTCGAGAGTGGGAAAGTTTAAGAGAAATCTAACATAGACAGATGTTGAGCTTCTGTACTTCATTTTTTATTATTCCTTTGTTATTCCTCGACCTTCCCAAAAAGAACGAGAAAGGCTCTGCCTACCCAAACAGGGCGGTAGCTGCCAGGCCCACTGCTGGCCTCGCACCTGCAATCCAGATGTCAGCTACGGCAGCAGCTCTGAGCACCCGGTGCAGAGGCGGCGGCTCTGCTGCCAGTGG
>NW_008794451.1:1535259-1540629 GCF_000699145.1 Aptenodytes forsteri
CGGTGCGGAGGCGGCAGCTCTGCTGCCAGTGGTCCCGCGGGAGAGCTCCAGAAACTGCTGTTGCTTTGACTCCAAGCGGGTTACGATTGCCTCCTTCATGCATCTCCAAATAACCGGTGTCAAGACGAGGTTCACGTAGACTAGACTTTTACACCACTTCACCGACGAAAACTTGGGATAGTTTCTCTGATCTCTGTGACGGTACGGTGATCTACATCAAGTTAAATAAGAGCCAGATCTGAGAAGAGAGTCTGGCATGAATTCAGCAAAAACAATTAAACTGGAAGCAAAAGACTATGTATTGTTCATGAACTAGGGAATATGTTACACTCACGTGTGCCAGTAGAATGTTTTAAAATTGCTCAGTCATCCCCTCCAAGAAAACAGGCGAGTCAGATCATTTTTCTTGTCAGTCTCTCCTTCATCAATGCACAAGCCACCCCAGAAAGAGCACCCCTACAACTCCCACAAATAGAAGACCTTTCATACTAGCTTATAACACAGATTTTTACTTGCTTTTTACACCCAACATGCTGGAATTGCATGGATTTGCATGAAATTGCAAATGGAATTGCATGGAATTGCAGTTTGCACTGCATTACTTTATTATTTATAACTCAAAGATTTATTTAAGCCCTAGCTGAAAAATTCCCTGTGCAAGGAGTTTGGAGAGCAAACTCTGTTGGCCTGAACCTCCCAGCCCTGCCACCCTGTGCCTCTATCTGACCTGGCTTGAATCTCCTTCCATGCCCACAGAGCCCCTCTGCGTCACACCACCCTGCAGCCAGTTATCCCGCGAGACAAGTGCAAGAGCTCTGCCCGTAAAGGGACGGCTCCTTCTCCAGGCTGTCCCTGCTGCTGGGGACGCTGCAAGCCATGAGGGTTCCCATCCCTTTGACCCATCTCTCTCACCGCTTGCTGGGGTATGCTATCAATGGGGCTTGAAATGGGGCCAAGCTAAGATGCTCAACCTGAACCTCCAACTGTACACACATGCCAGGTACTTCTGTCTGCCACAGCTTGAATCTTCCACATCGCAGAGGAACGTTACATGTGTGGCTGCAAAGGACCAGTCATTCAATGCATATTTCTCCTGCACAACTTTCTTCAGCATCTGCACTGCTCTATGATTATCTGCCTGCCATTCAGTCTACCTCTAACTTGAGTTGCCTAAGTATATTTGCATGTATATTGTAAGCATTATACTAAATGAGATGGGACTGCCTGTGTAATCATGCCATGACTTTCCCTTAGGGAAACCTGGTAAAATTATGTTCCATTACATTTGTAAAATACTACCCATTAAAAGCAGGAATAAAACTTTTATGTTCATGTGAAACAAAGCAGAAAAGATTCTCCACCCTTTAACTTGTATCAATTTTGATACGAAAGAAGCATTTTCCAGGCAAGCAGGGATTCTGAATTTGACTTCAGTATTATGCGCTTTTGGCTTTGATTGTTTGACAGTTAAGACTCTTTCCAAAATTCTCTTTTTTCTTAATATTATGAAATAACACAGAACAAGACCGGTTCATCTGTCTTGAAGAGGACAGACAGCAGCTTTGGAAAAATCTCTCTTGGCGAATTTTTCTTATTTATTATTGTCCATGCCATGAAAGAGAAAAACTTTTTCTACTGTACTCTTTGGTGTCCTTTACTCTTGCTGCTGGTGAATTCATGATTTTAATTCCTTGATGCTCTGGCAAACTTTCAAGTATGTCATGGGAGAATTCTAAAAATGAAGCATTCATTTAGAAGTCACACAGTGGTGAGATATATACAGAGCTTCAATTTAAACCATTATTGCATACCATCCTTTTCCTTTTATAATAATCCATTAAATGCTTTCAAGTATGGAGAAGGAATAGCAACCTGTAGATCTGAATGGAGCCCAGATGACCTATAAAATACATCCTGCCTCACTGCCTGACTAGTTCCAGCTCTCATCTCTAATGGTTGCTATTGTTATTCTACCATCCAGACAACCACATGCATCAATTATACATTCTTCTGGGTCACGAATCCATTTCCTTAGGCAACATCCTTGTCTTAACGCATGATGCTTTTTCTTCAACCTGTGGACAAAGTTGAAGGTCTCAATATTCAAAAAATATTACTTTTTCTTAAACCGTGTTGATAAATGGAAAACAGCTTCATGAAAACCAGAAGATACAGCTTTCTGAACTATTTAGAAGTGTGTGTTTAGACCATATATTGTCTCTTTATTACACCAAATGTATTAGGCAGTACTTTGTGTTGTAGGTGAACATTTTTTCTCTTGTTATATTGGTGCCTGGCAGCACAGCTATAATTAAATGTCCTTTGCCTTCTCTATTTTACGACACTTACAATTCAGTCACCTTAATTGGACTTGCTTTAGCATATAAATGGCTGGCTCAGAAGCAAAACTTTTCTTCTGTGAAACAAACTCAATACCTACACTATGGACTATCTCAGTGACTTTTTTAGTCTTTGGCTTAGGTTTGCCTTTTTTAAAATGATCATGATGACAAAAGCTTCAGATAATTCTATTTGAAGTAAGTCTAAGACAGCTCTCCAAATTAAATTTTTTTGCAGATACTATTCTCATAAACAAAGCGCTCATTATTACATTTCCAAAGGGGTAAAGTCATTTCACTTCCCTGGTTGACAAAATAAGTTAAATAGTTTGGGAAGGTAACACATCACTTCCAAGGGATTCTGACACATCACATATATCCTTAAAATATTCCTGTGGTTGAAAAGTTAAAGTGTAGGTTTTAAAACTCAAGAAAGTGAGAAAATTCAGGGTAACACACCTGAAGCCTTCTCAGCAGGACGTGACACCCAGGCCTCAGCTTTGCCCAGCTGCAGGAGTTTATGGTGCCCCAGCAGCAGCCAGCATCGTCAGCAGGACCTCGCCAGCACTCCCAGGGGCTGGAGGAACATACCCAACCCAGGATCACTCACCGGAGCGCAGACAACCTGCCTCAAGGAGACTGGTGTAAGCATCCTATGGCTGGAAGCAGAGATGTCATCTGAATAGCCCAACACCAGGTTCAAGACCAAGTCAGTGGAACAAGCCCCTGCAGCAAAACTGTTGTATTGTCATCATCCGCAAGCTCTAGTCTCGGCAGCCTTCCCGGCACAGAGGCAGTTTTGCCGGCTATGAGATTAGGCTTCTCTCCTACAGGCACGTAGGGCACCGCAACAAAGTCATGGTATATTTAAGCGATGCAAACTGACCTACTGAAAATGGATATCGGTGATGGTCAGTGAATCTTGTAGCTGGCTAAGTAACTCCACAACCAAGAGCACTGTGAAAACATCCATTCGCTGGCAGGCACACGCACCTGCCAAACTGGAAGAAATCCACAGATGACTACAGAGAACCAAAAATTGCTTTGTGTGTGTATATGTACACACACAAATGTTCACATTCATACAAATACACATTCAAATACACACACACCAGCGGGCACAAACTTAAACAGAGACCTGCTGGCTTTTCTCCTACTGTTTCCTCCATCCATCGGCAGCTTTCTCGGGATGGTGTGGTGGTCAGAGGCTTGTGCACACTCGTCAGGGCGGGCTCTGCTCTGTCCCACTCTGGTCCAGCCGCATCCTCCTCCTATGCCCAGTCCCTGCTGCCATCCTCATCGGGCAGATCCAGCTGCATTGCCATGCATAAAGGCAGCTCTTCCCTTTGGAGACCCATGACCAGGGGTGTGGCATCATCAGGCAAATGCTTTAAAAAATATTTTCATGTTCGCTTCTTTCCTTTCGGGGGGGGGTGGTGGAATCATTTCTGAAGTTGGCTTCGAAAACCTTGTCTTTTTCAAGCCAACATAGGCATGGGATGCATTATCTTGACTCACTTATCTTCTCGTCCTGGTTCCTCTTTCCCCTGATAGAGATCAGCCAAAGTAGTCACATCTCTCTAAGGACATCAACGTACAGAGTTTACAAAGGGTTTCACACCACGTTCAAACACATACAGTTTTCAGGACAAGGCAACGCTCAGCACTCAGCACCTGCATTTTCCATGCTGCAAACTTCAAGCGAGGGTCTTCAGCCGTTGGGGGAGACAAGAGAGGATGGTAGCAGAGCTGATTTCAGGCACTTCATCACCACGCCATGAGGACCACGTTAATTCCCAGTCTCCCGCCCCTTCCACCAAATCTGTGCCTTCACTCACCGCTCATCAGGCACATTTTTAAAGAAAACTCTGGTTTTATCCATGCGAGGACAGAGGTAGCCTTACAGGAGAGCTGAAGTTGGGGGGGGCGGCCATAGCTCTGCACTCCTGCATTTCACCTGCACTCCTGCATTTCACCTGGTCACCAGTTTCGAGCCTTTGAAGCAGCCAGTGGGAACCATTTAGCTGAATCCTATTCAGATCTATGAAAACTGAGGGATAAATACTATTTTAACATTGAGGTTTCTGGTTGGCTGGTCGGTTTGTTTGTTTGCGGAGGCAAGGGGGCGTGTTAGGTTTAACTTCATTATAAATAAGCCTATATAAATGCAAATACTGTTTCTGTAGATATAATTTCATAAAGCAAAACTACCCACAATCTTTAGCAGTGAAATTCAAGTGGCAACTGTGACAAGCAAAGAAAAATGAATGCAGTTAACTTCAGCCATCCCTGCTCATCTGAAAGCTTGTGTCAGTTCCTAAATAAGCTTTTCATTTTCCTATTCAGTCTGCTGATCTTTGTTGATTTACAGCATGAATGAGCATGGCACGTTGCAACTTGTAGAGTATATTTTTCCTAAATAATAAAACATTTATTGCAGACCCATCAAGCCTGCTAGTAGCTTTGAATTATTATTGCAATGAAGTGCCATGTTAACAACTCATTTACATTGTTGCAGAAGTCTCTGCGTTAACACTATATGTAATTTAATCCCATTCAGGAGAGAGGACTCCCCAAAATATATCTAGAGCTGCTGATAAGTTACAACTTGATGCTATTTTTCTAATCAACCATTTCCCAAGACAGGGCTGCCTTCATCAAGTCCATCCCACCCCTCGCCTTCCACAGCACGCCGATGGCAGCTGAGCAAACCGTTTCCACATGGTCTTCTCCTCCTCAGCAAGCCCCAGCCTCAGGTCCCTCCTCTCGTGAAACAAGGAAAAAGTATATTTAGTGGAGAACTGCAAAGATCTTGTTGCTTTAGGAAGGACAGAATTTGTCGGGCAGAGAGCGAGGTCAGTGTTTTGGTGGCTGTTCGAGGGGTCTGACCTACAGCTTCAGCATTGAGAAAATGAGAAAGAAAAAAATCCCCCAGGAAACATATAATTCTCCAAGTACCAATTAGAAATAATCCTGTCCTTGCATGTGTTCCTAAAATTGGTTGGACGGTACTGTAAAGCCTGTATTAGAA
>NW_008794451.1:1540709-1566979 GCF_000699145.1 Aptenodytes forsteri
ATAAAAATAGTCAGCTAAACTTTCCTCCTCATAAAGTGAGATTAACTATGTGGATTTTAAAATGATATATAGTGCTTGAGGAGTGATCCAAAATACCAGGGATTTACTGGTGAGGATAACTCTGACTTCTTATACAGAGAAGCCTGCCTGGGGCAGGGTGACTTTTAATTGGGTAAAACAAACTTGTATGGAAGCAAAAAGCATCATTTATAAATGCACTCTAAGACAACACCCAATTGATCTTCCCGTTTCTCTCTCACAAAATATGGGTTCAGGTTTACAATCCAAGCCTATGGCACTAACATACAGAGGCAAGAGGTTTCTTCTCAGTCATGCTCTTCCATTATAGGTCTGGCAACCCCCACAGGTTTGGTGTCAACTTTAACATCACAGGTCCTCAGCTGCTTCGAAACCTTAAGGGTGAATGTTATTAGGCACTCACCACTAGATTTGTGTCTCATTAGTCAGAGTCCATAGTCAGTGTAACTCTTCTTTCTAACAGGATCCCCTTGGCATGGACAATACACTCCAAAACCCACCTTTGCATGAGCATCCTGCACTTTGCAGCAATTGCCCCAAGGCTGCAGTGAGGCCAGAGCTGATGCAGCAGAGGGAAGGAGAGGCTGTCCGGCACACAGGGGACATGCCGTGATTGCCTCTGGAGATGGTGGTGTGGTGTCAGAGTGGGCACGAGACACACCACCTCCACGACGAGCAGTAGGGCTGCCGCCACGCTGCCCTGCTGCTCTTCCATAGCTAGCTGTGTACCAGTGCTGCCGGCGCAGCCACAGCTCCGTGCCAAGACTACTACAGTGCCCTCAAAACAGGCTTAGCCACCCCAAATATGATGTGTATGGACCCCTGGGAACATGCTCATGTACATAGGATACCCGTGTTATGACCACTTTTGCATTGTTGATACCCAGGTTTTGCTAGACGCCCACAAGCCAAAGCACAAGTTATTGCTCCTGGAGTCTTGTGGGCTTGTGATTTATTTATATAAGACCAAGAAAATAATGTTTCAACAGTATTGTTTCTAGTTCTTAACATTTAGTTCTGCTATCTATCAGAAATAGGTCCTTTCCTGAACGTCATTTAATTTAAATTGTGTCCAATGAGTCCAAATTCTTCCTGCATAATCTTCTATTTCTATCTAATAAGTTCTGAGAGGCAACACGTTGCTAACTTTTTAAGCTCTCTTAGGTACTGTCAGTTCTCCAAATTTCGACCAAGTCTTGCCTAACAAATGCTTTGTACCACATCATCAGGCACCCAGTCCTTTGCTGAGATTATTCATTAATAATTTGATCTCCTCAGTCTGTTTTTAAGACATTTCAAGGTAGGTGAACTTCTTAGCATGCTAAAGTGTTACTGTCATTTTCTGAGTCCCTGAGACTGCTCATAGTAGAAGGCAGAATTTGACTTCTTATCTACTAGTTTCACTTGCAAAAACGTTGGGTTTTGTTGGGTTGGTTTTTTTTTTCCCCTGAAGAGAAAATGTTAGTTTCCTCTGTAGTGCTCCAGGATGAATACTGACTTTATTCACTTGAAAAAAGCCTCCTACTTCAGCTCCATTTCAATCTGCTTCCAGGGCTGGCTCTAAACCAGCAACATGCACATTTTCATCTTAAACTAAACAAGCCAGAGCCTCTCTCCTACCACCAGTTGCCTCATTCAGCCCAGCAACAGGAGCCAGACATCGCAGGCACACACACCACTTCCAACACGCACTTACCTACTCTCCTAACAAGCACTGGCGAGAGAGAACAGAGAGGCCATGAGAAAGCAGTAGCCATGCGGTAAGAACTGCTAAATCTGTAGTTAGAGAAATAATCCTGCATGCAAAATCACATCGCTGTTACTCAGCTGAAGTTGTATGGCTGAAAAATGCAACCACAAAACCCCCTATCCTACTAGCAAATGGCATTTAATATGTTAATCTAACATGATTTCAATGTCCCTTCCACATGAATACGCTTATTCTGCTTTATTTGAAATAAATTACCCAGTTAGAAAAATTATTTGAAGAGTAAGGCACAAATAAGTGAGCATTATTGTTTGCTGGTTGACTAGATAAGGAGTTAAACATCTAGAGGTGAAGTGGAGGACAATTAATGTACTAGCTTGCTCAATTATCATACAATGCCCACTTCTCAGGGAATTAGAGCTATTATGATCTACTCCTATGAATAAATGAGAATTTCAGCTCTCAGAGGGTAATGCAACAGTTTTGGAAATAATCTTTTTGTAAGATTGCGGCTTTATCAGTTATGTTTTGGAGTCAGTATAAACACTTGTGTGTCATAGGATAAGAACTTCAGACAGGCTTGTAATTTGAATTTTTGTTCTCATATTGTTTTAGTTCACTTTTCCTATGCTCTTATTCTAGAAATCAAAGGAAAAATTACTTTGCTTTTTCAGGTCTTCTCCTTTCATAAAACGTTACCAGAAAAGTAATATCCAAATAAAAATACAAATAATGCTTTGAGCAATACAAATTCTGCGTAAATTGTTTTCCAATGCAACTGAACACCCACTGAAAGTAGTCCTGATGACACTCAACGGTGCTGAAACACTCAAGGGTAACTCAATCACAGCTTCAAAGACAAGGAAAGACAAAAGGACACTTCTTTTAAAATTTCATGTGCTCTACTAAGGCATTCGTTTGTATTCAATTTTATAGAAAAATATTTTTTCTTGGACAATTTTGACCCAAATTCCTCGAATCTTTATCAACAGAATTGCTGATTTTCTCTACAGCTGCCAAGTTTCAGAGTTTCATAGTCATCTTCCCAGCAGACAGAACAAACCTAAATATATGAGAGTTTTAAAGCAGCCTGACCACAAAAGAAAGCTTTAAGAGACCCAAATAGTGGACCATATGTGATATCAAATGGGCAAGCCATTAGCATCAGCTGTGAACATATTGTACCAACTGGGAACGAAAATAAAACATTCAACTACCAACTGTTATAATCTGTAAATAGTCAAACCAATTCCTCTGGGTTCCAAAAATATATGAATAGGGCGACTCATTGGGGCCCCATTGTCCTGTTCATAGGTAACGCAGCAGATTTGCTCCTAGGGAAAAAAAAACAACAAACAACCCAAAATTGTGGTTAGCGAGATCTGATATCAGAGACGGTCCTTGTATGTTGAGACTCCTGGGCTTTTTGAAACTATGTCTAAAGATTGCACATTAAGGACAACAAAATAGAGAATTCTTTTGAAGCAACTTTTCTCTGTAAAATGTGCAGCACCAAAAAAAAAAAAAAAGATCCCCATTGCAAATTATGTTCAGAAACTGGCAGAATACTAGAAAATTTATAGAGGGCACCAAACTGCTGAGAATTCATTGTACAGCTGGCAAGTGCACTCCTACCTACTAGTTGCTTCACGTTTAATAATGCATGTTATGAACAGATGGATAGAATGTCAATAAGGCTCTCCGTATCATCGGTGGTAATGAAATACTGGACTTTGAATGCTTAATAGCACAGAAAACAAAAAGCCTGGAGGAAATTTGTCAATGTCATGCATGCAATACTTTAGCAGTGCTTTAACACTGTTAGCGTGAGGCCATATGTTTCTTCTAACAGGATCTACTGTCGCTGGGTGCCAAAAAAAGTTTGACACTTTTTTTTTCCCCCTTAACTCTTACAGCATGTTAAGAGCAAATACCCTGTGAATCAGTCAAGCAGAGTAGTCAGCAGAAGCGCGATATCATTACTCTTTTTATTCCATTTCTCAATGAAAAGAAGGTGAGGGAAACTTGCTAGTAAACATTGTTCTTTATACCTGTTTTAGAAATACAGTTGAAAGTAATCTCTTTAAGATTAAATATAGAAATAAAGGCACTGAATTGTCTGTATTAGGCAGTAAATCTCATTGTCAAGAGCTGTGGAAGATGTGAATCTGGAAAATATTGGAAGCATAAGTAAAGCAGAAAGCGTACATAACAGTGTCTAGAAATTAGACACACAAAAAGGAATAAAATAAAAATTCTCTTAGGCAAATTATCTTAGGCAAATGTCAATTAAAAGATCTAGGGAAAATACTTTGGAATAGTCAAAAGGAAGACGATAGCAGAAAGGTGCCGTTCTGAGAGGTGCGGTCCTGGGAATAAGCACACCAGGCACAGGCTTCCCCTGTGAAACGGATGGAGAAACAGCAGTCTGGTAGGTAGTAACACCTACAAAAGCTACGAGGGCACCTGGAGTGGCGTTTCCACCCTGCACGCTTCTCAGGGAAACTCTGTGCTCAAAACTTCAGAAGGCAGCAGACGGCTGTGGCAGGTAAGCCTCCGTGAAACGTGGAGAGCTCAAGTTCAGCAGTACAGCTGGAATCCTAAGGATTGCGTGTCAGCAGAAATCAATGTGAGTTTAACTATTGATTCCGGGAGAACAATTAGACAAGCAGAGGGTGTCTAACAGCCTAAAAAAATCCTCGGGAAAGGCTCAAGTTCTTTGAGCAGAAAAACCACAACTTTCTGCCTTGTGACTCACCCACAAGTGCCCAAACTCCCTACCATGCCCTCCTTCCCCACACTTGCCTCTCCACAAGCTTCCTGGGCTGCTCTAGTGCCACCCAGCCGTGATGCCCTCAGGTGCACTCCATGCTTGCCAGCCAGGACACCCGAAAGTGCCCCGGCTGATTTCAGAGCCACCACAGAGGGCCATTGTAGGATGGTGGTCAGGGAAACTCTGTGCTCAAAACTTCAGAAGGCAGCAGACGGCTGTGGCAGGTAAGCCTCCGTGAAACGTGGAGAGCTCAAGTTCAGCAGTACAGCTGGAATCCTAAGGATTGCGTGTCAGCAGAAATCAATGTGAGTTTAACTATTGATTCCGGGAGAACAATTAGACAAGCAGAGGGTGTCTAACAGCCTAAAAAAATCCTCGGGAAAGGCTCAAGTTCTTTGAGCAGAAAAACCACAACTTTCTGCCTTGTGACTCACCCACAAGTGCCCAAACTCCCTACCATGCCCTCCTTCCCCACACTTGCCTCTCCACAAGCTTCCTGGGCTGCTCTAGTGCCACCCAGCCGTGATGCCCTCAGGTGCACTCCATGCTTGCCAGCCAGGACACCCGAAAGTGCCCCGGCTGATTTCAGAGCCACCACAGAGGGCCACTGTAGGATGGTGGGACCTCTACCACCACTAGACTCAGCTGTGAAAATGTCCACTGTGTTCAAAAGTAATTAGAGAAGGTTGACAGACAGCATTTCCTTAGAAAACCAAACTAGAAATGACAGTCAAATACCATGTAAGCCATTTCAATTTCTTTCCCTTTTCTGCAAGCCAGGACTAACACTCATCACTAATAACAATAATCTAAGTTGCATTAAAAAGAAAGCAGATTTTTCCAGCTGCCTACAGTAGATGGTCCATATAGCACCAGTATCCATCAGCACGCAGCAGGAGACTGCTACTGCTTCCCTCCTGCGGCAGGGGAAGGACGCGCAGAGAAGCAGAGCCTGTGTCTCGGTGCTAGTAATGCACCGGCTTGCCTGCGCTCAGAGCTGGCACGGGCTGGCCCCCCTTCTGCAACCCTGAACTATGCAAACACGGGACAAGCCCACGCTAGTAAGTCCGCCTGAGAACTTGTTACAGCTGTCTGCATTTGCCTGCATGGACATATTTTAGTTTCTCCTAAATAAGGAGCTAAAATTCAACCCAGGACTTCCAAACCAGACCTCAGACTAGAGTAGAGCATCACCCTCCTTCTCTTGCCTTCTGTTTTCCTGGAAACGTCCTGAGCCCTGACCGCAGCAGTTGCACTTAACAAGAATGAAGTTAATTTTGTGTGAGCTGCAGAAGTACAAAGACTAAGAAGGATGCAAGCTTTCTGTGGAGCAGCACACCAAGATGTGGGAGATTAAGAACCAAGTAGCAGCCGGGGGTCCTCATTCACAACGGCCAGAAGAGCTCTACATCGAGAAGCACAAAGAAAACAAAGGGACGTTTCCCAAATCACTGATGAAAATATTCTACTTATCAGATTTCTCTTAGCTAGAATCTCCTACGTTTGTTGGGCCCTGAGAAAAAGGACCTGAAGAAAATGCTGTGGTGAACATCTGACTGTAGTACGGTTTGATAGTAAATGTAGTTCTCAGCCTAGCAGGTCTTAGGTGGGTTTTTCAAAACCAATAAGATATTGATAAACTGAAGAAAGTTTCAAGAACAACTTCTTAAGGGAAAAATATAATAATCTATAAATATTTGAAGTGTGTAAAGCCATCAAGGGAAGGGGATATAACTAGAAATAATGGAAAGAAAAAGCTTAAGCTCAATAGAGTATCAAGAAAATCTTCCTGACAGTGAGATGTATTAGCCTGTGAAATAGTCTCCCAAGGAGAGATATGGGAGCTTTCACTTGGATTTTAAAAACTGAAGTTGACATAACACTAAAAAATGTTCTCTATGAAATAATCCTACATTGGCAGAAAAATGGACTGAATGATCTATTACGTCTTTTCTCTTTCCAAGTTTCTTCAGCCTTTGATGCTTTGGGAGCACATTCTGAACAGCCAAAGGTTATCAGAAAGGAGCTTCTTCAATTAATATGATGAACAACAAGATTACAAAGGTGATCATTGTGAAAGCCTATTACAAAGCATCTCTTTAAATGCTGAAAAGCAGATGCTTTTCAGACAATGGAAATTTTTCCCAAGACCTGCCAAATATGACCTCAATCCACCAATTTTCAAGTACACGCTTAATTTTAAGTGTGTCCTTATTTCCCATTAATTTAAAGACAATGCAAACCTGTGGTCTGAAATAAACTTGTAAGAAAAGGGCTTCCCAAGAGTCTTTGAAAATTTCCACACTCTAAACACAAACCTGGCAAATGTCATGTATAAATCAAATTTAACCAACAATAGTGTTTGCTACACATGTATTAGCACCTTTCAAGTCTCCACTGACAAGGGCAGGCTATGTTAATTCAGAGCTACTATTTTGATCACTGGTCGAAACCACACATCTTCCTGCACTAATTCCCGTTTAGTTTAACCCACCTGACACTATGAACACTGTTAATGAATATTACAGACTGTCATATTGACTTGTACACAAGAGAAAAAGACACTGAACTTACTTTGGGAAGTATACTCTGAGTTATGTTCTGCGTGTCCATCTTGAAATCATCCTGTCTTATCATACGTTTCTGTCACTACCAATATTAATATTTAGCACATAGTGTATTTCATTCGCTGCTCCGGATCACTGATGGATAGTTAAATATTAGGACCATGGAAATAATTGGTTTGCTGGGTCAGTGGCTGAGAATGAAAATTTAAAAAAAAGCAATCAGTAAATATAACCTACAATGATTTTTTTTTTAACTTTTTCTTGCCAAAAAAAAAACTTCAGGACCTTTCCATTTTGGATCAGAAAGGGTTGTTTTTTTGGGTTTGGTTTTTTTTTTTTTGGTGACAGCTGAAGGGCTGCTCCAACAACAACAGATATAAAAGGTATGGTAAGAGCCTCTCTCAATCCAGCAGCTTGAGCCCCCTCGGTAGGGTTTGGCTTTTGTGCAGCAGCTAGGCGTTAAGGAAGGCTGGACGAGCCTGCGCCGTTCGCTGCGGCTGCTGTCCTGCGCGGGAGGGGAGATTCCCACCGCAGTGAAGCCGTCAGTGCGCAGCCCGATGCTGTCCGGCAGCGCCAGCGGAGGGCACAGACCTCGTGCCGTGCAGACGTGCTACATCAGTGCATCGCCGCGGCCACGCTGGCATCTCTCCGGACACGGTCCCTGAGCAGACGTTACTGGCATCTGCCACACAACCTGTGAGTGAATGAAAAGCCAGGGCTTTGCTTACCTTATGAAAGTACCTGAGGAACTTAGCAAGAATAAATCAATAGGGATGAACAGACATTACTCTGAGTGCTTGGAGACTGCATTAGAAAATGTTAGCCCATCAAAAGCTTTAAGGAATCCTATTAGTTCTACAGCAGAAATGCAACTTCTTATTAAATACTTTGACACCAATAAGTTGTAAACGATTTCCTCTAGGAACATTACTGAGGGTAAATCAGGGCTGGTCTAGAAGGAACTCTCCATTTATGTGCTTTAAATAACAATGAGCTATTTGTATATTTCTAAGAAATTCAGCCTGTACACCCATGGACCATACAATATATAACTTAAGAATGAAAATATCAAATATCTTGTTGTCCAAAAGTTATGTTGGCAAAGAATAAGTAACTCTTAGAGCATAGGTGCGCCTCACTCCCCCCTTAGTCATCTTTTAAATCCTCCACCCC
Source organism: Aptenodytes forsteri (assembly GCF_000699145.1). Taxonomy (NCBI): domain Eukaryota; kingdom Metazoa; phylum Chordata; class Aves; order Sphenisciformes; family Spheniscidae; genus Aptenodytes; species Aptenodytes forsteri. The sequence continues at coordinate 1,548,970 of NW_008794451.1, forward strand.
CTGCCACCAGGATTTTATCCCAAAATAACTCTCCAGTTTGGTAGAAACACAAAACCTCAGCGCGCGGAGGCGGCGCCGCTCTGCCCTGTCAGTCACAGGAGTTTCTTGTAAGCAGCGAGAGTGGGGAGGAAGAGGAGGAGAAGCATTTGCTCATGGGCCGCTCTCCCACCCATCCCACTGCCCCTTGGGCAGCCGGGTACCCCACCCGCCCGCAAGGACCTATGCTCCCCTTCCTTCCCCCACGCCTGGCCCCTTCCTACCCTCCTCTCCTTCCCACCTTTTCTCCCCCCCCCCTTTATTTTTCCCCTCTTATAATAAGACTTTTCATAAGGGTTTATTATTATTTTCTTTTTTTGTCTGAGTTTTACGCTGGCACATCATCCCCTGCTGCACTAAATCAACACTTGTGAAAGCAGCAGCCTTCGAGTGACTGACTAGAGCCGCTGCTCGCAGAAGTGTCAATTTGGTACAGCAGGGGATGGGGTCACAGCTGCAGAAAGAGAAGAGAGGCCCTATTTTATGCTTTAAAATGGTAAAAAATGTCAGAGGGGAGGGAAATCTATACAAAATATAAAAAGGGTGTAGAACAAAGAAAAGGAAGAAGAGAAAGAGGGGGAAAAGGGTTGGAAAGAAGGAAGAAAGGGGGAAATGACGCTGTAAAATAGAACAAAATCACTAGTGAATAAGATATAGGATTTTTGTAAGCGGACACTTTCAAGTTAAAAAACAGGTCATGTGCGTATCATATAAAATAAACCAAAAGAAAGTAGACCCAAAAGAAGAAATCACAAAACCACCCTTGTTTTTCACATTACATAAATATGTAAATTCATCTAATGCATATTTCAAATACTATTAGCATTAATGTTTTGCTTTAAAGGATGCCCTTTGTTTCTTCTAATCTTTTTGCTGGGAGCTGCTGTTTTACTTACTCTCTATTAATTTTCCAAAGCGTACTTGCAGTAAGGGAAAATGAATGGACTATATAGCTCTAACACACATTCATACAGCCAACGTGCTGCTAAAAAAAATTCAAATAAGTACACCATTTATTTATCTGTTCCCACAGAAAGTGAAACCACCTCCCCTGAACTGCCGTTACGCTTTGGCGGCAGCAGCGCTGGCAGCCCATGGCATCCCAGGCGGAGCAGAGATATTTTTCCTGCTCTCCTGCAGAAACAGCCTCCCTCACATTTCTCCACAGCCCTCTCAGCTGCCTGCCACGTGCAGAATTTTTTCCACCCATAAATTTCAGTGAAAATAGAGAAAGCTGCTGCCGGGTCAGCTCTCGGCACAGAGGAGGCCTGGGAGAGCAGAGGTCCCACCTTTTCTGCAGCGGTTTATGGAGAACTATGAACAGTTTGGCTTAGTCGAAGCCCTGCACTTAGGAATCCTCCCTGTTCCCTTTTAAGCCAAGAGCAAAGCTCTCACTGTGAGATATGGGATATTTAAGCAGTATTTCAGAAATACAAGTCCCCAAAATTTGCTTCTCTAGGCCACCTTATACATGCCAAAGGAACCTCATTTTCTCTCTCCCCTGCTTTTCCTTACCAATGTCACCAATCCAGGTATTAGATGAAAAGAATAACAAAATTCAATAAACAGGTAGACAGAACTAAAAATCAGAAGCCAAATAAAGAGCCTCTGAAAGAATAATATTCAGACTGGATATTCCCTAACAAGACAATTCAGATGTGTATCACTGTTGAAGAAACAAGACAAGCCAGCCTTGTGTGCTTTACCAAAAAGTTTCGACAATTTCTCTTTAAAAGGTTTAAAAGGTTTTAAAAGGTTGACTCATCAATTCACCTGGCCCAATATTTAACCCACTTTGACAACAGCAGGACTTGGTTTATAAGTCTCACAGTCACTGCTCGAGGTGCAGATTGTACGTACCCGCAGGGCTGCAATCCCTCCTTGCATTTCATTTTTCGGTAAGGCGGGTCTCGGTTGTCCTGCTGTCCATTACCTGCTCTGCCGGGGTGGATACCTAACCACTGCGTGCCCTTCCCCATCCTCTGAGCTCCTGGTCCCTAAACTGGCAGAAAATGATGGATTTTTGCTTGGCCAGAGCCAGGGGAGCCCGGCCGGCAGGTGATGCCCGGCACGGCCATCTCCCACAAGCTCTCCTCCCGCAAGCGGCTCCTGCAGGACTGGCCTGGGTGCGCCCTGCAGGGTGTACTTGCATACTGCCCGGTACACTTGGCTATACCAGCAGATGGGCAGCGAGTCCCCGTGCTCCCCAGGAGAAGTTAAACACAGCTTTGTGGCCTTGAGAGACCTCGATGCCTGGCCCCTGTTCAGACTACCAGTATTTACAATACCTGTGGCTCCAGGGGTTCCCCTGGGCGCTCCTCTTCAAGCAGGTGGCCTTTAACCAGCTGAAATTCTTCAGACTCGCTGTGAGGATTTTAAGACACCTCCACATCATGAGCAATGCACGTGGCGGGGCCCAGGTGTGCTGAAGGTACACACTTTGGGGCTCACAAGGGAGCAGGGCAGAGGCTCCCCTGGCTCTCCCAGCCCGAGTCACTGTGTGACCCGGGTGCATCTGGATGTGATAACTCGAAGGGGCCCTTCCTCAAGATTACGCTCCTACATTTTAGGGCTTATTTTCTTTCTCCATGCATTGTGTGGCTTGATTCAATACACACCCTACTGTAATACCTCGCTCCTCCTGTTCTGGCCTTATCCGGCCCCTACACTATTCATAATGTGTTTCAGCATACTCCATCAAAAGGCAGATACAGAAAAAGACACAGATTCTGCCCTAAGGAAAAATCCATCATGGCTACATGTAAAGACCAAAGAGAGAGTATGATGTCTGCAACTGGTCTAGGAATATAACATCAGTCATTTTTCAAAGACTTTTTGGAAGGACCATATTTGCAGGACAGATTTTAAATGTAGTCTCAAAACTCAGACACTTTACCACAAGAATTCATTGCTCCCCTTACGTCCACTTCATTTTGCAAAGTAAATTGTACTGCCTTTCAGCTCCCATCACTATTCTGTTGCCCATCTGGCACTCGTCACTCTTTATTGATACTTCTATTTGACTCCATGCTTCGTGTTCATAAAAAGTCCTGAAAGGATATAAACGTTCTTTTCTTCCTAATGTGTTAGCTTAAAACGCAAATATAAAAAAAGGCCACAAAAAATCCAACCTCCAACTACATCAATATTGAAGTCAATATTCAACAACGTGTACCAGCTTAAGTATGTGGCCTTGTCTCTCTCTAGTGGTTAGACAAGCAATAATACAAATAGCAGGCTAATTATTTAATAAAGAACTTCTTTGTTTATTTGATAGAGCCATTGGGTGCTAAAGAAGCCATATTTAGGTTCTAGCAAGATTAATATTATATCATCCCACCACATTATATCAACACACTGATTTACCAGTCTAATTGTACACCGTTGTTCAGGCTTATTCTAACCACATACAAAAAAAATCCCCCGAATCAAGCCCAGGTTTTAAGTTTGTTACAGGCTCAGCCTATATAAAACATATGATATGCAGAAACAAGAGCAAAAGATGGCCCCCACGCACGTTAGGCGGTTTATCAATTCCAATACCTCTTCTCTAATCCTAGTTCTTGCAGCAATCCTAACGTAATTGAAAAATTCTCTATGAACAAATTTAGAAGCACCAGACTGACATTAAGCAAATTAATCATTATCAAATTGATCTGTGCCCTTTTCATTCACCTTGCTCAGTTGGTCAGTATTCACTTAGCTCATTGCGTATATCGAATTACAAGAATGTCTCAGACCCTCTTCAGAAAGTATTTGCATAGTATGAACAACGTGACTCCCAAAGACGAAGACCTTTTCCTTTGATCTTTACATAAATCACGTATTCAGTGTAAATACACTAGACTGTAAAGCCCCACTTCTTTAAAATGGGCTTATTTTTTAACTGTCACTAATTCCTTCTCCAGTTTACACATTTTTCTGCCCTTAAACCAGTGGCCAAATACTACTGCCCGTCTAGCGGCAAGGGTCAGCTCAACAATTCCTGGTCTCTTAAGGCTGAAGTTTTGCTCTAGTACTGTGTCACTCTGGATTAAGAGCTGATAGATAAGAGACGTTTCATAATGCTGAAAGATGAACCTGGTTAAACAAAGACTCAAACACTTCAGTAATCCCTGCTTTGAATGGGATGCAATAACAACTGCAATGGCACTCAGCTCTGTCAAAAGGCCTTGTGTTGGTAATTGTGGCGTGCTTGATCCCTTATTTACACTGGTGGCAAACATCAGTTTCACTTATCGTGACAAATGACAGATGCTAGTCATGGTGTTTATGCAACACAGATACCATACTGGTGGGCACAATATAAAAGAATCCAAACAGAGCAGGAAAACACATTCTGGCTTTGAGTGATACCAGTGTGTCTTGCTAGCAGGGTAGATCAAGATAAGAAAATACGGCTGGGCTAATAATATGCTGCGTGACAGTAGTTACTGCAGTTGCTAATGCTGCCACGGCTGAACTTCTGGCCTGCTTTCTACAAGTCTTTATTCACACAGGCTTACACCTCAGATAGAAAACCAGCAGCAAGTAGCCAAAAATTTTCTCCCCCCCCCCAATAAAACTTTCCTCTGTTGAAAAACTAATCACATATACTCCAAAAAGATTAGCAAGTAGCCAAAAATTTTCTCCCACAAAAAAACAAACAAAAAACACACACTAAAAACTTTCCTCTGTTAAAAAACTAATCACATATACTCCAAAAAGATTCATAAATCTGAATAACTGTATCACTGGTTGAATTCCAGAAATTTTGAAGCAATTGATTTCTTAAAAATCAGAATTCACAGTCTTTAAGTATTCAAATGAGCAGGTACTACAAAAATTACTAAGAAATAACCATCTTTACACATTTATTCATGATTATCCATTCCAAAATAGCCCAAAATTACCAAAATATAGCCAAGTGTACACTCGCTGCTACAGGACTACCACAGTACATTTCCCACTCTTGGGATTTGACTTGTGAGGATTGATGTGGGTCACTACACTATTTGGGGTGGCAGTAAGTGTTTGGAGGACACCTGAGAGCCAGGTCTAGTGGCAGAGGATTTCAGCGAAGGGCCATCTGAAGCTGTGCCCGTCCCACAGCCGCCTCCTGCCCCGCTCTCCCGCCAGCCGTACTGGTCGCTGCTCCCAGACCCATCAACATGGCTGTTCCCCAGACTGCTCTACAGAGCAGATCAGGATCTGATCCGCCTTTTAACCAAAACCAGAGAGATTTTTACCAGCTCCCGCTCCTCACCAGCCCAAATCCACAGTAGGGCACAGCCAGCTGCAATGGTCTCAGATGCTGCGCTGTCCCATAAACACTTCTGCATTATTTCCAAAATGCTCTCAAACACAAAGAGGGAAAAAACATTAATATCAATTAATTCTTAGCGAAATGACAATTGTGAAAGTGGAGCAAATATTTATTTTCTAACAAGTGTGTTGTTATGGAAACAGCTGCAAGATGCTGTTTGCTCCGACGTGCTGTGCCAAGGCTTAGGCGCCGCGAGGCACCCCGTGCTTTGGCAGCGCGGCCCCGCAGCGGCGGGCTCGAGCCGGGCAGCCCTCGGCACCCTGCGAGAGCGGCACCCAACAGGAGGTTTGCACGCACTGAAACAGGTTGTCGGTGAAGCGAAGGGGGAAAGCAGCTCTAATTCCCAGAGAGCTACTGCAATTCACGCTAGAGCAATTCTGACCTACTTTGTTTGTAAGGAGCAAGTTATCTCGTTAGTTTGCTCAAAATAGCAGATCGTTCTGTATGAAGAGATGAAAAACAAAATCCATCATTTCCACTGAGGGGAGAAACACCCAAAACGAGAAAATTCAGTGCTTGCCACTGCAGCTGTATTTTCTTCTCCTAGGTACTAAACATATGACCAGTAGCTATTTAGTTACACGTGCATGCGATGATAGCAACTGAAGCCAGCATCCCTCCGCGAGCAGCGTGTGGGAGAGGCTGGCGCCTGCAGAGACACCCACCCTGCGATACAGCTGCCGAAGCTGAGCTGAGCGGTCCTCGTCCCACACATGGCCGCAGGATCCTCCCTCAGTGGAGGGCTGTAGAGCAATCTTTGGTGACTTCTGAAAGGGCTGTTATCCAGCCTTTGGTAACTAATTGGTCTACAAGCATTTTTCCCCTCAAAGCTTATTTGTCCTTATAAAACTTAAACAGACGTGGCAAAAAAACAAACAAGAAAATCCAATAAACTCTAACCATATAACTTTCTCATTTTGCTCATAGCATATCATTCCTTGATCTCTTCTGTATGACAAAAAATTGGTTTGCCTCTGTAATTGCAATTAATTTTGTTTTCAGGTTTATATCATTACTGTATCCATATAGAAAATTAAACACACAGTGCATACATACATGAGCGTGTTCAGCTAGTGTTCAGATGGAGGAGTGGGAGAATTCCTTTCCAAAAAAAAAAAAAAAATCAGTATTTCATTCCAATTATAAAAGAAACCAAATCTTCAAACATTGGAGTACAATGTAGCTACCCTAGAGAATAGATATTTGGTTTTCTGACCAGCAGTAACAGTTCGTAATTGAACAGCTGCAGAAAAGAGAGGAAACAAACATACCAACAAATTAGTTTTCAAACCTATGTTCACAGGAAATTTTCCACTCTGTTGTGCTTTTGATCACAACGTGATAAACAGAGTTCCTCACTTACTTCTGTGATCTTCTACAGAACAGATTAGAATGGTTCACAGAAGTTTAATCTATTATATTGTATAATCCCTCACTCATAGGAGCAAATTAAGCACATAATCCAAGTATTTGAAGAACTGAAGTCTATCCACAACTGTTAGGAGTGTTAGAGCCCATGTATTAATTCATTTACTAAACAGATACAATCCTTTTTGAAAAATTTCTACTATGTTTGTTTAAAGAACAGTACCTTTTTTTTTTTTTTAAGTGCCTTGGTCATTATTAGTATTGTAAACAAGGTATCAGTCAAAAGGACAAGGCAAAATTTTAATATACTTATTTTAAAAGTAGAAACCCTATTTGTATATTTTCAGAGAGAATGGAGGGATACATCCTAAAATATGAATTTAATTTATATATGTGTATGTGCATCTATGTATTATATGTATAGTCTACCGCTGAAGTCATAAATGTTTTAATGCATCGCCTGTGTTTGTTCATCTCACATTTTCAGGGAAGGAAGAAAAAGAAGGTTCTTTACTGCAGTACAAAGAAAGATGTTCTAATACCAAAAGATCCAATTAAAATAATAGGGCCATTTATTTCAGTAGGATTTCACACGTACAAGAGAAATGCTAACCCTTGGGAGAATGTTCTCAGCTCATTTAACAATATATGTTTCCTCCGATATGAAAACTTTAGCTTTTGCATTATAACATCATTGTTAACAAGGCACACGTATATATCTCGTAAGTAGACGGAAACGCAAATGTGGGAAGAATGATAATAGTTCTTTATCCATAATGCACTCATCTCAGGACATACATGCATTTGTTTTGTACTCACGCTGGGTAGCTTTTTCCTCTCCACACGTTTAAAATATACACTCAGGAAAGGCTCTGTACTCTGAAAGACAATAAAAAGATTAGTAAAGAACTAAGGGAGACCAGTCAGGAAAAAAACTATGAAGGGAAACAAAAAGGAAGAATTTGTATTCCAGATCCATGACTGCTGAAACATTTTAAAGGGTAGCTGGCATACAGCTTTTTTCCACCAGCCAAAAAAACCCCACTCCGCTCCCAGAGTGAAATGTAGCCTGGGCCACCCTCGGGGACCTGGGGCAGCGAGCAGCAGCAGCAGCAGGGAGATGGGTCAGGGCTGCCCAGGTGCCGGTAGGCTCCCCGGCCTCTGTCACCAGCCCAAGGCACAGTGGGTGGCTGGGCAGAGGAGTCTGGATGGTTCTAAAATAGAAAGGCTAAAATTATTGAGTCATTCAAAGCGTACTTCACATTTTTGAGTACCTGCGGGGGGGTGGGGGTGGAATCAATCTAATCAGAGATGGGCTTTTTAGGGTACAACTGGTTTTATGGGTCAGTTAAAGATATTCGGGACTGGGATCTGATGTCAGTGAACAACTTCTAACATCTGGGCATTTTAACGTTACAATTAACTCATATTATAAATTTCCCTGTTTATACCAGCATTTAATTTTCTCCGTTTGTAACAGAAAGTTCAAAATCGACCAGTCAAGCCGTTAATAAGGGAAGATTTATTTTTGCAGGTCACTTTCCACTGGCTGTCAGCACGCAAATATTTCTACCTAACCATGAGGACAAATGTAACACTAAGATTTGAGAGACCGAATCCCTAAATTAATTAAGGCAATAATCTCAAATTACAGATACAGTCCTACAGTCAAAATGTCAAAATTATGTCCATCCAATTCAGGATGGAGACATGAATGATGTGATTAGGCGTTTCATAAAGCATACGTAAGGGACAGACCTCTAGGAAAAAACTTGGTCTCTGAATACTTTTTTTCTGCAATACAGTACTTGTAAGCCTAGAACTAAAACTTACACATGCCTTGTATATTTGATTGACTCCATAAGGTTTTCAACTAAATTCAAAATGTAACTGTGTTTAGATATATTTGAACATTTTATTGCATTTAGTTATGAGATATGAATTTTTCCGGAGAGAACCTGGGGCACACAACATCACCAGATCATTCCAAACAAGTTAATTCTGAAATGGGCTTGAATCAATAACACAAAAGAGGCAGTAAAGCCAATTTTTACGGTAGTCACGGTTGCATAAAATAATATCAAGACAGTCAGATTGAAAGCTCCCTGCATCACAAATATAATTTGCAACCAACTCTAAGCACAGAGAGGGAATAGATAGATAGGTGGAAGATATATATAAAAACAAATGATAGATACATAGGACAAGAGGAACTGGTGGTAAAGAAAGAATGCAGAATAATTGCCATCCAATGCAGTGTGAAAAAAACGAACAAGTACGCTATGTAAGTAAATTCAAGGTAAATAAAATGCTTTTCTTTCATTTAGGCTTTAAAACTCTTACAAAAAGGCTCTCTTCACTCTATTTGTAAAGCACAGACAGAGAGGGGATGAATGTATAAGTAAGTATGTCACTGCAATACTTGTCTTTTAATGAAAATGGATTTTTAATGATCCAAAAAGCTGCAATTCTCTCTGACTTGCTCCATTTCCAGACTATCAGCAGGAAGTACGTACAGCAAATACACTTGTTTTCCTTGTCCTTCGCTAAATCCCAGGACGACTGAGCGTCCAAGCACTGCAAAACCCAGAGTCGCCATTATGCAGAGCAGATACAGAGAAGCTGCACGTCTTTCATTGTTTTTATTGAACTTTCAGAGCTCCGTGACACCGCTGCGCCTTCTCCCACGGCAGACCCTGCTGTGGGTTACCTTGCGCTCCATCTGCATAAACAAAGGAGGATGCACAGCAATGTGCCTTCCCGTTGTTCTCTGCCTCAAGGACACTTGTTAAAAGCGCGCCGTTCGCCCCGCTCCCCAAAGCGGGCACATTGTGTTGAAGTGCTCCATGTGAAATTCTGAGCACACAAATACCGGAGGATTTAGTCCGCAAATGAAGAAAAGTCACAAGGGGGAAAGAGGCTGATGCAATCCATATCCTTCTTGCTGCCTGGACACAAGGAGTTCTTCTTTCCAATGTCAAAGTTCCTATTTCAGTCAGTAATAAATAAAAATCGCACTGAAAAATGTGTAATAATGTACCAGCTAGTGTAAATAACCTTTTTTCTGCTTGTTCATGCAGGCAATAATATTTTTTTTTTTTTAGACTTCAGCATCATCAGAGAATAGAGGGACATTTTCCTTACTTTACCTCCACCCATGAAATTTCATCTACAAGTATTTCTTGTAAGGTAGGTCCATAGATTGAGAAACTGTGATATAGTTGTCATAAAACCAAGGTAGCATTTAAAATGGTCTGGGACTCCTGTATTCATGTTCAACACTTCTCGGGTAAGCTTTGTGTAATGTATGTTACTCGGCGAAAAAAAATCTCCACGTTTATTTCCTGTGTTAGCATTTTTACTACTTCTTTCAAATATTAGAAGGCATAGAAGGAATCAAAAATGAGAGCAACACTGATAAAAAAAGATAATAACTGTGAGGTGCCACACAAATAGTTAACAAATGCTCCCGTCCACTTAATGAGTCAAAGGGATACAGCCTCATGAAGGGCTCCACAGAAACAGAATCAAATGATATCTGCATCCCCTTTCCTTTTTCTTAAAAAAATAAAAAAATAAAAAAAATTTAAAAAGAAAAGAAGTCCCATTTGTGAGGCGCTCCCAAATTCATGGTTTTTTCCATTTTGTCTGCTGTCCTTACTCAGAGTGCCTGCCAATTAATATTTACTCCCTTCTTCGTTTAAATCAGTTCAAAAACTGCACCTGTTTCACGAGACCTATGTGTGCTTCTGACAGCTGGTATTTGAGAAAAAACAAGTCAAAGTATTTAAAAAATCCTGACTAACTGCGTTAAACTGGAATCAAGACAGACAGTGCTAAGATTAGCTCTGCTAGTACAAGACACCAGCAAAGCACGTGGGGGTACCCCAGGGAGACGGGAGATAGATGTGGGGTGCACAGCCTGGGAAGGAGCACACGCACGGACAGGAGCGCCGAGGTGCGTCAGATAAATGAGAAGTTTCCAGAGCCTGCGTGGCCCTAAGGCCAGGCCAGCGCGCTCCCCAGAGCGGCGAGTGCCATCTCCCCAGCTGCGTTTGGGAAGGGTGCACAGGGTGGGCACTAACCGCTGCCTGAGACACTGGGCCACAGCGCGGACGATGCACGAGGCCGCAGCAGCGGGGCGGAGGCAGGTGAGGGGCAGCGGGCCTGACCTGCAGCCCAGCCGAGGGCGAGCACCAGCAGCACGGAGGCAGCCGGCGGCTCCTCAGCAGCACCGCTAACAGCTGGGCTGCCTACGCCTTCCTGTCTCCTCTCTGAGTTTTTCTGGTGTCTTAACAAAGATTTCCCCGTCGGGCATGCGTGACATCTCTCTAACTTTCAGTTAAAGGTGAGCAGTTATGCAGTATTGATGTAGCTGTGCTCCGAGAAACTTACTGTCTTTGAAGCTCTGTCCCACGTCATCAAACGTGGTTGAAATGCAGCAACGCATTCAACAGTTAGCGAGAGCGCCCTGGAGACACCAGCACCGGGCAAAGCAGGGTGGCCACATCTGCCTCACTCCCTAGAAAACCAGGCCAAAAAAAAAAAAAAAACAACCTGCAAGAGTGCCACAAAAGATCAAGCTTCAGAAAGCTACGGTATTCAAAGCCCTAGTTCGTTTTAAACAGCAAAACATAACAGGCCAGTTAAGGAAAGAGCTTCAAAACCCAGCAACAGCCACTGTGGACACCAGCCAGAGGATGCAGCCAAAGCCAAGGCACAGACAGTGTCCTGGTTTTGGCAGGGATAGAGTTAATTTCCTTTCTAGTAGCTGGTACAGTGTTTTGGATTTAGGATGAGAACAAAGTTGATAACACACCGATGTTTTAGTTGTTGCTAGGTAGTGCTTACACTAGCCAAGGACTTTTCAGCTTCCCATGCTCTACCAACTGAGAAGGCTGGAGGTGCACAAGAAGCTGGGAGGGGGCACAGCCAAACTGGCCAAAGGGACATTCCATACCATGGGACGTCATGCTCAGCACATAAACTGGGGAAAGCTGGCCGGGGGGGCCGCTGCTCGGGGACTGGCTGGGCATCGGTCGGCGGGTGGTGAGCAATTGTACTGTGCATCACTTGCTTTGTGTAGTATTATTATTATTATTATTATCATTTTATTTCAATTATTAAACTGTTTTTATCTCAACCCACGAGTTTTTCTCACTTGTGCTCTTCCAATTCTCTCCCCCATCCCACCGGGTGGGGGGGAGTGAGCGAGTGGCTGCGTGGTGCTTAGTTGCCGACTGAAATTAAACCACGACAGACAGCTACAGCCACTTGCCAAGGTACAGGTTCACTCCAAGCTTCACTTAAAGTTGTTATCGGTCCTTCTATACAGTACAGGGGAGGAACCAGATTTGCCCTAAAAGGCTGGACCAGACTTTTTTACATTCCTTTGCTAACACACAACTTAAAGTATTTCATACAGCACCTTTGTTGTTTCATTTTATATAGCGTTCTTCCAGATTATCTAGATAAGAGACAATTGCACAAGGGCAGGTAAGTCTTGTTAGAAAGCGTCTCAAATAAGGGGGAAGATAACATCCCACTTGTCTCTAAAATACACAGAAAACATCACAAGTCTGTGTGTTGTGTACGCTGATGTACTCTGCCTGGGATTCTTTAAATAGAATTTGTGGAGGAAGAGACTGAAGCTTTTCCAGCTCTTTGAAGTAGGTTCCTTCAATGTTGCCATTCCCATATTTCCAATTACATTTTTTTTCCCTGGCTTCACATGATCTGCAGAACCAGAATCACGAATCCTGCACTCTGCAGGCATTAAGAAACTGGTGTTACTGGAGCAGGTTAACAGCCGTAGGGCTGTCCTCTATGGCGGTCAGCAGGGTCCCAAGCCCACAGGTGCTTGGTGGATGTGGCCAGCTGCTGGTCCAAATCCAGGGACTGTGATGTGACCCCGAATGTCAGAGGTTCGTGCTCATTTCTGCATTACTTCAAAGATCCCTCCGTGCCAGAGCACCCTCAAGTAGGGTCCAGGTCACTTCTGTACCACAGTTCATACAAACTAACTCCTAACACGCTGCTATCAAGCTAACGGACACAATTCAAAGAATTTATAACATTAAAGACATTTTAATGTGTTATTTTCCAAGTGCTTTAAATTGTATCATTTCTCTCAAGCAGTACCTCCTACCCTTGAGTCATATTTGTTAATTCTGCATTAAAATGCACCCCTTTCTCACTAACACAGTGTTTTAATAGTTATGCCCACACATTTTTAAATCCCTCTTCAGCATTAATCAAAAACATAATTTTATCATAAACTAAAGCGTGGGGTTAATTGCAGATGCAGACAGTTGACATATTCTATATGTTTTACACATATTTCAGAGAATGCAAGTTAAACAATGTTCAGTCAGCCTAAGTTTAAAGTTTATTTTCACTGACCTAAACTACTTTTGAATGTGAAAGGCAAGTCAACCAAACTAAGACAAACAAGAGCAACCATCTACCATGGACAACACTGTCTAACTATACCTAATAACCGTCAAAAGTCTAAAAATTTTCTTCATCCACCACTCATGACAAGGCATCACTTAGGGCGAGGAACATCACTTTTCTGCTTGTATGGCAGACACTCTTTTTCCTGCTTTCTCTGTACTCTCTCAGTTTGCCCATCTTCCTCACTCTTCACATTGCCTCTGATCTCTGCTTCTCTTATCTCTTTCCAAACCCTGCTGCAACGGGTGCGTTCCCGCAGCACGGGTGCACGGAGGGCAGCTCAGCCCTTGCACCAGCCGGTCACCCAGCTAGCTGTGTATTCGTCCCTGCAAAACCGGGCTGAGCCCAGGGTCACTCGTGTCACCACAGGCAGAACTCATTCTCCTCCTGCTTTTGAAGTACACGCAAGTAATTTTCAGCCCAAAACTCAACCTTTCTTTCCACCCTCAGAAATTAATTCTTTCTAAACTTTTAAATGAGTTTCTCTAATTTGTCAGCTGAGAGTGGGTTTTTTTTCGGCTTTATTTTTCAGTATGTGGATCATTGGAGAGAGAATTATCCTCAAATACCTGCAGTTTTTAGTCCCCAGCAATTAGCTCAGTGGTGACTAGTTCAGTCATTTTGCAGTCTCTTCTCTGATTATATTAAGCACAGGCAGGTACGCTACTGACACCAGCATGCACAAATGTAAAGGAATGCCAGCAATTTGAAATGAAATCAGTTTTCTTTTTTACTAGTTACATGTTATTACCAGTGTTACTGCAGCTCCTAAGTGCCTGATCCCACTTTTAAAAATTTTACAGTCCCCTTTTTATTTTCAAAATGCTTCTTATTCCCCTGTTGCTGTGAAAACCTGACTCTGTATATAAACTCTCTTATTAAATGCTTCAAAAGCTAAACAAGGTAGCAAAAAAGAAAATATTTCCTCCTACCATTCATCTATACTTGTCTTTAAAATTATGTGAATATATTGGGTGTACTTTTGGGTATTTTTGAAAAAAAGAATATTTTGACAGCAATATGCCTTAAAATTTTTCACAACCTTTAAAACTCTGCTTTCATAAATACCTGTAAAAAACAGCCCCATTTAAGTCCTGAAGACACGCTCCGGTACAACCTGCCTGAATAACATCTTCAGGAAAGTACAGATAAAATTCTGGATTTCCAGCTGCAGCTGCAGTAAGGCAAAAGACCTTATAATCATAATCCAAAGACTCCTTACTAGGATTTTTTCTTTAAATACTTCTTTAAGAGGTTGACACAGTAGTAGTTATATCCATAAATAAGATATTTTTATTACAACATAACAAAATCAAGACTGTAACAGTGATTAATTTTTTTTAATAACCTCAGTGCTTCAAGACTTCCGATCCTAATGGGGCAATCATGCATCACTGTTGTGTTCTAACAGAACTATTAGTCTCTGTGCTGTGCTAGTGTAATTGCAGTCTAATGGTTTTCATTATCATAATAGCACTAAATATTTTACTAAACAGAGAACAGTATCTAAAACGCGATTTAAATTGTTCCAGGCTTTAAGATCGTACATTCAAAGATGAAAAAATCTGTTCCTTTTTCTCTGAATTGAGAGTAACAAAGCTCTCAAAATTAGTTTCTTGTTTGTCTTCTTAATAAATTGGGTAAAATGCAATATTAGCAGCAGAGATTAAGAATTACAGCATAAAAGGACCTAGTAGAATATGAAAAACATTTTGTGATGTTTTGATGATAAGATTTAGCAGGCTGGCGTGATTCAAATTGTCAGATTATCAAAGGATATAGAATGACTCTAATCAGGATCTAATTTGTTTTTTTAATAATTTCAGAATTTCTGGTTATTTACTTTAATAAAACTTTAAATAAAAAAAACCCACACCATGCAAGTGTAGCATATCCTAAAAAATTATCTAAGCAGCTCTACATTTGTGATAAACAACATGAGCAAAGCTGCTGAGATACCAGCAAGCCACAGCAGCGCATCCTTCCCAAGAAGGCACTGCCCAGCACGGTCATCCTTTGCGATGACCGTGAATAATGAGGTTACATGCCAGTAACCTGTTGAGGACCTAGGCGCGTAGGTCCTTCACGTGTTCAGAACGTTCTAACTCACAAAAATAACTCGATGAAGTAAGTCAGACTACTTACATAAGGAAGGACTATTAATCCAAGTAAGGATTTGCTAAGTCTTGCCGTTAACATGCAACAGTAGCCCTAACTGCAGCCCATAACGCGTGCTGCCTTCCTGCCTTGGACAAAGCCAAAAACTTCTGTAACTCCAGAAGGGGCCCTGAAGTTGAGGTGCTCAAAGCTCCTAAGTCTGCCTACAGAACTCCTGAAATTTATTTTAAAAAATGCACTTCGTCTGAAGCTAACTTATAGTTCATTCTGTTCACTATTTTGATACAACAATCCTATTTTTCTAATTTCTAGCCTAAGCTAGAAATTCCAGTATAAAAATACAGTGGGGAAAAAAATATATGTTTGTATCATTTAGAGAACATTTTGCATAGCTCATAACTCCTTGATTTAGGGACTGCCAAGATCTAGGGTCACTTCTTACCTGGAGAATAAATTTATTCTTTTAAAACAGAATAAAACAAAGCTTGTCTTTTAACTCTCACAAGAACAGTTTAAAAAATTCAAGTGTAAAATATATAAAATAGTGAATTAAGTAATTTGGTACTAAGTAGTCTTTGAGCATGCACAAAGGTGCCAATAACAAGAACTGTTTATTGCTCACGCAGCAAGTGAGAAGCTGTAAAGATGGCGCTTTCTCCTTCTAACATTGAACAGGTCCATAACCAAACCCTGCTCAAGCAAACAGGCATTCCTCCAGCAGCAAACACTCCCCCGGGTTTCAATACCCCTGCCTCATTAATTAAAAAAAAAAAAAGAGTTTCCTAAGGGAAAATATTACTTAAACCAAACTTCTTCCATAAAATACCAATTTTGCCAAAGAATATTGAAAATGTACTTTGGGCTTTTGTTCCCATTTGGATTAGAAAAATATTTAAAAAAAAACCACAGATGCAAAACAACAGGGTAGAAAAATCTGTTTTCTAGAGAACTCTGAAAGGATTTATTGATGCAGTATACAGACCTAACGTATTACTTTTAGAAAATTGCCTTACGTAATATTCTAATTTCATGGAGAAGTTTAATTTTAATTTACAGTTTAATTGTCCCACTTAAGGTAAGCCTGTCACCTGTGTCACTTTGTGGCTCATAACTGTAATCCTCATTTAATTATTTACTTCAAGGGAGCATTTTAATTATGGATATTACTATGGGTGTAAAGTAACTTATACTTGAGGGTAGTGAAAATTTATACAGCAGAATGCTCACCTAAATTTCCACTAGCCGTAACTCTCTGTGCATGTGTCTCAGCTGCAGAGGCTACTTTTAAGACCTCAGAGCTGTGTTATTTACCCTGTCTGGAGGGGGACCACATCTGGGGTGCCTGAAAAGGAGCAGGACGGCCAGCGCACGCCTGGCTTGGATTAACATTAGCAATAACTGCAAGGCTCCCAGCTGAAATATAAATGAGAAGATCATAATGTCTCACCTCCATGTTTGACCCTGCAAATAGTCTTTGGACACAGGAGCGGACATAAAACATTGGCTCCGGGGCGAGGCCAACACTGCGCCCTGTCTCTGTGGTAGTCAGTAACGGAGGTCCAGGGACCAGGAGAGAAGCACGGAGCATGAGCATTCCTCCGGTTTATTTCTCCAAATTTGAGCAGCCAGTGATTTATGGGTTTCCCAAGATGAGGGCTGCATGTCAACTGTCATTTTTAATAGCCATCAGTCAACCAGACTTCCGTGAATTTATCTAATATCTTTGCAATTTGTTTATATTTTTAGCTTCCCAAGTATCACACAGCAGCGAGCTCCACCATTTAATCTATTGCATAAAAAAAACCTATAAAAATATATTGGTTTCTGTTTGCTTTAAATCTGCCAAATTTGTGGGTTTGTCTGCTATCGCTGGGTCATCCTTCCAGTAATTTTATCTTCCAAAGCAGACATTTTATCATCACATGAGCGGCCCTACGCAACTTTCCTGCACCGCACCAAGCAATATATTTCATTGCCTGGAGTCCTGATCAGCAACTTTAAAAAACTGAAAATGTTTTCATTTTTCACATACTGGGCACAATAGGAACCATTTCTACGCAGACATGCCCAGCCAGAAGGGAGGGTAAGGGATGCCCTGTCCCCAGGCTAGCCGACGGGCGAGTAGGGCTCTCTGCCTGAAGCAGATGTGGCCAAGGGGCTGCCGAGCCTCCTGTTCAAAGAAAAATATGTGCTAGAAAGAGTGAAAAACAGGAGCCCAGGTCCTGCAGAAATCCTTTTTTCACCATTAAAACACTTCCAGTATCTGCTATCCCCCTGATTTACCGTTCAATACTCCTGAGTCACATGTCTTGCTTAATGCCCTGAGAGCTGAGCGGCCCCGTGGGCAGTCAGGGGGGTTTCAAATGGGGATCCTTCCCCAAGCCCTCTTGGAGAAGCTGCTTCTTCAAACTCCCTCCTACACAGGAGGAGACACCCAAGCGCTGCCTCCCCACCAGCAGACAAGATGAGTGCTGGTGGGATTTCTGAGGGGGACAGCTCTCCAGCACGTTTGGCAGCGCGGGAAGGGGGACATCGGGTACATGGGAACCACAGGCCACCTGCTTCCAAGGTAAGAGCCTCTCACACTCGTCACTTCATTATTAATGACTTCCAGATCTTCATAAGATGCTTATCTTTTTTAATAAAGAGAAACAGTTACTGAATTTGGTTTTTTGGCTTTTTTTTTTTTTTTTTTTATTTTGGGCAAAAACCCAAAGAGCGGGACAA
>NW_008794451.1:1567029-1569550 GCF_000699145.1 Aptenodytes forsteri
TTTTTTTTTTTTTTTTTAATATTGGGCTAAAACCCAAAGAGCTGCAGACATATTCTTTAGTACCTATCTTTCTGCAGTGATGGATGTTTGTTCAGGAGCTGTGTCATCATATCGAATTTTCATCATCTAGATTGTCCTATTTTATTAAACAACCTAGCAAAAACTTCCTTTTTCTCTCCCTCCTTCCTAAAGAAGTAGCCATGGTAGCCTTCAACCTACAATTTGTCTGCTGCCTCTCAGAGCCTCCTGAGCACAGCCATGGCCCCTAACAACTGAGGGCGTTCAGTACCTTCCAGCACTGAGGCTATCACGTTTCCCATCTGAAATTGCTTACCTCATCAGTCACTAAGGGCCCAGTTTAGGAGTCATTAAAAATAATGAGAACACTGGCACTTCTCCCAGCAATAGTGGTATTGGATTCTGTGTTACTTTTCTACTTTAAGACATTTGTATATATCCACAAATCATTTAACTCTTATCTTTGTACTAGCTTTAATGAAACTTATGGCTGCTGAAACTGTGGGCTTTTTATTCTACTTTTTGTTTAAATAAGCTTCTGCCCACTCCATCATAAAGTGACAGATACACTTACACAGCATATTGCATCATGAAGGCCCCGAAGTGTTTACCAGGATCACCATATCCATCACTAAAATGCAAGCACTTCTCAGTCAATAAACACTTCAGCTGACAATAAAGTCACAAGAGAGTTTTCAGAAGGAAAACTGAAGAGCAACAAATCTAATTTGTCCAAAACAAATTTAGAACCAGTACGGCAGGTAGAGTCTCACAGGGTCCCCCATTTTCATCGCCATCTGTATCTGCTGTAGCATTTTTCCTCCTTGCACCATGCAAAAAGACTAACTCCATATTAACTCACTAACACCACCACTCCTGCAGGGTCCGTATTTTCCAAGCTTTGACAATATAATAAGCCCTTAGTAATACGCTGCAGGCCATCACAAAATGCAGCTTTAAAGAGTTTCATTAATCCCCTCAAAAGAGAAAATACTGATTGTTGGGAAATGCATATTAAACCTTTAAAACCCTCACCCTTAATTTTCAAGGTCTAGCTTAGGACTAATGTAAAATTTCTCACTGCTATATTTTCCTGATAAGAGCATATATGACTTACATGCTTTGAAATAAGTAACAGTAATATAAATCTGGAAAAAAAACCCTTCTTTAGATATGTGTGTTTAATTACTCTAGGCATACGTTTAAACTGTACATTGAAAACATTGAGTCTGTTCATGTGGACAGACTCAACAGTCATAGATCCAGTACTTCTGCACAGCAAGTGTGATATTTCAGGCTCCTAGAAATGAATCACCGTATATAATGTGACACATACATTTTGACATCATCTGCTCACCCATGAGATATCTCTAAGATGCAAAGGACTCGCACTCCAGGAACCCTGGAAGTCCATCCACACTGTGAAAAGCCCAAAACCCTGGGCTGTTACTGAAAGCTATATCCTCTTGTCAAAACCTGTAGGGCTTAGTATTACTAAACTGACTGATATACCTAGGTGAGAGCATAAAACTAAAAGGCAGATACAAGTCAAATAGTAATTCAACTGATAATAAAACTACAAGTACCAGATTTAATAAAAAAGTTCCCCAAATGCTTCGTCAGTTGAATGTTAAAGGTGTTTTGATGTTATTATCAGGATATGTGAAAATCTGAAGAGGAATATTAGCATTGCATACAAACTACCACCTTCCAACAATTAATCCAAAAGCCTATTTGGTTAGGGGAATGAGCCACTCAGTTATTAAAAATATATTTTTAAGGCTGTTAAATGTTTTATACCTTTGCAAAGTATTTTCTTTGCATTTATTTTTAAGTGGTGGATAAGGTCTGTTTAACGAACACATATTGCTTAATGTTCCCATTAGTTGGTGTAGCACCTTTTATCTCAAAATATCTTACAAATGGTTTACAAAGCCACAAAAAAGAAATCAGACAGCCATCCCTAGCAGTAAAGAGAATATCACGAATTTGGCTTCTCTCATCTACTAGATCAAGGAATAAAATAACAGCAGACTAGCTTCATGATTAACCTTTAAAACATCTCCCAAATAAACACTCACAGAACCACTGGTGCAAGCTACATAATTTAAACAATAGGTGCAAGTGTTCAGGCATCATGAGTGACCTCACCATTTCAAGACATGAGAATATCCTTACACGGTGGTGCTGGTTTTACAGACATTTCACAGGGGTGGTCCCTAGACTAAGGGAATGATATCTGTGTATTGTATCAAAGGACAGGAACGGGGTGGTGGGTAACAAAAACGTGTTGGATAGTGTGAGACCTGAGCATGACGTAAATGGTGTGGAATAAGGGGTGGAGAATGCACTGGTTTGGCTGGGATAGAGTTAATGTTCTTCACAGTAGCTGCTATGGGGCTGTGGTTTGGATTTGTGCTGGAAACAGCATTGATAACACAGGGATGTTTTCGTTCCTGCTGAGCAGTGCTGACACAGAGTCAAGGCCTTTTCTGCCTCTCAC
>NW_008794451.1:1569783-1589948 GCF_000699145.1 Aptenodytes forsteri
CGAGTTTCCTCACTTTTACTCTTCCAATCCTCTCCCCCACCCCACTGGAGGAGGAGTGAGCGAACAGTTGGGTGGTGCTTAGTTGCCGGCGGGGTTAAACCATGACAACGGTTCAAATAAGAAGTGAAGAACAATGTAAAAATTGATTTGAGGATAATATAGAACAGCAAGGACAAATAAAGTTGTGGCAATTTGAGTTTATTAAACTAGACATACCTTTTTTAGAACATTTGGGGAAATTTTATATTCTATTTTCTCTTACAGTAAGTGATGAAATGAGGATAATAGTTGTGAGATACCTAAAGCTTGCCTGTGGCTCATTAGCCCATTAATTGATATGAGTAGATTGGCTAAATCAAGCTAAATGACAGCTAGTTGCTCCACAAAAGGTAGAAGTATATCAGAGTAAGAGGCTTTCAGATAATTAAATCAGTGCAGAGGTCTTTCCCTTTGAACCTTAGAAACACATTAAAAGACATTTATATTTGCAGCTTCAGAAAAAAGGATGACAAAGAAAGGATGACAAGTAGTTCATACTCAGAAACTCATTGAGAAGATTACAGATCTTGCAGTAGCAGTGGAGAGTTTCATTGCAAGAGCAAGCCAGCATTTTTTCCATATAGACCTTCTTCTGTGAAGGGGATGAAATAAGATCTCTCATACCTATTATCTCACATGCCCCTCTCCTATCATCCCCAAGGAAAGAGAAGACAGCCCGGTGCCTCTGTTCTCCCATCCCATCTTACCACCGCACCTGCTGCACCAATTTGAAAGCATCCTGCCCTCCAAGGTGCTTCTTTTTAAACTGAGACAGGAATGACACACAAGAGAGCTCAAGGAAGCTTGTTAGTCTCTTACAAAATTACATGGGATAACTACTTTTAAGGTCTTGTAAGAATACTGTCTTGGCTTTGTGGAAACGTAGGCTAGCACAGGGGACGGCACAGGACTGTTAAAATTAATAGTTAAACAAGCCAGGGAGAACTGAATCCAGATTCATTACACTGGGGGTGGGGTTAGAAATTTAGTGCCAGGTAACACAGGAAAAAAATATAAACTCCCTTATATTTTCACGTAAGCGTCCATGCTGACTAAACTGCAGGTTTAAAACCTGCTCTTAGGCACAATAATCACGTAAAAGCTCTAACTACACACCTAAGCCTGAACCCTGCTGCAATGGGCAATACACATTCTCATGCCGCACAGAAGCTTCCATTACGTGGGGAAAAAAAAAAAAAGCACAGCTCTTCTTACCATTGAGGTACTTCTCACCCTTTTTCATTTTAGTGGTGGTTTGTTTTCCATCCTCCTCCTTCCTGCCACCGCAGACAGCAGCAGCCCAGGTGGACCATACAAACAGATGGGACATTGCTATTCATCTCACTCCTTTTTTTTTTGTTGGTTTTTTGTTGTTTTCCAGGCATCAAAATGAGAATTCTGCCCAAGACACTGCCTGCCTCACACAGTCCATGTCACTCGGTGAACCTGAGCACTGGGCATTCACTGACGGCTTTCATCAAGATGATCCTGAACTGTGGCAGCCAAGAAGGTACAGCTAACGCTCAGTATTGACAGAAGGACAAGGTGCATGGAGAAGGCTGATGTGTCACCAAAATGCATGGGTGCAAAGGCTATCCTGGGAACAGAGAAAAAGAAGAAAAAGGCCTCAAAAACATGAGAGGTGTTATTATGATCAAATTCATACTCAGGCCTACCTTAACCAAAAGACAAAAATTAGTATTTAAACTCAAAACAGATCCTTCCTCTCTCCTGTCAAGTCCTTCTAAACACTTCATGTATACAAATTAAATTTCTAATGGCCAAACACTTCTAAAAATATAGGTACTGAAGCACAGCAATGACGATATTATTATTTCCATTTCCCAAAGCCACCCATTCACCCAGGCCAAGCTACCTTCCAAAATATTGCACACCGGTAGAAAAGCCAAGCCTTTGATTTTCACGTCCAAATGTTAGCTAAGAAAGTGCTCAACCCTGAAGACATTTTCAGACAATTAGTTCAGAGGCTTTGCACAATTTAATCAGAAGAAGTTTTAAACTCTGATTGTGCAATTAAACACAGTATACTCTTGCAGTTGCAATTTATCACACTGCTACCGTGCCAAGTAATCTGGTCGACAGAACTGCCTGGTACCTAGGAGTGGAGAAATGAGAAGGATAATGTTCTGTAGGAAAGCAGGTCTATCTAACATTTTACAATGCTAAAAATACCCTTGGGACTTGTTCTGATATCTTGTAATTATGCACAGATATCCTGATTTATGGTGCATGTCTCCCAGCTCAAAGAAGTATGCACTCTGCTTCATATCTTGCCCTATTTATGTGTAAAATACTTGAGTCCGTAATGTCATAAAAGAGAGGACAGGCTCATTGCACATGTTACTATCGATTTCATATGAGCATGGGGCATAATCTAATGATCCTTTTCAGCTAAGGATAAATATGCACAATTTAGCCTTAAACAGAGTCAGTGTCAGATCATTTCAACTGCTGCCTTTGAGAAATGTGCCTGTGATGTTAAAGATCTCTGCTGTCCGGCCTCCTTCCTAAGGCTGCAGAGAGTGTGGCGGAGGAGGCAGACAAGCAAGCTGGAAAAGGGACGAGAAACATTAGCACCCACGTATCAAGAAACATAACTTCTTCAGCCAAACTTGTGAATTCCTGTCTCGCTTCCCTCCCCACCGTCTCCACATTACCCTGCTCTCTCGCTGGGCAGCTACAGTAATTAACAAAGAAAAGAGAAGCCACCTTGTCCAAGTGAGCACTAGCAAAGGGTGAGGTGGTTGATAGCAAAATAGGTATGTATTCTAATCGTGAAGATTACTGAAAGCATCTTAAATATAGAATCATAGAATTATAGAATCATTAAGGTTGGAAAAGACCTCTAAGATCATCGAGTCCAACCATCAACCCAACACCACCATGCCCACTAAACCATGTCCCTAAGCGCCTCATCTACACGTCTTTTAAATACCTCCAGGGATGGGGACTCAACCACTTCCCTGGGCAGCCTGGTCCAATGTTTAACCACTCTTTCAGTAAGTGGTATATACATATAGGTATATACAGCTCCTTTTCAGTTATACACCATTTCAAAAGAAGAAAGGATGACCTGGCTTAGACCAAGAGACCTGATCTCCGTTTCCCAGCTCCGCTCTGCAACCCTCACACATTGGCTTGTGGCTGAAATCCTCTGTCTGGGGACAGAAAGCAAAAGAGTGACCAAACAGTCATTTGTTTGTGGGTTGTTTGGCTTTTTAAAAAATTTTCCACCAGTTTCCAAATAAAACAGCACACGTAGGTTTAACATCGTAATGTGTTTCTCTCCACCTATTACATTCTAATCATTAAAAGAGGAAATGTGGTAACTGCAACCGGGGGGCCTTAGCTGCTGCCTGTACAAGGAAGAGCTGGAATCTGCATGTGCTAACAAGGGATGCAAAGACTATGCTGGGGAGAAGGGTCTTCAAATAATTGCAGCTGCCATGATGCCAAATACTGGGGTCACTAAAAGTTTGATTACTTTTTTTTTTTAACATATATCTTCAATTTGGTTTACAGTTGTATACATACTTACTCACACACTTAGATGACACAAAAGAAGAAGTTACTGCAGTGTTTTTAAAATACTTTTGAACAGGAACCTATCAAGGTAAGGTCCAGTTTATCCATGAAATAAGTCCATGTTTTGACTGATGACCATACTACTTTTTCAAAAGCAATTTAGCTTGTCAGCTGAATGCAAGCCTTACTTCATTCTACAACACAGCTTCAAGTTTCTGTTCTCCAGCTCTAACATCTCTGTACTCATTTCCTTATTGTTCAGCTACAATTAAAAATGTACTAATACAAAACTCGCAATATTACCAATCACTGCAACATAATTACCAATTCACAGAAAAGGCCACAACCAAAACCTGAAGGGTACATAACATTATTTCCATTTATTTATTTTTGTGTTTACCTACAGCCATTACGCATCATTTATACATGTCTTTGCCCTTTCTCGTGGTGGTTCCACTGAATTTTCCTGCATTATGATAGAGCTATTTTTTTTCTATTCAGATACAAGTAAGTTTTTCTTCTTCATTCTGGAATTGGTATATGAAATGAGATGTGGCTCAAACGAATGTGTTCCCCCACATATGCAGAAGGCACAAAAATTATGGAAAAGCAGCAACCTAGGGAAGAATTTACAGAGTTCTCATGCTTTTACAGCAAAGTTCACATAGATAGATAGTCAGCCAATTTTATGAATAACCTAACCAAATAAAAACAAGTGACACTTGTATTTAATAACATCTTTTGGGAACAATCTAATTTGCATAATTCACACTTTTCATATTTTAAAACATTTTTGAGAAAATGAAATTAGTAGGTTTGCTTGTCCTGATCTCTTTTTACGAATAGTCCCAGCATCCATGTTTGTTAGGTTTTTTATTTTTTTTAAAAGTGTACCTGCATTCCTGCCAAAATAAGATCATTTTTTCTTGGCACCCCACTAACTTTTTTAATGTTCCCTATTTCAGAGGGCTTATCTGTTTAAACAGGTAAGGGCTCTGCTACACCATCATGCACCAGACGTAGCCTAGAAATACTGTTATTCATCCAAAGTCAATTAGGTGCTGTGGCAGCAAGGAGCAAAACCTAGACTTCTTAAGACACAATCTAACATTTTAATGACAATCAATACCTTCCTCCCTCTATAAGTGAGCTCTCGGATTATTATTAATCTCGATTAATGGGAAGGTGAACACTGGACAGGGTGAAGGACTAGACTGTGCCTCTGCTGCCAGTGTGATGTTGAACTGAACACAGAAAAGCAAGAGTGGACGTTTTTTGTTTTAATTATCTCAGTATGACGAGACCATGGAAAGTTCTCATCAACACGCTGTTGACACAAACTTATAACCCAGGCACAGAATAATTTTTTTAAAAAATAAATTCATTTCTAGAAGACAGAAAGAGAGAGAACATTCATAAAACCAGAGAAGAGGGTTTAATTCTTTGCTTTTGGTGCAATTGTCTTACAAAATTCTTAACAGAAGAGGAGAAATTAACAAAATAAAATCTTGAGCTACATGCTTACATGGAAGCAAGGAGATACCACAGAAATGATTGTTCATGTAGATGATTTAGGAACTGCCCTGTATACATCTGAAAACCCACCTACAGAAAAAGAAAGGTAGAAGTAATCTTAAGTGACCTGAGGTTATAGCACACATTAACAGCTTAAAAATAACTGATGAAAGCTTCCACAGCAAATCAAAGACAGAAAATAAGCTATCAACATGTTAAGAACTATTATTTCTGCAGTGATATTTTATAGGCAAAGTCAAAATAACAAGAGCCCTGATTCAGAAAATAGAAAATATAATGGCATTGCTGTTTTCTAGCCAGCTGGATCCACAGGGATGTTTAACACCGCAAAGAACTAGGGCCTAACACAGAAACCATATGGACAAAAGAGAGAAGGATGGACATAAGAGAGCCATTTAGCCTCAACAACCCAAAACTGTCAGGAGTCTACCATTTTTAGCTTGCAAGATACAGCACATATTTAGCATCTGAAAAGTCTGGATTTTGTAATAAGCACCAGACTCAAACTTAATGTGCAGAGGATATAGTCTCTTTGTAACGCATTCAATAACGTGGTACTTGATCGAATAAGAAGAGCCATTTAGACTTTACATATTGAGCAATGGCTCATCTACAAAATGTCAGCGTATAGAAAAAGCAAAAGAACACGTTACAAAAGGATATCCAGTCCTTCAGATAAGGCTTAAAAGCAATATGTAATATATCCCAGATTAATAACATATTAATAGCTGTTGCAAACTCATACCATTCCCATTTCAATAGCCTGAGCCAAATAGGGAATACATCTGACTTTATCTTTTCAGTAATTCTACTTTAAGAGTTACATTCAACCAGGTCAAGCAGAACCCAAGATACTTTATTTCAAGCCTATTTCAATGGTTAGAGCAGCAATTTGAATAGAAAGCCAGAGTAGTACTGTTCTCTCTATTTTAGACTATTTTAATAGTTTAAATAAATGAAAGTTATTGAAACTGGTTTCCAGAAACGAACTTGAATCATGCACAAATGTGCTGTTTCAATAAAGAATAAGATCAGCAGCGCAGAAATGAATTACATTAAAAAGCAAAAATATGCCAAAACAGACAAAGATTTAAAACTCCAATACATCACAGGTGATTCTCCAGTAGCATGTGTTTCCACTCAGAGTACACCTACTGCACACAGAAAGTAGGAAGTGAAAAGAAATGCTAATCCACGCAACAATGCAGCTTCACAGAAGCAGTGAAGTGACAAGAGCTTCACTCAGGTCCTTAAAAGCAGGCATTGGGCCAAAACCAGATAGAGCAGGACGCAAAAGGACCAGGTGAGCGACTCGGACAGCGAAGGGCTCCCACCTCCCTCCCTACCCTACTGTCAGTGCTCCACGAAGCAGCTGCCTGCAGCACCACTGGAGTACGTGTAGGAAAAATGTCTTTGAGAAATTCAGGCACTAGAGGTTACATGGTGGTGCTTCAAAGCATGATGTTTCCAAGATCATTCTCTCATTGTGTTTCTTTTTATAGACACGGACCCATGAAGGAAAGACCTTGCTGACCGCAGCAGTTTCTCTGCTGAGATAAGCTATTGGCGTAGAGCTGGCAAAATTACACTGCATTAAAATAGAAAGATTAGCAGTTATCTTCACTTAAATACAAAAGCATACACATACTCTGCTCTCAGTGAAAGAGCAAATAAACAGAAAATAAAACTGTACATAACAGCAACTTCTTCTTTAGCTGCAACAACAGTAACCTTCGTGCAGTTATTGTCTAGTGCTCCCAGGCCAACATAGTAGTTCCTCATTACACGGGAGTAATGGAAAGAGCTGAGTAAACCAAGTACCCTTCTGCCATGCTCACGCACCGCTTGCTCAGAGCCAGCCTGAGCGTCCCTGGGCAGTGCCCGCTGCCCAGCGCCACACAGCAGAGCCACGCTGGCAGGAGCCTGCTTCAAAAATCACTGGAGAGCACGTGCCCACAGTAAACCCCGGGCACAGATCCACAACAGATTTAGGTATTAGGTACCCATGTTTTATATTTCAAACCAGAACTGTAATCCTTAAAACCCACATCAGCTAACCCTGGAGATGCTAAGGTTTTCATCACAAAAGCTAGGTAGGCCCCAAAATTTCCACATCCAGCAAGGCATGCCCAGAAACACCTCAACCCCAGCAGGTCTGAGAAATTCACATCTTTGAGGCCTGAGCTTCATTAGGAACTGCAAACGGAGTTTCTCCCCCCACCTTGCCTGAGGAGGTCAGTCCCACAGGCAGGCAGTATTTTTACCCAGACAGGTTCCACACAAAAATGCAGCAGTAAAGGTTTTCCTCAAAATCAATTGTTATCATCACCATGGCAGAGGTGGTGTATCTTGCACTCTTCCACACAACTCTTCTCAGCTACTATGTACGGAAACCAGTTGCCTATTTCAGGAAAGGGGAATAAACCTACGAAAGTTGGGGCGAGAACCCAACGACCAGACGTTGCAATTGCTCACGCTCTGGCTGTAAAGTCCCCTTACAAACCTATGCCTAACTTGACTGGTAGCTCGTTCTGTGTCTGGAGCGAAGGAAAGGGGAACAATTATACTATCTCAAATCATCGTTATTGTTTCAATGATTGCATTAGCATTCTCCAAGCATAAACGGTCCACAAAACATTTGAGGCAGACATCTAATGATGGATTTTCCCAACAGAGAAAGCAATTCCTCTAAGCAATAAAACAGTCTGCGAGAAATCCTGCAGTCATAAATCTAGTATTTCTCATTACAAAATTTACATCAGCCATGAAGTGATCACTTCTAAAATTACAAACCCTTGTGGGCAGCAATATTAGTGGGTTACCAATTGCCATTCTCATGAGTCATGAGAAAAGCAGTCCAAGTCATAACAGTCTTGTAAAAAACAAAATATCAAAAGAATTAATTGCCTTATTATAGACAGCAAGTTTAGGGCACCCACATAACAGGCATCTAGGCATCAAAGTACAAAGACCAGCAGTAAGTCCCCATGGAAACTCTCAAAAGGTTACACAGGAAAGTCTGAACAACGCGGCTTTGTCACAACTTTCGTCCTCCACAAAAGCAGCGCCCAGGCCCCTCGGCCCTCCCCAGCGTTTCCCACATGGGGGCAAGGAGCATGCAGGAAGGAAAGAGAGGGAAGAGAGAGAAGAGTGGATGCGTCCACGGCCTCCCACTCCTGCAGAAAGTGGGCAGTAACTTCGGTCCCCAAGGGGAAGGGCAGCAGCTAACCCACCTGGCTCCCACCATGTGTCAGGTGCTGGAGGGGTGCGGGATGTTTGGCACCCGGGGAGGCAGGTCCCATCCTAAGGCAGTGAAGAGGGGCGAGGGGGTACTTGGGGCCATGCACGCACGAGTTTTGCCCAGTTAGCTTCATGCTGGAACAGACTTATCCCAGGACTTGGCAGGGAGCAGGCACGTCCCTCAGTTTGAGGATCACTGTCCCACAAAGCCCGTTTGGCTCATCTGTTTCTTCTTGTAGCCTTCTCTTCCACAGACACTGCAACCTAGCAGCAACCTGACAGATGAGGATCGGGGGGCTCTAAGGACCACTGGGATTAAACCAAACACATTTTAGTAGGAAAAGCATGCCCTCCAACACCTCGCTCAGGAAGAGATGAGTGTTACCGATTGCTTCAGGAAAGCTAAGAAATTGCAACGAGCACCTTAAACACAGGGTTGATCAGAAATAAAATAAAGTCTGTTTAACTCATCTGGATTCATGCTTCATATACATTAAGAAACATTTCTAGTTTAACTGCAGAGAAAGCAGAGGAGAGCCCTTTGCAAGCGGATATACTCAACTGTAAATTTCATTTCTGCACGACTAGTTAAACATAGTGTGTTATCTTGGTTTTGACAGCTCACGGAAATGGAGGTCCACTCAGGAAAAAAAAACCAAACTAAAGGTAAAGTAAGAAATTATAAGCCCTTTTTATGATCACGAGGTATATTCTTCATGCATAAATTGACCTCAGTGTGGCTTGCTCCCTCCAACTTGTGCTCTCGTCAATGCTCTTGAGTGCAACCTGCAGCTCCCACAGCTGAAACGTGAGTCAGATCTGTTTGTTTATCTTACAGAACATACAGCTAAGCTCTGATCAGCTTTCCATCAGACCAATGTGCTAATTCAACTTGCCCTGAAGCTGCTCAGTTGCAAGATCACAATCAGCACTGGTAGGAATAGGCAACAGGAGACTTGGGAAATGGGGCTGCCCCACTCACCTGCAACCCCCAGGGAGGCTGTATTCAGGGCAATGCATGTACATACACACGTGCTGCAGGTGGCTGCTCCGTATACGCAGAAGGCAGGAGCCTGCAGCTTCTGTCACTGTCTCTGCTTCCTAACAGGAGAATGATCCACCAAACCCATGAACACACCACCACTGGTACGGGTAACAGTTCAACACCAGCTCTGGTTCCTTGACTAACTTAAATTCTGAGTAATATAGAAGGCATCTTCCAAAAAGACAATGACTGCCCTAAGGGCTTTAATAGGAAGGAAAAGAAGGTGGTTTCATTTTTCCTGCAGCAAACAGATGGGAATATTCATGCAGAAAGCAACAGGAACCAACTGAATCCAGGCACTTCGTTAAACTGAGAGACACTGTGACGGCATTTTCCCTCCCCTCACCAAGGCAACTGATCCAGGGGGGGCACATAGACAGAAGACTAACCTTGACTAAGTACCATGGCAGATGAGACGTTGCTGTGGAGCACTGGGCACCATCCATCGCCGTTAAGCTCGGCAAGAGGCAACCCAGGAAGGAGCAAAGAAGCCATGTCACTTCCCGAGCTGCAGCGGCAGAGCGGTGACGCTGATTTACGGGCACAGGCAAGGAACAGGGGAGGCAGGGCGGAATGCTTTATTGAAGGCAAGTCAGGTCCCAGACGCAGCACAAGCCACTTTCAACCAACCTGAGCGATTAGGAGGTTGTTCGTCAGCATCCTGAATAACCAGGTTTTGGAACTGGCTGCTCTGCCTGGAACTTCTTGGAGCTTGACTGAAACCAGCCTGAACACAGACGGGGGTAGCCCTGGCTCACCGCAGCTGTATGAAAAGTTATTAGTATTTTATTTTTACTGCAAGTCTGATCATTGGCTGTTGTATTGCTTGCTTTGCACAGCGTGGGGCAAAATTTATTACAAGCAAGGTAACAGTAGCAAAAAACCCGTAAATACATGCTTGCAAAGGAAATGAAGTTTTATTACATACAAAAATGTACTAAAAGAATACATTGCCACAATTTATTACCTCATCTTCGCCATAGCCTGTGCACTTCATTTTAACTGTTTGGGGAGTAGCCTAGTCACATACTCCATGTTTACGAGAAAACTATTTCTCAACTATTTCTATTCCTTACCATCGAATGAAAAAACATTCAACATGATTATGCTTTCTGACTGTCGCGGTTTAACCCGGCAGGCAGCTAAACACCACACAGCCGTTCGCTCACTCCCCCCTGCCCCAGTGGGATGGGGGAGAGAATCGGAAAAAAGGTAAAACTCGTGGGTTGAGATAAAGACAATTTAATAGGACAGAAAAGGAAGGGAAAATAATAATAATAATAATGATTAAAAAATATACAAAACAAGTGATGCACGATGCGATTACTCACCACCTGCTGACCGATGCCCAGCCAGTTCCTGAGCAGTGGCCACGCCCCCCTGGCCAATCTCCCCAGTTTTTTGTTCAGCATGACATCATATGGTATGGGATATCCCTTTGGCCAGTTGGGGTCAGCTGTCCTGGCTGTGCCCCCTCCCAGCTTCTCGCTGGCAGGGCATGAGAAGCTGAAAAGTCCTTGACTAGTGTAAGCACTACTACTTAGTGTAAGCACTGCTCAGCAACAACTAAAACATCAGCGTGATATTAACATCATGCTCATCCTAAATCCAAAACACAGCACTATACCAGCTACTAGGAAGAAAATTAACTCTATCCCAGCTGAAACCAGGACTCTGCCCTAATAATATATTTGAAATTTGTAGGGTTGTAAAATGATATCCCAGCATGGCATTAGCTATTTTGATCTTTGATCTATTGGTGCCATTTAACTAGATGATAATTGTTTACCAGCTCAAAATACTGGCCTAGTAAAAAAACACTTCACTGTTCCCATAATACATTTTACAGCTAGAGGGTAAATATTTATTTTGTGTGGGTAAATTTTCTATTTTAATAGATGTTCACATGCTGTATTGCTCTTGTGTATCTGATTCTACATCCACCACAACCCATGGTCTCACTTGTTCACAATTTATTACAAAAGAAGCATTTTGAGAAAGAGCGCTCAAAACACCTTTACTTAGAGATGGATAAAAATTAATATGTCTATTATGCATAAGTCAGCTTCAGGTCTCAGGTTTGAAAGCCATCAGCAGGTGGATTTGCTCTAATCTGAGGCTGTCTGAGATCTTCTGATGAGCACAGAGTGAGGGGCAAGTCCTCCCATCCCTCCTGCCGGGAGAGATGCTCCGCTCCTTATGTGGTCAGCAACTCACAGGACAGTTAATCCTGATACTGTTGAACTCTGTAGAGAGTTTCCTGTCATCTCCTTACTGCTACTAGGTGATTATGAAAAATATTTCATTACAACCCAAAACCAAAAAAGTTTTCTATTTTTTTATAGAGCAAATGTATCTTCGGCAGTAGCCAAGCTACTTTCCCCACACTGATAATCCAACAGGACATAACTCATGATCAAGACCAGCCATCTCCACAAGAGATTGCTTTTTGCCTCTTTTAAAAAGCTGTTTCAAGTTGAAAAATTAGTTTTGATATGAAAGTTAAAACATTTCATCTTGAAACTGTCAGAATGAAGACTTCCAATTTCCTGGATAGTGTATTAAAATCTCAAAATAATTTCAGTATTTTTTCAAAGCCCACCCCAGCAGGAAAAGAACAGAGGATAAGCAAAACTGTTTGCCACATCAGACCACAGTTCTTGTACATTCCCACTCCTTCCTGACTCTGATAAAAAAAAAAGGCATTTATTATTTTCCGCAGCATACGTACTATCCAGCAAAGAACACCTTCTCCCTTTATTGGGAACATACTTGCAAACATGTGGCCAAAATATCACTTTTCACTCCAAATCTTTCAAAGTTCCTTTTGAAATATTTTCACTACAGTTCCTAATAAAGAATTAGGATTGATAGTAAACTATTAAAATTAATTAAGGCAATTAATTAGGATGAGGAAATTCAAATTAGCATATTTTTCCGGAGAACAAAGACCCAGTTTCACACAATGAATTCCTAAAGTAAGAGAGGCTGAACTCATGCCAACAGCATCTGGCCCAGCACACAGCTGGTCACTCTTCAGACTGTAGTCATGAGATCAAGTTGTGAAATTAATCTCTTATACCTGATTAAACCATGTCCTTCAGCTGAGAGACATCTTGCCATATTGCCAGAGCATGAACCCTGTACCTACAGTGCCTTTCGGCGTGGGAACTTATCCTTCAACTGTCTTCCTGCAGGGTCCCGTGCTCACGCTGCAGGGCGTAATTTACACCTGACAGCCCCGTGCAATTTAAACACGTGCTTTCCCCAAATTCTGCTAATGTTGCAAACAACTTGATTCACAAGCCAGCTTTTTAGGAGGCGCGTGACAGAGGTGAACAAACAGACGCTGCTGCTTTTGTTTCAAGGATGAAGCACAATAGCTTACAGGTTGGTCTCCAGTGGGGTTTTACAGGGATGTGTGCTCAAGCTTGTGGAACACAAAATTTTCATAAACGGTCTGGAAAGAGAGTGAATAGGGATGTGAATATGTTTGTTGGAAATGTTCCCTCCCTTACAACCCCAAATAACTTAGAAACAATGAAACACTGCAGAAGAAACTCATGATACAAAGTGACTGGGTGCTAGATACAAAGCCAGATTAAATTCAAAATAAGAAGAACGTTAAGTGATACTCATGGGGCAGGAGGGGTGGGAGGAGGGAAAGGACTTTCAGTATATAATGATGGGGTCTGAGCTGACCGTCACCAATCAGGATAGAGACTTTGGGGTTATCCTGAATAACACTGTCAAAATTTCAGGACTATTCCAAAATTAGTCAAAAAGTGATGTTAGAAATTATTAGGGAAGGAACAGAGAACAGAAGAGAATATCATAGTCCATCTGTATAAAAATATAATACTGATGCTACTTGAATACTTTTGTGCAGTTCCAGTTTGCCATGTACTTCAGCTAGAAGGGGTAAGAAGAAAGGCAAAAGGCATGAAACAAATTCTGCCTGCGAGATGATGAGATAGATCACGATGCCCCAGCCTGGGTGAAGAAAACAGAGGTTGTGCTAGACTTGTATACAATGACAGGTGGCAGAGACAGCGAGTGGGAAATAACTGCTCACCATCTCTTCCAACACGAGAACCTGGGTCAAAAAGTGAAACTGGTAATATCAAAAGAGATGTCACTTCATCCATTGAATAATTAAACTGAGGGAACTGACTGCTACGTGAATTAGGTGATAAAGATTTATCTAGGCTGGGAAGTGTCTGGAGAAAACTTATGAAAAGCTGTTACACGTAAAGATGTCCTCCTGGCTGAGGAAGCCCTGAGCTACAAACCTTTTGGGGGGGGGGGTCTTGTAACATGTACCAGGGAAGTACTGCTATACTCTTGAACCATTCTTCGCTGTTTCTTAGCTATCGTCCATTCCCAGACAGAGAACTGATACAAGGCCGGATAGACTTTTTTTGGTTATGACAGTATTTTGGGCTTTCTGATACATACACTTTTATGTCATTAGAAAAACAAGTTTCAAAGAGGTTCAGTCTACGTCACTTTTCCCCTGCATACAAGAATAAAAAACAGCTTTCATTAGAAAACCCACTGCTGCCAGGCTAATTCTACGATGTTGGGATGTTCAGCCTGCTTTGGAAAGGCAAAGCAAAAGACATCAGCAAACAGAAAAGACTGCAAATCAGGAATGGAGCTGATGGGTTGGCAGAGTCCTGATCTTGCTCAGCATTCACAAGCTGCAGATAAGGAAGCCTCAGGTCATCACAGCACAGTGCTTCACCACAGCTGTTGGGGTGGCTGTGTAGAAGTAGGTTGTTCTTCACAGGTGCCTTTTGAGCAAAGATTTGCAGGGCTAATTTTGATAGTAACACCCACCAACAGAAAGCTAGAAGTAGCCTCACTGTTTTTTTTCTGAAAGGAAGAGATGGGATATGAAATGGGCTGTTTGAGAACCAACTGTGTATGAAATATCTATGGCATCATTTGAAAGGGTTTTGTTTTGTTTTATTTTTACCTCAGATAATATTTTTCCTACTCTCTTTGAATGCCTTGCACACCAAAAATGAGGTACAGATATAAATTTTATTTGTCGGACAATGAGAGCTTGAAATGTAACTTCCCATTTTGGATCATGAGGGTATTTATACCTACTTTGGTTTCTTTAAAGAATTTTAGACTATATTGGCTAGAGAGCGTGACAAAATAGATACATGAGTTGAAAACAATTTTTACTCTTCACAGATAAGACTATTCTTACAAAATTTTCCCGGTAAGAAATTTCAAAAACTGACATGGGGTTGTTGGTTGGATTTCATTGCTAGCGAAATATATGTTGTTGTGTCATGTCATAAACAGAAAACTGAAGCACCCTTTTTAAATTCTCAGCACTGCTGACACTTCCAACAAGTACTTTGGTATTGGTTTTGGTCTTATCTATTTCTAACAGACAGCCTCATGCCTTGGAAATCTGACCTGAAAGAAAAATTCAGCCCCAAGTATCTGCTGTCAATTGTGCAGAAAATAGGAGATGACAGCAAAGTCACTTCTGCATGCTGAATTAGATCTCTCTCCAACATCTTCTAATGTCATTATTAGCACTCAAATACACTGTGTCAAAATGTGTCCGTATAGGGAGACGGACCAGGCAACATCAAATTTATCTCTTAGTCAATATGAGAAGCTGGTTTTGATTCAGACTTTTGAATAGGGAGAGACTCTTAAGAAAAAGTATCTGCTCCACCATGAAGGTTTGTTTATGAATGTGGATATTATAATGGGTGGAAGCAGTTAGGAAAAAACTGTATTATGCAGTTTCATTGAAT
This sequence comes from Aptenodytes forsteri, assembly GCF_000699145.1. Classification (NCBI taxonomy): domain Eukaryota; kingdom Metazoa; phylum Chordata; class Aves; order Sphenisciformes; family Spheniscidae; genus Aptenodytes; species Aptenodytes forsteri. The sequence continues at coordinate 1,584,979 of NW_008794451.1, forward strand.
TGCTGGAATCAATAGCGCAATATGAGTTGCTAAAATCATCAGTATGAGCCTTAGTGCTTATACTCCAACTGGTCAATGGTGCAATGTGAAGAGTTTCAACAAGAAGCTCATCTGCAAGAAGGCTACTCTCCGCTTCAGAGCTAGCCTTAACAGCAAATACCAATTCTAAAACAACCACATAAGTGTGGATTTAAGTGTATCAGATGGTTTTAGAACAATACTTAAAGGATGGCAGAAGGGAATCGCATCTGCAAAGATTAAATTCAAGTAATTTGTTCACAGTTTTCTTTCTTTCTGACAAAATGTATCCAAATAAGAGTGAATAACCAGACACACAAGGCACTTAACTACTGACAGAAAGCAATTCCTGGAAAGTCAGCAAAGTCTATCCCTGTAGCACTAAGAAGAAAAAGAGTGTATCACCTAAACACAATGTCAGTGCCTAATAAATAGCAAAACCAGTAGTCATTACAGCTCTACACCCTGCATCTGTATGGCAAAGTTCAGAAGGTTAATAGGAGAAATGAAATAAACTACAATGGAAAAGGTTTGGATTCTCATACACATGGGACTATTAACTAACCTAAAGAGAAGAAAAGGCTACTTAATTCCATTAATAAATGGATATCAATAAACTTCTATGTAGCAAGATTCTTCCTATTATTTCATCTTTTTATGGCCTCTTAATAAAATTGGATGACCACCAAAAAACGATTTATGAATGTTTTAAATATTTTGGGTTTGGTTCTTACTGAGCGTGTGAAGTGGTTATAAGCCATTTACACTAATCTTCCACAGTGGAGGTGGTCGTGCTCTGCCTTCTGTTCTGGGCTCACAGATTTGTAACTAGCACACGCTGTGTTCTGAAAATGCTTAGGAAAAAAAAAAAAAAGTAGTACAAACACTTCCACTCCTTAATATGATTTAATCCTGTGCAACAACAGAGAGTCTACGCAAATCTTAACATTCTAATTTCTTAACTTCTAATAGCACAGGAAGTTAACCATGATCAATGCATATTTTAATGCGAAAACTAAGTATCTCGCTATCTTACCAAAAGTGAATTTTACTTTTTCCTATGTTAATTGTAAATATTTTTAAAGTGGACTTCAGCATACAACTTTAACCCAGATTTTAATCATCTCATTAGCATAAAACATATGCAGACACAGTTTCTCGTACCATATAATGGTACTCCTTAACAGAGAAGTATGCTGTCATTTCAGGTGTGAGTATACACGGTATATATAAGGCACACCAACTTTTGCCAGCTGCAGCCGAGTGAACTTGTAACTCCTCAGCTCATTGCCAAATTAAGACTGAGCAAAAGACTAAAGGGCCAACAAGCAAGAGACCAGCAGGAGAAAAGACGTGCACAGATGTTATCTCATAACCTTTCCCCCTTTCTATTCCTTTTCTCAATGGCCTGCATATAAACAAGAGTTTACTTCAATGTTGCTTCCAATGTTTAAAGTTCTGTCTGTTTGTCCATTTCTATGGAAAGAGCAAACCCCCTGTTGGTTTATTCGAAGGTACAGGGAGAGAGAGGCACAGCCCATCTCCCCTGCTCCCCCACCTCCCCTCTAAAGTCAGGCTGGGAAAGTCGGTGCTATTTTTAATCTCATCACAGAAGAACAAATTCAGCCAAGGCTGCCTCAACCCCAGCAGCCTAGAAAAGATAAGTCTTAATCTTGAGCATAGTTTGGGGGAGGGAGCAGGGGCAGAAGGCATAAGGACAAACACTGGCTACAGTTACTGCCACTCAGCTAAGCCTTTCCAGGCAGTAGACTCTTCAGGATAATCAATTAACCCTGAGTTAAAAGAACAAGCTAGCACTAGTCTTGCTCCATATCTTCATCTGTCAGTTGATACACCTTACACGATGCGAGTCTGCAGACTGACATTCCTCCAACAAATGCACCAAAGATCAAAGATTTTTAAAATAAACTGTAAGAAGGTGGGGGTATAAGCAAGGTCACTGCTGCAGCAAACGATGAACACAACAAACAGGTATAGTTTTTAAAGCAGCTCTTTTCAAAGACTGAGCAGGGACCAGGCACTATTCACAACTACAATGGCACGGGATCGTTCTTCAAAAGGAAGCGATAAATGGTTTCTTGAAGGGCAGCCTTGCATTTGGAAAGGAGAAATGGCAGAAATTACTGAGCAGGTGTGTAAGTCACAGTGTTTCTTGTAAGCCCTTGCGCCCCTCTCCTGGTAGGGAGAACTCCAGCACCCTCTTGCCTAGGTCAGCGGCTGCCTCCCTGCAATCACAGAGCTGGGGTTTGGATTGCTCTACTTTGGTCTCCTGTCAGGGGGTGGAAGAGATTTTTATACCAGATGGGCAAGTAAAGGGAAATTGATGGTGGGGAAATACCTGGGAATTCAGTTCTAACAGGGATGACGTAACAGGAACACGTGTCCAGCGTAAGTCATCATTTGGTAGAGCCCCTACCCCAAAGAACCCAATCTGCAAATAGATACAGGAGAAGGCTTTGTCAAGTACTTCTCAAATGCACTAATAAAGAGGCAGCCAAATTAATCTACATTCCTAACTTTCTCTTAGATATATTCCCCAAAGACAGACAGGAATTCGAAAAACCTACAAGTCTAAACCACATAATTTTAAGCATATTAATCATTTCCTGAAAGGGACATATAGTTGTCAGAGCCATACCGTTAACCCAAGAAATCAACTGTGTATGTTTTTTGTTTCTCAGAATGAGTTTCTAAGTGATGAATTAGATGAAACAGTCACCTTCCCCCCATCCCTGCCAAGTAAATGGCAATAACAGTAGGAACCAGGAAAAAATTGTGAAAGCGAAGAATCAGGTAACTAAAATTGATGAAAGGATTTATTAATTCAGATTTACAGAGGGTTATGTGAGAACTCCCAACCAATGATAACAGTGCTCAGAAAAATGTAGTGTTTCACATCAGAACACAACCTCCAGCATCCTCCTGCACAGGAAGGAATGAACAGCTCAAGATAGTGACATGGCATAAAGTAAAAGGTGAGAAAAAGGCACATGATGAATCACTAAGCTACCACAGATGAAGTAACAGATCCACCATTTACCAAACATGTCTCCACACAAACATCTTGACATTTAGGTCTGGCCTACAAATACCTCCTGCAGCTTTAGTCACAATTATCCTACCAGCAAGTCTACAATCCTGTGCACAATTTGACAAACAACCTTGGCAGTGGCCTGTGGACCAAAAGTCATGAACTGGATGAATTTCGGTCACCAAGGTTGGTGTTTTTGCCTGTCTCCAAACTCAGCGGCACAGCTAACCAAGCACGAGAAGCAGCCACCCCACATCCTCCCCTTATCTCTACCCGAACCCACTTTGTGATTCGATCTCCTAAAAAAATGGGAAAAAGGAAAGAGAAAGAGAAGTGGGGAAAAAGGATGGGAATTACCCAATATGTCTAAAAGAAAGATAAAGTGTGGCAAGTAAATAATGAAGTCGAAATAACCCGTATGGGTACTAAGTACATATAATACAGTACTTTATCTTCAGCTCACACAGATCTCTAATTTAATAAACTCAGCAATTAAAAACCGATTGTAATTGTACACAAGATGCGTGCATGCTTCTCTTTCTGATCCTGCTCAGCTAAGTTTCTAGCTCAAGGAATAATTAAATTTCCCTAAAATGATCTCACAAGGCTTTCCTGCACTGAGGAACCGGGCCCACTCATGCTATGCTACGTGAGCAAACAAGTTTGTGGAGAAACAAAGACCGATAAAACTTTCTTTTAGCATTCTTCACACTATAGATGGGCATGAAAATAGTCCCCAAAGAAAATTAGACAAACCACTTTTTTCCTTTCCTTTTTTTGTGTGTTTAGATAAAACATCAAAACAATCAAAAACACTTTTCAGACCAATAAATTTAACTGATGAAGACAACCATTAGCACAAAGTAATTCCTGAACGTATAGATATTCATTATTTTCTTTCAGAACCTATTACTTATTCTGGTAACTGTAAGGCTATTGGAAACCCAGGAAAACGTCCATACTGATTCTCAATACTCTCTATTTACTCTCTGTTTTACAAAGGGTCTTGCAAAGAGCCTCAAAAGGTAGCAGACAGATCTAATGGCAATGCAACCATCATACACATCACGCCGGCACCGCCTGCCCTCAGCAGTCCTGGATTACATATGCTCTCGGCCTCTTACCAACCATGATCAAAGTGCAATTTTAGTTACGTTTCATATAAGTTACCTGGAATGCCAGAGATAATATAAAGGTCCTATAAGCATTCAGAATCTATCTAGCCTAGTTTTCCTCATATTGTGTCTTTTTACACAAACTCTTACGAGAAAGACAATTAACATACTTTTAAGGAAAGCTAACTTCATTTGAAACATTCCAGAGGATGCTGTGTTTGGTTTTGGTTTGGTTTTTTTAGATCAAGCTTGAATTTCACTTTAGTAGAGCCAAGGTTTTGACTTGTACCTCATGGTAGGAAGACCTCGTGCAAGACAAAAGGAGTTATACAGCCACAGTCATAAAGAAACCAGGTCCATGGGTATCCTCACATTTCAAAAATCAGGTGAATCAGCCAGACCCAGGCTCTGGGGGAAAAAAAAAAAAAAAAAAAAAACTCCTTTAATTTTTTTTGCCAGAGAAAAGGCCTATTCTAATAGCCAGGAAAGATTAGAGACTTATTATTGGAGCTAGGAGCTTTACGGATACTCGTATTAATAAAAGAAACAGCATTCTCTGTATTGAACTTATAACTAGTAAATGTAATTTTAACTATTTGCTCAATCATGTGGTTTTGGGACCCACACATAAAGTTATAAACAAACCACATGGAGAAAAGGGCAGAAAATTACTTCAACAAAAGAAGTGAATGAAAAGCACTCTTTCTAGCTATAAACTTATATATTTGTGGTCAATATTTAATCATATTTGTGTAACACTACTTCTGCAATTAAGTTTCTGCACC
>NW_008794451.1:1590003-1644514 GCF_000699145.1 Aptenodytes forsteri
TGTGCACCATAGTCGCAATGAAACAACACAAATAGCTGCTTTCATTTGCAACAGTTTGATTTCTGAAAAGAACATAAAATTAACTACACTAAAGATTTTTTTTTTTTTTTTAAGGCACCCTGGTGCTTGAGAAATCATTCTAGGAAGAAATCAGCAGGAAGTGTACTTCTCTCTTAAGTTTGCAGGTACAGTAGTACAAATTTATGTCTTTTTTCTCCATTTGTTAGTTGATTAACATACACACAGGGGACAAAAAGACAAACTAGAGACCTACTTTGATATTCCCATTCCCACTTTACATTTCAACAGACACAGTCCCTTCAGCTGAAGGACCAGATACTCTGTCCCCATCCTGAACCTCAAAAGCCTCAAAAAGAAATGGTGATAATGTCATTGTGGTGTTTGCAATTAAAATCCTCCATGGACCTCCTTGGTACAGACAGGATCTGCCCCTCAGGGGCTGCAACATCCAGGGAGCACTTCACAGAGTGCTTCTGTGGTGCAGAGGAAAGGAAGTTCAGAGGAGAAACTTCCCTATGTTCCTGCAAGAAAGCAAGTTAACAGGAAATGGAGGAATTTGAGCAAAAGAATAGTCCTCAGCTGTGCTGAGTGAAAGCAAACCGAATAAAGTTACCCAAGGCTCGAGTAGTTGTGTGAAGGAACTGTACTTCACAAACAGAAAGGTCACAGACAAGGGACAGATATTTGCAGTTCCTAAGGCCAATTCTGTTCTGGATTCAGGTGATGCTCAGAAGGTAGCAAAGGCCGAGTAAGAGGAAACTACAATAAATCTCTTCCTTGCATAAAGATTTCGATAGTATTGTGTTTGAGAAACAAAAAGTCTGGGTAACGTTGCTACAAACACTAGGAAAAGCTATTCCTTGCTTCCCTTTCAGCACTACTGACAACCTGGTCAAACAGCTCAGTAAGCATGAAAACATGCTGCATTGCAACAGAAAGACCTTCCCCAGCAACAGTGCTGACAAAACGCTGGAATCCAAACAAACGATCAAAGTCACCAAGTGGCTGTGCATCAGCTGAGCCCTGGTGACTGTCAGAGTGCATTCTCAGCCTACAGCAAAAGCCGGATAATTCGGCTTTACCCAGCCTGCAGCCTGAGCAGGCTAAGTTACACCGGAGAAGGCTAAAGGTACCCTGAATTCTGCACCTTGCACAGTGTAGAAACATGCACCCAGCTCAGCTGACATCTTAGTGTGATAACCAATGATACCTCGGTAAATAAACATCTAAAATGCTCTAATGGGTCAGAGCAGAGGTGCAGCTAGCCCAGCACTCAGTCTCTGAGTGGAGGTGTTGGTCAGGGGGAGCGCAGGAGCCCCAAGTGTTCCCCCAGCAACCACAATTGCTGGATTAGTGATGGCAGCACACACATTCCTGCCTAGTCCTTTAGTATCTATTTATGGACATGTTGCCCAAGAATCTACACAAACTGTCTTCGAAACTGCCTGCCTCCATAACCTTCTGCAACAGCAAGTTCCAGAAGTTCACTGCTTTACAAAGCAATACTTTCTCCTGCTTTTAAGAGTTACTGTCTCCTACTTCCATCAAGAGCCCCCTTGTTCCAGTACTGAAGGATTTGGTGTAAACCGTTCTACATTCAGCTTTTCTACTATCCACTTATCCTGTGCTAACTTAATTTCTTCAATAACCTTTGAAGTGGAAGCCTCTTACTGGCTTGTTGATATTGCAGTAAGCTATGTGCACTGTATCTCCTGTACCCACATGTCTACAATACCCTCACAGCACGGCACTGTGGTTGGACTTCCCTCCTCCACAGAGGCACTTGCTGTTCCCCAACAGATCATAGAATCATAGAATAGTTTGGGTTGGAAGGGACCTCTAAAGGTCATCTAGTCCAACCCCCCTGCCGTGGGCAGGGACATCTTCAACTGGATCAGGTTGCTCAGAGCCCCGTCCAACCTGACCTGGAATGTTTCCAGGGATGGGGCATCCACCACCTCTCTGGGCAACCTGGGCCAGTGTTTCACTACCCTCAGCGTAAAAAATTTCTTCCTTATCTCTAGTCTGAATCTACCCTCTTAGTTTAAAACCGTTCCCCCTTGTCCTATCGCTATAGGCCCTACTAAAAAGTCTGTCCCCATCTTTTTTATAAGCCCCCTTTAAGTACTGCCAGGCTGCAATAAGGTCTCCCCAAAGCCTTCTCTTCTCCAGGCTGAACAACCCCACCTCTCTCAGCCTTTCTTCATAGGAGAGGGGTTCCATCCCCCTGATCATTTTCATGGCCCCCTTCTGGACCCGCTCCAACAGGTCCATGTCTTTCTTATGCTGAGGGCTCCAGAGCTGGACGCAGTGCTGCAGGGGGGGTCTCACCAGAGCAGAGCAGAGGGGCAGAATCTCCTCCCTCGACCTGCTGGCCACGCTGCTTTGGATGCAGCCCAGGATACGATTGGCCTTCTGGGCTGCGAGTGCACATTGCTGGCTCATGTCCAGCTGTTCATCCACCAGTACCCCCAAGTCCTTCTCAGCAGGGCTGCTCTCAATCCTTTCATCCCCCAGCCTGTATTGATACCGGGGGTTGCCCCGACCCACGTGCAGGACCTTGCACTTATGTCTAGCCATGCATTGAATAGTGTTATTCTTTAAAAGGGATGCTACCACCTCACCAAGGATGGAGGTCAGACACACCGGTCTGTAGCTCCCAGGTTCCTCTCTAGAGCCTTTTTTATGGACAGGACTCGTACTGACAACCCACCAGTTCCCTGACTTGCAGCCCCTGGCAATGCACCGGTGGGCCAGCAGCAGCGCAGCTCCTAGATAGTCACTTCAAACTGATTTAGCTCCTCTGACCTGCCTGCTACCAAAAAAAAAAAAAAAAAAAAAGGGGGGAAAAAGCTCCTCCCTTACACCTTTGCCTTTTGCACAATACAAAAACAACACACCACCACCACACACACAACAATAAACTCACGTGAAAGATCTCCCCAGCATCTCCAGCAGTAAAGACCGACACAAAGAATTCACTGAGCATCTCTGCCCCAGCCTTTTCTCTGAGTGCCCCAGTTATGCTGCTGTTGTCAAGTGGTCCCACTGATTTCCTGGGTTTGATATACTTAGGAACTTCTTGCCAACAGCTTGAGCATCCTTTGTAAGGCACTTTTCTAATTCTTCGTGAGATTTTTAATTTCCTGTTTGTGTTTGACCTGCCATGTTTTAAGGACTTTCCTCTTCTGCTCATTCGAGCAGGCTTTCCCTTTTCCAGCAGCTGGCCATTTTGCTACAGTACCCTCCCCAATGTTTCTATCAAGGGAGGTAGGCTCCTGGGGGTGATTTTGTTTTCTCTTCTTATTGTGGGACATATTTGGAGGCTTCTAATAACTTTATTAGAATAACTGTATTTTTAATAGCCTGCAGGCTGCTTATAGGCTTTTTGGACTAATTCTTTAAGGATTTGTTGCCCAATTGCCTCATTGTTCTGCAGACCCTATACTTGAAATCAAATGACCATGTGTAACATGTATTTGTTCTGCTCTCTTCAGCTATGGAGTTCAACCTAATCTTATGATGGTCACTAATTACTAAGCGGCTCCAGTGCACCACTCCAGACCACGTCCAGAACAGCATCTTTCTGGATGCACCAGGTGTTCTGGGAAGCAGCCACTTCACATGTCTGGACGCATCCTCTCTGTCTCCCGTCCTGATGAGGCACCGATCCAGCCTCCATGGGGCCCCTGTTGAAACCTCCCACTGTTGCTGCCTGTCCTGAATTTGCAGCTTCTCTACTCTCATTTCACATTTCCTGAGCACTATTACGGGTCTGAGCAGGGGGCTGGTAACACAATCTTAGCACTACGTTTTTTATTAGAACACAGGATTTCTGCCCACAGGGGTTCCACAGGTCTGCTCTTCTCCCGTAATATTTTTATGCTGTTGCACTTTATAAAATGCTTCATGTACAGTGCCACTCCCCTGACTGTATGTCCCTCTCATCTTTCCTATAAAGCTGATATAGCCTGGCAGCATTGATAATCCTTCTTCTACCAGGCCTGTTTTTTCAAGGTTATCATTTCACACCAAACAGTCCAATACCCTCATCTTAGGCCTTAAAGCCGGTGGGGCAGCACTTGTAAGTTTTTCCGTTCCTCCATCTCTTCATACTGCTTGTTAACTGACATTGCAGACGCTCTGAGGACTCCCTTTCTTCTTACACTGTGCTCTTCTTTGCCCCTTACAGCCTTGTTCGGCGTACCTCTGAAAATCAGCCATGCTCCCACTGCAGCTCCCGGTTTTCCTACCCCTGAAGAAGCCCCTGCTACGGGAGCACCTCATTGCAAGAAGACACTGCAGCATCAACTGACAGCAGTCGCATCTGGGAGATCAGGTCACTCTTTTCTAACAGCTGCTTCCTTCCCCAAAACTTGCATCCTCCTCAGCAGCACAGGGGCTGCTGCCATGGTGGAGGTGGGACTCCTTTACCACGTCTGTGGAGGCTTCATCTGCAGCCTTGCCAGCCTTGTTCACAGCTAATTGGAAGACGCACACACAGAGCAGCTCTATGGGGCCCTATCACTTACTGGTGAAAACAGGGGATTGAAATGAAGCGGCCCAGAAGAACAAAGGAGAAAAAACACTGAATGGGCAAGGTCAGGTTATATGAAACCAGTCCTGATTACACTATTTCAATTTAACTAATATTCATCACCTCATCAGCACAACCCTGCCTGCATTCTGCACTCCTTCCTCAGCAACATCCATCTGTCAAATTATGCACTCCTTGCTGAGACCAGAATATTATGGCTGCAAGAAAGCTTTTAGCCCATCATAGTTGCTACTGCAAAGTAATAAATAATACTTAGGGGAAAAAAAAAAGTGGGGGATTTTTTTTTAATTGCATTTGACTGGGTTGATGACTTTCACCTCTTAATGCTATGTTATTATTGCTACAGTGGGAAGACATTTAGCTTCTAATTGTGTTTGAGACATCTGTGAATGACTTGCTATTGCTTTCTCTTCTTACAAAAGATTGGCTTCTGGCTCAACTGAAGAAGAAAAACCCACCAAAACACCTGGGCACCAGAACCATGCTGTTCTGACTGCTGATCCATCTGCAGAACAAGCTGGCTACCTGCTTGATCCAGGATAGTTCAAGAGGGAGAAACTCTTCACGCGTCTCTGTAGCTATGCATCCCTCACCCAGAGACAGGGGGCAATTTGTTTGTTAGCTACTCACTAGGTCCGTTTGTTTCTATCAAAGCATTTTAGAAATCGACTAACTCATAAGAGTCATCACATGTGCGAGCCAGGTGTTGCAATGTATCAGAAGAGGAACTAGAAATGGAGGGTTTAGCAAATGAACAGGTACTTTGACAGCAGCAATTTTGTTTCAGCGGGAGAGATTTGCTTATCAGTTTGATTTATCGGTTCATTTCACTACTTATTGAATTCTGATTGAAAAAAAGGCACCTGAACAACTTTAAAATATTTTTTTAAATTGTTCTGTATGACATAATTGATAACCATCATTTATCTAGAAAGACAAATTGCCTTTTGATTGGCTGTCTGCTATAATAATTACAACCTGAATAATCAAATCCTTTCAAAATAGCTTTCTCTTGTCAAAAAATAAAAATATAGAATGAAAACAGACATTACGTGCAGCTTCTAATGTTTTTCTCTTTTCCCCCTTATAATTAAAGGGCTTGATATTCCAATAGCTGTTTTGCCATTGTTGTTACTAAAATGATCTGGAATTATTCTAAAGTCTCTCTCCATATGTATGCAAGTATTTCCATACTATATCACCACCATTTTTTTTTTAAATTACTCTTACTACGGTCAGCAATTCATTTTTTCTTCTCACGATGGAACAAAAACATTTCACACTGGCATTATCTCATTCCCCCCCAACTGAGATCAACTAACGCCACAAGTATTCTTCCGTAAAGAGAAGAATTTATAGCAAACATTTCCTTTGGATTGAGAAGTAGTCTCCTGCTCTGCTTGCATTAATAGTCTTAAGTTAAACATTTTAAGCAACGTCTTTATTTCTAACTTCTAAAGCAAAATAGGTCATGACTTGAGAACCTCCCCTCTGAGGTACTGGGCTCAAAGGACTAGATTCAAAAGTTCAGCTTACCGAGTTAACAGGGAAATCCAAATTCTCAGTCCTACATGTCATCAGAAGTATGGAAAAAAATTAAATAAGAGAAAAAAAGCCATTAATTGTCCATACCCATAACTATTAGATGATCGGTACAAGCCAGCTGTACACCTGACTCAAGTTAAATTCTGCATTTTGCAATAATGTCTTTGAAGTGATAATGGGAAGAGGGAAAGGATTGTTATTATGAGCACAAAGTGCTAATCTGCTGTCTAGGTCTTACTGAACCTCTCCCCTAACATTTAATCTAAAATGCTTTCAGCTCTTAAATTCACTTTCCAAAACCAGTAGGAGGTTAAAGCAGGACCCAATGGGAGGTTACATTTATTTAATATTCAGTCCTTTCTCAGATGAAATACTGCAGTCTATCCTCACAGGTATTTGTCAAACCATTAGAGTAATGGTTTATAGCTATTACGTGAAATTGTAGTTCTATTTGTAACTACCGTTGACAAAGAATAAGCAAAGTGCATTCATTTTCTTTGAAAAATACCCAAAACCTTTGCCATAGAGCGCTGAGGGAATGTGCCCTGTTAACTAGTTCAGAGCTGTAAGCCGAGGCAATGCTAGTAAACATTGTTTAGCAAGCAGGAACCTGCATCTCTAATGCCTGCTCCAGCACTACCGTTCACACCTTACAGCTCTATCGTTCACTGCAGACGCATCCTAAGAGCCCTCTGGCACGACTCCAGTTCCTGTACCTTCACGTATTAACAGCACCTGTAAAATAATATTCATAACTAGATCTAGAAATCAGTTATTTTTGTAACAGCCAGTACATTTAGCACATATTAGTGTACTTACATTTTTCTAGTATCCATTAGAAAAATAAGATCATCAGAAAGAAGCAGTAATAACATAATGAAATACACAGAACCATCAAACTGAACGTGTCACAGAAATCTCTTATGTGCAATTTACTTGAAGTGCAACGTGCACAGCTTCCATCAACTCTGTGGATCTCAATTTTGAATTTGCTCTTATGCACTGAGATTTATTTCTAGGAGTTTAATTTTTACTTTTCTCCCTGTATTTTGCTAAAACCTATGAAGAATTTTGAGAAGGAATAAGACAATCTATAATTTCTCTTAGAAAAAAAAGACTAAAATCAAATTAAACGCTCCTTGCAGAGATAAAACTCCCTAACTCAACAGCCTAGCATAAGATAAACTTGAGTTTAGACTACTATGTAAAGTGGCTGTACAAAAAAGTCTGATTTCCATATTTGTCAGCTCTAGCTGACCACTGATTATCACTACAGAAATAAAAATATTTTTTCAAACTTTATCTTCAAACAGGAATCTGAAGTGTGATTGAGGCAACTTATTTTGAGAGATTAATACCTTAGTGTGGCTGGGCAGTTTTGACTTGCATTAAAAATTTTTCATTTACATGTCATTCTCACTGACAGTGGATAAAAGAGCAACGAGTAGTACTTGTTGCTACCACTTTGAAAGCTATCCTTTAATTAAAAGGGAATCTGATGTGAAACACTGCCTTTTATTGAGAACACCCAATTCATGAGAGAATTTTTTTTTCAGTCCTGTTAAAAAAAGAAAGTCCACATAAAAATCTGGTGTCATTCTGCTTCTTAGAAATAGTTTCATAACTTATTTTGCTTTCAATTTTTGTAATTTTGCAGTCAAGAAATAACTATTGATAAGAGTAATCTAGACTTTGGGAAGCGCTGTTGCAGAATCAAAATAACGTGACCAAGAAAACATGTTTGCTCTATTTTGGCTTTTGGTTAAAAAAAAAAAAAAAAAAAAAGATTTTCAAGCTTGAAGCCAGCAGTGTCCCTTCGCTGTCACAATGAGCACAACCAGGGCACAGTTTGGGCCCCTGCCAGCTGCCGGGCTTCAGCCACCCTCATAGGACGGTGCCTTCAAAACACCCACAGCTGCAGTCCACATGTAAAGGACAGGTAGAAAATTCCCAGGTTCCTGAACAAGACATACCTTCCTTTGCTCCCGACCATTGCCGGGGTGAAACTACACTGCTGACAATTATGTTATTTTCTTTCTCAAATTAGACCCTCTTAAAAAGCTTTTCCTGTTATTGCAGCCCCTGCAATATGAACTCACTATGAACATCTACATATCCAACTGCTACTTTTATTATTTCCTCAATTCCAGGATTCTCAACATCAAGGGTTTTTTCTTTTTTTTTTTTTTTTAATAAAAAGCTACAATTAAGGTATGAAACACCTATAGTTACATTTTAAGTGTAGTCAGTTAATAATGACGGTTAATCACAGCCTTCTGAAGGAAGATGCTACTGAAGACCACAGCTGAGTCACACCATCGCGAACACAGAGACACACAGCCAGGCAGACAAACTGACTCTCAACCATGGCTTCCCACATAACACTAACTCTTTTTTTTCCACATCTCCCAAACCTATGAAGTCAACAGCACTAAAATGCTACGGGCATAAATACAACGTCTGTGACAAATCCAGACACGTTTGTTTTCACTAGCTACCAGTGATTTTCCACACAGGTTTACAATGCTCTATAAATAACAAGCAATAACTGATGACTCCTCTGCTCCCGTCCCAGCACCGAGCGGCTGGAGAGGCCGCCAGCAGAGGACAGCCACCACAGCAAAGCCTGAGACACCTCCAAACAAGGAGATCACCACCGGGTGCCTGGCACTAGCCTGAACCATGCTGCTCTGCCCCCAGAGGCACAGAGGGTCCTAGATGTCCCCTCTGTTGCTCTTAATGATTTTTTTTCAGCAAAAAATCAAGTGGGGAACACTAGTACTGAGGAACACATCCTGAAACATTTCCAAGGATGCCAAGAGGCACTCCAACGCCATGGCAGCTTGCTCAGCTGGGGAATGGCCACCCAGCCAAGCGCAGGGCCCTGCAAGCACGGCCAAAACCAGAGCTCCTGGGAGGCACAGGGCAGACTGGCAGCATAAGGGTTATACATATTGAGCATTCAATTGCTAGTTTGCTTCTTGCCCTTTGATAACCAGAAACCAAATTGCTTTTCTGTTGCATAAAGCATCTTTCAAATTCAATTGCTTATCTCCTCATTCATTCAAGAAAGAGAGACCTCAGATTTACAGGAATGAGATCCCACAATACGAATATACTATATTAAACATACAACAGACATTTGAAAAATAACCAAAACACACACTATTGATTTTAACCTTCAATATCAAGGTATCCTCCAGCGGTCTCAACTGGATCCAGGCTATAAGAATTTCGAATTATTTGAATTCCTATATACGGGACAAGCATTTAGCTATTAACATCCACCATAAAACATATTTTCAGTTGTTATTATGGCACTATTACTACGTGGAATTGAATACTGCGAACCACGCTGCCGCTGAAGCAAGAGGGGCCGCTTCCCCATAGGCAATCCCCCGCTGCCATGGGGGGCAGGTGTGCCGCCAGCGGGTCCGGGACGGAGCAGGGCAGAGACCCTGGCCAGTCCTCACACCTAAATGAGACACCCGCCTGCAGGCGGGCACTGCGCTTATAACGAGCTGCTTGAAGAGCATTTATCATGTTAATTACACTATGCAAGGGTTTAGTTACGATCCTGAGGAATTCTGTGTCTACTTGGTGAAAGGTTACCTTGAAGTAAAAAGCGTAAGTGTACTTTATGTTCCTCAGGTACCTACGGTACCGGCAAGAGGTCTTCTGTTAGAACCACAGAATCATAGAATCATTAAGATTGGAAAAGACCTCTAAGATCATCGAGTCCAACCATCGACCCAACACCACCAGGCCCACTAAACCATGTCCCTAAGCGCCTCATCTACACGTCTTCTAAATACCTCCAGGGATGGGGACTCCACCACTTCCCTGGGCAGCCTCTTCCAATGTTTAACCACTCTTTCAGTAAAGACATTTTTCCTCATGTCCAATCTAAACTTCCCCTGGCGCAACTTGAGGCCATTTCCTCTCGTCCTATTGCTTGTTACTTGGGAGAAGAGACCGACCCCACCTCGCTACAACCTCCTTTCAGGTAGTTGTAGAGAGCGATGAGGTCTCCCCTCAGCCTCCTTTTCTCCAGGCTAAACAACCCCAGTTCCCTCAGCCGCTCCTCATAAGACTTGTTCTCCAAGTCTGCCTGTTTCTTAACTTCCAAGCTCTGCGATTTTTAAAAATCACTACGAGTGAAGAAGGAAACAAGGGAGTGGAGGTGGTCCCAGACTGAACACAGGGCCCGACGTGGCCTCCGTGGGGTCTCACAGAGCCAAGAGACCCTGCCCTGGGCACCCCCCACCTCCTGGGGCTGGGCCCACAGGGAGCCAGAGCAGGAGAGGGGCCACAGGTGCTCTCCGCTCCCACCGTAAATTCCCTCTTACCAGAAAAGGAAGGAGGGGAGATATTTTTTTTCTCCGCAAGTGCTATGGGTGTTAGAAATACTTCTGCCCAGAAATCCTGAGCTCTGACACAAATAACCAGGAGCGCACGTCCGGGTCTGTGTAAGTCTGACAAGTACACCCCAGCCCTCTAACACAGGCGCAGCCCCCTGCAGCAGGCCCACCACACAGGGCTGTCCTGGGTTTCGGAGGGAGGACCGGGCCTTGTCAGGCTCTCCATCCCCCTGCGGCCACAGAGGAGTCCCCAGAGAGCAGCGAGCAAGCGATGGCTTTGTTGTGGCATTCGAGCGTTTTGTGGGAGGCCGGCCACCCTGGGGCAGGGAGCTGGTCTGTGTGCCTCAGGCAGGAGGCCTGGGTGACTGACCTGCGCAGCCCTCCGAAGAGGAGCGGCCGTAATGGCATTGTGCAATTTTACCAAGCTATCCAAATCATACCGTGTTCTGTTACAGCAAGATCCTGAGGAACGCAAGGTACGGCAGTCTCCCAGCCCGGCTGCTGCTCGACAGCTCTTCCCTGCGCCCTGCCCCGAGTCGCCTCGGCAGTGACCCTGTGGTTATCGACATTAACACGTTGCTTTGGTGCCAGTTGATCCATCCCAGGATGGCACACAGCAGGCACATTCTTCATTCACAAGAGAGGGCTGTACAGCACTAAGAAAATGAAAAAGTGAAGCAAAATAATTTTTCTCCTTCTGAGGAGCTAGGTAGGAGCATTGCTCGTTACGCATCTGACTTCAACGTTACCAGCAGTGCGGACTGTTAGTATGATCTACTCTCCTTTGGTCAGTCAGCACAGTCAGCCTAGATTTCACAAAACCAAAAATAAAATTTAACACGGCATTATGGTGAAGGGTATCATCACAGACTTCCATGGCTCATCTGCGTGCTACACCGCTGCAGAGTCATACTGCAAAGAGTACAGCTACAGATGTATTCAGGGTTTTAAAAAAAAAAAAAAATCTTGTCTTAATCTTTCCTTTTTTCCCCAGCATTTTCACAAACACCAACCCAGAGTTTTATAGACATACTGTAAAAGGGAATAAACTGTTCATTAAAATGGCACTTTTCATTGTATTAAAAAAAAATGTTAATTTAAAAGTAAAGCACAGTTCTCACAAAGAGTTGTTAATGAAACCTCTGCTAAGGGACTCTGTTCCTGATGAAAGGACAGCCATCACATCTGAAAGCAAAATAGAAGCCTCTAATTTGTATATAAGCTCTCAGTCTACTGACTAATAAACTAAACTTTAAAAGTAACATGTAGGTCCTCAAAATAAGCTCCTGACGTGTTTCATCACCTTACTTCAACTTCCCAGCCTCACCATCAGAGGTACTATTAGATACATTCCTTTGCTCGTGTGGCAAATCCTTAAGACTTTCTCCAAGCTTTTTGACGTTGGGGGTTTTTTTTCCCCCATATCAACTCAAGTATTACTTCCCTAATTGTAACTTCAGTGACCAAGCGAGGGAAACAAGCCCCAGGGCAGGTGTCTGAAAAGGACTATCATACCTTTGCAAGCTCGGGCCACAGGCAAAGTTCCTTTTGCATAGACGACCCGCTCTGACTTTCTTGCAACAATTTTATCAGGGTTATCTTTGAAATGAACAACTTCTGATGTGAGGCAGCAATCTTGTTTGAAAACAGGTATACTTTTATGTTTACTCCACCTTCCATGGATCTTCTAATCAAGGTTTGGAACAGAATTGTTGAAAAGCAGATGCTAAAGAGATTCAAAAACGTAGCTGCAGAGCCTTGTCAGACTGCAGTCCCAGACGACTACAGCATGTGAAGCAGCTCTCCAAAACTCAGAGAAGTTTTGATATATTGCTGTATATGTCACCTTAACACATACTTCCAAAATGCATTAGCCTATCTGGAGAAAGACTGATACTGCACTTTGTATCAGAGACCTTTACAGCTCATAATGACAGTAGGTAGAAGAGTCTAAAAGGGTGATTATAATGAACCTTCTCAAGGTAAGGGTAATGATATAACTTTTAATAGTTTCACAGCTGCATCTTTATAGTCAAAAAATGAAGGTACAGTGTCTTGCTTTTGTAAATTTAGCTAATTTTAAACACTTAAAGTATCTTCTAATAGGAGTCATTATGGAGAAGAAGCTGCAAATTTCCGTGGGTTCACTTTTTCTTTTTAAAATGGAAGATAAGCCTTTGAATTTGCTAACATCTACTCTTGGGTTAAGCGTGGGAAATAACAGAGAAAACCTTTATTATATATTTATTTTTAAAGTTGTAAAAGGAGTTTGATTATGTTGTATGCCAATTTACATCCAAAGAGAGTTTAGAAAACAATGATCTTAACGTACTGGTAAATATAGCAGTTTGAAGAATATCCTTCTAACAGTAGTAGAAAGAACCATGTTTTATCGCATTCCCATGACACTGCCAAGCAGCAGCAGCAATAATCCTTCATCACATTGTATAATGAAAAAAAAAGCACAACTTAAAAAAAAAGACATTTTACTGTAGTTTTCCTTTAGAGTGCTATAAAATGCGACCACATTCACATGACAGCATGCGTGTGTATATGTGTCTCTTAATAAAGCTTCTCTGAAGGGCAATACAGCATGTACCATGGAAACAGGGGTTGCCATGGAAAGAATGCTTTTTAGTGGATAGCAAAAAGAAATGAGGGCTCGATTCCCCCTCTCTTGCTTGTCTTAAAGAAAAAAGAAAAAAAAAATCAGTGTAACTATTGACATCAGCAGAGTTATTCCTGAAAAACATCAGCATGAATGAACAATCAGACCCAATACTTGCACAGCGGAGAATTTTTGGCATTAGGGCTGTAGTGATCTGTATAGCCCTGTGTTTTCAGAGCAGCTTTCCAGCTATCCCTCGCACCACACGGCTCAGCAGCCAGCCCCCCTCGGGCGTGCTCATGACATGTGTCCTTCAAAACACGGCAGGGGCCAGAGCCACAACGAGCCGCAGGAGACGGATTCGCAAAGTCGTCGTTCCTCACTTGCTCAATCCTCATACAGAAAGTGCCAGAATCTTCTACCTGCCAGATCTTTTCTTTGCTTAAGTATGAAACGTTTTCTGTTAAAATGCACGTGGCGTTACAAACAAATGAAAAGCATGAATCAAATTAACTTAAAGCATATTGGTTTCCAGACATGCTTAAAATGAAGTCCAAATTGATGTGTTTCATCTACCTTATTCATTAAAATGGCATTCTTGATGTCCTCATGTTACTGTAATCTCCAAAGCACTGGACAAACAAGTACATTTGTTTATCTTTATCACTCTTTCCTTACTAAAGAACAGGGTTTTATTAAAGAGATCAATCACCTGTGTACAGTTTAACAGCCTGAGCTGTGCATGCAAGACAGAACTTGCTTCAGTAGCCCACGATTCCCGAAGTAGAGGGGCACGTAAAACCATTTGTTGCTTTAATAAAACTCAATTTTTCTCAGAGCTAGCAAGTACCCTATTAGAATTAGTAATTTGAGACAGAAAAGCAGTGCTTAAAAGAAACCAATTCTAATAAAAGGAGCAGAATCAATCCTGTTTGCTTACCTGCACGAGAGCCCTATGCTTCTAACCAGAGACACAAACACACTTTACATGCTTAATGCACTGCCTTTCTCTTATTGAATCACACTTACTGTGGAAGCAGTCTTTTGAGGCTTCTAGCTGTGTTGAAGTAATTGGAGGATTGCTGCTTCTAATGAATGGTCTCCTTATAATGGAGGCCAAAGTGTTAAAAACTTAATGTCAGAGGCAAAACGTACAAAGGAAAGCTTTTTGGAAACGCTAATGAACAACCTGAAATACACCGTTTTACTAAAAGATGATATTTCTTACTAGGCTCCTGCTATAGTGTAATGAAGTTGTGTCAGCAGAGGAAATAATGTTGTGTACTAACACTGTTGGATGTTACCACAAACTGCAACAACCACCCCTTTTATGATGAAAGGCTGAAAAAAACTAACGTTAAGATCACACCTCTGAAGACTTTTCACTTTCACAATCAAAAGGGTCGGTAAACAGCTCAGCCCCAAAATTGTCCTCCTACCTACGTTACAGTGAAGAACAGAAGCTTTCTCATTAGGTGAAAACTTGTAGTTCACCGACTGTCAAGCTTTTGAGAGTTCTTACTAATTTTTGAACTATTTAGCTTTATAACTTTGTTATCTGTTTAATTTGGGGAAAAAACTCCCTTTAACTGCCTACTTTGATTAAGTAGTGGTTTTAGCAAATGGACTTGGTATGCAAAGCAACTGCTAGCAGCTGTAACATGAAAGGTAAAAGTTATTGAAATAACGTTTTAGAAGAAAATAAGCCCGCTGTAAGTAGCAGCAACTAAAAAAACCACGAAGGTGATCAGGAAGTGCTTCGCAGATTTTGAAAGTAAAGCCGAAAAAGGAGAAGAGAACCAATCCTTCATCTCCTATCAGCTGTTCCTGTTGCCAGTGATTATGGCAATATTTCACAGAGAACATATGGCAATGTTTATAGCCATCAGGCAGTATTTCACAGAAGCTGCGACACCATGTGTCCACCAACTAGCCTTTCTGATTGCAATTAATTAGAGAGTAAGCAGGAGGCACTTTTTAAATAACATTAAGTCTCAGAGATTCCTGAAGTTCCATGGCCCGTGTACAAGACTAAGTGACAGGAAAGTCTATTAAAATTGTAACAAGCCTAGTACAGCGAGTCTGTCCTTGAGGAACAAGGCCTAATAAAAAAACATACACTCTTTAAGGAGCGTAAGAAAGAGCAGAAGTATAATAAGCCATTCAGGGTGGTACCTTGGAAGCCTGCAACAATAAGGAAATATTTGAAGACCTTTAACGGGCCATTTTATGAAACAGATTCTGCAGAAAAGCTGCCACAGTGAAAGCTATAGCGGTTGTTTTATAGTTGCCAGACCCAAAAGGACGCGTATCAAAATTACATGGGGATCTATTAAGGAGCCGAGACTTATGAAATACACTGTGGTAGTCATTTCATTATTCCTATTTTAATAAAAGCAAGCAAGAGAGGAAAATTAAGGATAATAAACTACCTGATAGGTTTTCATACAGAAGGGGAAAGCTGAACTTTCCCAGCCAGCCCCTGCGGTTGAATCTGGCACTTTCAGGTAGCACCACTCAGGGATGAAGCAGTGGCAGGCGTGGGCAGAGGAGCCCCACGCCACCGCACCTTCAGCAGCGCTGCAGAGAGCACTGCAGACCATAGTGCAACGATCCCCATTAAAAAAAAAAAGCTTTCCATCACAGAGGCATTTTCCCAACCCAGTCCAATCTGATCCACTGGGAATGAGCCAGGAGACTCACACAAGCTCAAAATCGTACCGAAACTGATACGATAGGCGAGGCATCAGTCAAAACTGATGCTGAAAGGTTCAGCATCATGTTCCTGAATTTGGGATTGGCTCATAGCGTCCTCTCCCCCTTACTGGACACCTTTGCCCCACACAACCTGCTTCCCTGCTGCTCCTTGTCTCGGGTTGGGATATTCCCTGGAGACGTGAAATAAGAGAGCAAGGTCGGGGGAAAACTTGTCCAGCTGTAGTCTTAGCAGGGCTCCTCTCTGCCAATTCTCTGAGCTCTAATCGTATAACTGAGCTCACCCTGCAGCTCTTCCCACAGCTGGGGTACAAATGTATCTCTCTGTTTTCTCTCCAGACTCTTATTCTTACAAAGCTTCTAGAAACTCAACATGTTTGAGATCTCTCTCCACTCGTCAAACTTTGCCAAGCCAACCAGCAGCCTCAGAAGTTAAGACACTCTAACAGTGCAGTCATACAAGCCTCATTTCCTTAAGAAAGGAGGCTTTTAAACTCCTCTACCATTATATTGTTGTTCTTTTAGCATTTCCTTCATTTCCCCAAACCTCTAACCTCTAATTTTTATTACAGAATTCTCATCTTGAGACTTTTTGAGACACAGAAAATGCAAATGGTGTTGGTAATAATGGAAGCATTTATTTTTATTAGTCTTAAGAGCAAAATTCCACGTTCCACCCATGGTAGATCTCAAAATGTAATCTAATGGCCACAATACACCTGCCTAATTGTGATACAATAACCTAGGATCTGTTCTCACAGATGTGACATGACAGAAAATACAAGCCGTGTTTAAAAGTATGTCAGATTGTTGTGATGGGTAAAAATCTTTCCGTCAGCACCGGGCAGACTATTCCAAAACTCCAGATGCAGCCCTGACACGAATCAGCAGCTAAAAATGAGCCACCATTCCACCCACCGCTACACTTGCGTGATGACAATAGGGTAACTTGATGAAAAAATTAATAAATACCAAAATAAAGTGACAGCTGGCAACTTCACCATCCTTGTCTACACTTTCCTAGGAGCAGAGTTAATATTTTGAGCTGTGCACGCAGAACGCTTTCAAGGTTTGTACTCCATCAAAAAAGTTCCCGAACTGTGAGGCTGACAGCTGCCACCAACTTAACAGCTATACTAAAGTTCCCGGCACAACTTACAGTTGCTTCTCTAGAATTTAAGAGGATCTTCAATGCTGAAAGAAAATTGCAATATATTCTTTAATAAAGCACATTTCAATGAAAAGATGAACACTAGAGTTCAGAGAGAAACTCCTGTCCAACATGCTACCCACCAGCTGTGGTGCCATCGCTACAGCACCATCCTATTACTTGTTATTTTTAGGACAGTAGCACAATGGCCACCGATAATCAAGGGCTGTAGCAGGGATCACCCTCCCCAATTAAATACCCACTTTCTCCCCTTTCAAAAGGCTCCTGCAGGTGTGCTGCTTCCCATGCGAGCTGGGAGCTGGACAGAGAGGCACCCAACCCCTGTCCCGGGGGACGGTCAGAGGCGCCCACCCCTGCAGGCTCTCCCTTCCTTGCCGAAATTCAAGGGTACTACAAGAGGCAGCTTACACCCAGGGGCTGCTCCGACCCAGCGATCCCAGGTGCCCCAGCAGATACAGCCTGAAGCCAGGGGAGGCATGGGCCATGATGAAGCCTGGGGAGCTTGAGGGCAGCAGGACAAGGGCCTGGGTATGGGTAGGGGCACACCTTTGCCTCAGCCTGAACCTTTACCCACATTGGCACAGCCTTGGATACGACCCACTGCATAGAGCTATGGTCTTTAGGAAAAAAAAAAAAAAGACTAAAAACATTAAGGATTTCAGCAAGAAGGAGATATCACACACAGAGATACTCTACCCCTCACACTGGCTGCTCTGGAAAGATAAGCAGATGAAAAGTAGAAGAGTAATTTGTACCCCCACTAGCTAAAGTAGTAAAACTGTAATTTGTCCCCAAAGACACCAGAATTTAACAGCTTTCTTTTGGTTAAAAAAAAAAAGAATTCTTCACTCAACTATATGCATAGTTATCCTTGTAACAGTCACGTCAGCAGAAACAGTCACAGGAATAAAAAAAAAAATATGTATATATAGGGTATCAATGAAAAAGCCACAATTTGAGCAGAGCTCGTCTGAATCCCAACACACTGCACTAGCCAGCCTCCTCATGCCGGAGACCCATCCTTAATGCCAGACACACATGACTCTCACTCGGGATTTTTTTCCTATTTAAATCTATGCTTCACTCTGACAAATAAAAAATCCGAACACTGAGGTGTACAACCTGGCATCCCCCCTGGTGGGGGATTATTGATTCCAGTCCATCACCTGATATGCTGTCAGCCCACTGAGTCGTCAGGTAAGTAGATGAAAACAAAATGGAAAAACCAACATGGTTCTGGTAATCACGTCTCACACCTCCCTACGACACTGAAACCACCCCGAGGAGTTAACAGCAGCTGATGATCAACGCCAGTACACAGGGCCCGTCCATACTGTGTTGAAGAGCCTGGGCTCTGTCACTAGTTCACATTGCATAAATGAAAAATAATTAAGAGACATAAAGGGTCATTTTAATGAATAATTGACTTTTACCATAAATATTAGAGCTCTGTAAAACACAGACACTCTACAAAGCATTCACTGATCGCTCCAGAATTTATTTGTACCAAGTACAAGTACCACAGCACCAAGACTTAATTTAATTTTCTTTTAGGCTAACACAGGAACTAGAGTTAAAGCTGAGTTGAAATAAAAAAGTTGTCCTGATTTCACAGCGAAGCCACGAAAAACTGAACTTGATATGGCCTTCCCACGCACACCTTGAAAGAGTCAAGTTGAGAATGAACAAGTCTGGATTTCTAGTTCTTGTTCAACAAGACAAATTATGCTTAAATAGTTCATGTAATTCTTGTACGGCTCTTCTACTAGTTGCAAGTGGAAGAACACACGCGAGTCACTCTGAATCCAGAGAAGACTGTATCTTCAATGTAGTTCACTTAAAGACATACCTAAGCATAATATGCTATTATCTGGATTACCTTTAACAGGAATAAATGGATAATATGAAATATATCTTGACAAATATGCCCTTTTTATGCTTATGGAATTTGACAATATTCTAATTTCCTTGCACAGGCTGTTTAGAAGGGAGTGCTATTATCAGATGTCACAGGATGCTCTGTCACCTTTGCACATATCACACAGAGGAGCGACTGAGGGCATTAGAAATCTTTGCCGGAGCCATCCTAAACATGACACACTTGAGATTCTTTTTGCCCAGAATACTGATATTACAAAAAAAAAAAAAATAAAAAAAAATCGAAGCTAGACTGAAAGCAGTTTTTCCTGTAAAAACAGTTACAGAAATCACACTGGAAATGCCATTTTGGAAGAATTTTGAAATATTCTCAGTTCTTACTTCATTCTTCAGATGCTTTTTAATGATGCATTAGTCCTAGCAGTCATGTAGCATGCTATTACTAAAGGCGGTAGTGCCTTCTAGGTCAAACTGTCTCCTGGTTGAGTTACACCAGGAGAGTTTGTGGTTTATATGACATTGTTACATTAAATAAAAACAAAAAAATAATCTAGAGAAGAAATGTAAAGTATAGCGGTCTTAAGCATTTGAACACGAGGGAAATAGTAACACAGAATATTGCTAGTGCAAGAAGATTCTAAATTAATAACATGCAAATAAAAAGCAAAATAAGAATCAAAATGAAATTTGCTATCTTTACTAATAAAGAATTTTAATTTTATTTTTTTCTTAGGGAAATGGCCAGTCAGATAGCATTTCTACAGAAATTTTTTCTCCCTTTTTAATAGCTGCTTCAATTAAAACTATCTTAATGGATTCTTCTTGTTCTACCCCTAAAGACACTTTGGTCAAGACTGACACAGAATCAAGATCACTAGTTACTGCAGAAATCCAGCATTAAGAAAAACTGAAGGAAAAACCCACCGTCCAATAGACAGAGAATCACTAAGAGGAAGAAATATGCATTCGAAATTATTCAGCTTAACCAAGTTTAAAAGCTTATCTAATAATACAAACTATATTATTAAACAGCTTAACCTTTTGTTCAGGGTCAATTATATCTTCATTATCTATTTCAGTTATCTTTTTCCTCAACCAACAACCAAAAGTTACATTAGATTATAGTTCAGGACTTTAAAAAAAAAAAAAGAAGGAGAACATTATCTTACATTATCTTGAGTTCCCAACAGAAACCTTTCTTCAAAGGAAGATTTAAGACCATTATACACCTTTTACAAAACAGTATTTACTTAGACTTTGGAAAGCGTTAAATGGGACTCTTACAGCCTTTGCTAAACTATCTTAAAAATAATAGTTTGTCAAGCATTTTGAGGGCAGATCTTTCACAATTATATCCAGGCTGTGACGGGCAGACCAAAATGTTGAAACTTCTGATTTTGGCAGTTTGGAGACCTGCAGGGTCATGCTTGCGCTGTACTCAAGCAAAGGGCACAAGTAACTCTAAGGCATTTCTGAAAGAGCAGCGGGGTTGCGCCGGACTCCTGAGCCGTAAAACAAACACGAAAGGGTTGGAGACGAAGGGGAGGTCTGTTTTGATTTTTTTTTTTTCCTACCGTACATTATTTGAGGGGGAAAAAAAGGGATCCCCACGCTTGTCTGCACACTGCGTGCCCAGGGCCTTCCATAAGCTTCAACCCCCAAAATCCCACAACCCCAAAGCTAGACACCGAGAACCAGAAGCTGCATCCTGATAGCGGGCGCTCATCCTATTTGGGAGGGGTTAAGCAAGTACAGCTCATTGGATGAGATCTGTGGCTCGCTTTTAGAGAGAATGAGATGAGATGAGCATCTTTAAAAGAAACGTTAGAAGTATCCAACCTTGCGCAAAGCCTTTTTGTTTGACACTGGTGTTCAGATCACGTTCTCTTTTTTTGCTTCTGTAAAATAAAACACAAGCTCGTACCACGGCCATGATACCGACAGAAAGGAAGATTAAGTTCTTCATTGGGATGTTCTGGCTTTACCGAAGGGCACACTGCATGGCAAGTTAGCCTAAGCTGATCTACTATTAGAACAGCACAGAATAACTTTCACATTCTTGTGCTTCTTCTGTTTTTTTTTTTTTTTAATCTATTTCCCATAAGATCAGAATTCACAAGGCATCATTTGTGTTGGGAAGAACGCTAACAATTAGCTTATTTATACTTTGTTCACATTTTCCTCAACTGAAAATTACTGATGTTAGAACGATATTTGCAAACTAATTTGCATCCACATTTTACACTTTGAAGGCAATGATAATTCTCCAGGAACGCAGAATTCCCCCTATCATTTTGTTCTTAGGAAATGCAACAATAAACTAGTAACTCTAGGCTTTTGATTACACTCCAACATAGCTGTAAGTCTCAAAAAGGGTGGGGGAATTAAAAAAAAAACCAAACCACAAAACCAACCACACCCCCACAGGGGATCCATGCTTGTAGTCTACAGCAGTGCAAAAATTGAACCACTAAACCTTTAGGGCTGCCAAAGACCTTGAAAGCTCACCTAGATTACACTTCTTAATTACCACAGGATATATCTGTTCTGGACATCAGACCTGCTTCATCAACATGGACTTGCCTAGCAATCACTGCTGTGTGTCTGACCCCGATCACTGTCCTGGGCCGGCCCCATGCATTGTGTGAGGGCACTGCAGGACAGGTACCATTCCAGGCGTCCCCGCCATGCTCGTCCTCAACTGCCAGCTTGCCAGCCCTTATGGATCAGCCAAAGCCCATGCTGTCCCCAGCATGTTCTTCCCAGCTTTTTGGCTTCTAGTGCAACCATGCATTAGCGTTCTCAAGGACCAAAGGTTTAGCGTTCAACTCATGCTTGCTGTCAGTGTCCAGTCCTGGTGCAATTTTTTGGATATTAGAAGAGTTTTACACCAACCCCAAATGACCACTGCATACAGACTGCTTAAATTTACCCATATTCCTTTTAATCTTGAGACAGTCCTCAGTCAACAGCCCACATCCCAGGTCAGGACGGTATTACCTGGCCGAAAGGAGCTTCCACAGTCCTGTTCCTCGACGCTAAAGAGACAACCAGCCACCCACCTTGATTTGGCCAAACAGTCGCTGACATGGGCAATATTATGCCACTCAGCTTGTGCAGATGGGTGGCGAGTGCTGCAGCATGAACAACCACACACACGATTCAGAAATGCTCCCTGCTGAGGTTCAGCAGCAATAAATAATGAAAAACAGAGCAGCTGCTGCATGGCTTGGCAAAGCACATTCTCTGGACAGACAGGCAGCATAACCATCCATGCTGTGTACAGTACCAAGATCTTAATTTTTAGGTCTGCTCAGGTCTTGAGCTTTTTCTTTTTTTTTTTTTTAAGTCATTGTCATGGTTCTCAAATTGAAACTTTGAGGTTGTAAACTGGTATCTTAGTCGTTTCCTGCAAACCTAGACCAGTTTAGATCACTGAGGGCTTATGAAGCGGACGTCTGCCTTGAAGTTGCAAAAATGACAAAAAAGCAGCACAGCACACAGAAGCGAAGGCAGAAAGGCATATATGTTTTCCCTTTTCCACTGCATCATAGATTTATTTTGCGTCCATAATCTCTCCAAAGATTGCAATAGCGTTGCTGCTTCCTTCAGCACAACATATGTTTTCAAACTCCACTGATCTGAGCACACTCTGGTTTTCAGAGTATGCTTTGAGATGGTCCTTCCTACCTTCTCATCTCTCCTTCTCATTGATTTATTGCATTAAACAGCCTGTAATTATTATCTCTTTTAGTAAAAATTGAAACACAGTAACAATTAAGCATTTCACTATTTTCCTTGTCAAGCATTATTTGTTCTCTTTCCCATTAGGTAGCAGAATTGAACTTTTTTTTTTTTACCATTTTCTCATTTTCTATGTACTCATAACCTTTATCTTGTTCCCTTTTACACCTGTTCCTAGCAGCACCATTCTTTGTCATTCTTTAGTTGGTGCCCAGATATCCTTGCTCTTAGCCTTTCTGGTAATTTTCACTCTCTCCAATATCATACTTCCAATATCCTAAAAATTTCTGCTCCTTCACACCTTTTCTTACTAGAGCAAACTGTAGGAAGCATGAAGAAACGATAGCCAGCCGTGTGGCTAGTAATCTGGCCTTTGGAAACAAAGAATCTGTCCCAGTTTTGAGAAACAAGCTTTCTCACTAACCTTAGAACAAAGCCACCTCTAAAAAATGAAATTTGAAAAGAAATCGGCCACAGCGCTCTGTAAGTGTCCCCTCCCGAACATGGCAGGGACCTGCCGCTGGCCTGGCCTCTGGCTGGAGGAGACCAGGAGCTCTTGCCTAGGCTGGTGGATCTGCAGCTGGGAACCAGAGCGAGCGGGGGGAACAGGTCAGGAGCTCTGAGCACGTCTTTACGACAGCACACCACACCACAAGAGCAACTCCTCATACGGGAGCAAAGCGCAACAGGAGCACACACCATCCTGAGCCTGAAAGAGGGACCGGCCTTGTGTCTTTAAAGCGAGCACGAAACCAGCTCCCACCGCCACTCTGGGCAATAAACTACAACTACACGGCTAAAACCAGCTCCCACCACCGCTCTGGGCAATAAACTACAACTACACGGCTCCGCAGAAAGAGAAAACATGCGTTTTTGAGCAAGGCTGATCAGAAGTCTACAAACCATCCCCCCCTCCAGCCTGCCCACTCTGTCCCTGCCTCCTGGCTTGCTCTTCGGCCCAGAAGCTTCCGATCGCTCCCCAGTTTGCGGCAAGTTCTGCCCAATCCCCACTGAACCCCTGGGAAAAGTCGTCTTCATGTTATCCACCAAGACCTCAGATGATGTCCTGGTCTCTCTTTAGGATTGCCTCTGCTGCCCTCCTGCCCCACACTTGTCCCCATCCCACCCCATCACCCCAGGAGCTACTTCTAGCCCACCCCACTAGTTGGCCTCAGGAAAGGGCATCTGCTCCAGCAATATGACAGAATTTCCCCATTTTCAGGGCTCCATCCAAGAACAAATGGAGTCCGTTTGGATGTGGATCAGAGCCTCAAAAAAAGTCACTAACCCCAAAGTCACGTAGGATGACTAAGTTAGATAGAAACAACACAGAAGTCCCCAAACACCAGCCAGCAGGAGCTCTCCTCTGGCCAGGCCCTAATTTGAATCTTCTCTGACCTCTTCAACTATTTTCCGCCTTGGCAGTCAGTCGGTACGTCAAACTGAGCGGGTCAACGCTGCTCTTCTGAGAAGAAATCCAACGGGTTCTCAAAGCAAATAAATAAGAGCAAATTTTTAAAGGGTAGCCACTTCTACAGTGAATAGTAAATACAATGGTAATGGAGCAAATCAATCCAAACACAGCTGAATTTAAGGACAGAACGCGATATGAACACACAGATCCTAACAGTTGTTTATTTCTTGGTCCTCTAGTTGAAAGCAGGCTCTTCTTTTTGGTTTCACAATGTAATGTCAGATTGTCCTTTCTTTTTGCCCATTTTTCTCTTTGCATGTATTTGATAGTTTTGTTTTTAATAAAAGTGGAGGTGTTCTTGGCATTTCTGCTGCAACAGCAGGGCTTGAACTTAAGGTCAAATGAAAGGAACAGTGTGTTCAGTTACCATGGCAACCATACCAGGCTAATATCAGGTACTAAGATACCAAGAATGAAGTGATAAAATCACTACATTAGTTTAATAAACAAGTTCCATTGTCATCATTTTACTATATATATGGTTCTTTGAAAAAAAAAAAAATCAAATTTCAGAATTTGTTCTGCTTGGCCTATTATTCATAATCTAACAAAAAAGAAAAATTATTTCCTTTCTCAAGAGCTTCAGAAATACAGGTATATTGAGAACTCATTACGGCTGCTATACATTTTAAAGCCATATTCTAGGTACACCAAATTTTGCAGACCCTAAAGCAAACCCTAATTTGACATTTAATTTCAGTTCTCATTTTACGTTTTTGTACTCTGCCTCAACCTTTTAATAAACGCATGATTAAATTTTAAATATAAATCTTAATGTGTCAAACTACAAAATCAAGAGCACGCCTTAGAAATACTTTATACCGAGAGGACGAACGCGAATGAAAGCCCTTCTCAGCACGCATCCAAAAGCCGGTGCAGAGAGCTACTACTTGGGCACGTCTCCCACATCCCTTACCTGACACCCCAGTGCAAAGCCAGTTCCCGAGCCAGCAAGATTAAATACCCACAGAGCTTGTTGGAGCTGGCTCCAGCTACCCTTGCAGCTGGTAAAGGGGACAGAATCTGTCAGGCCTGGATGCGAAGCAATTAATGCCATATGGTTTGAGGCAAGCACCTTGAGAAGCTCCCGGAAGCCCAGGCAGATGCCAGCCAGCGAGAACACGTTACTGCGTCTAACGCCGGAGTAAGAACATCCCACCCAGCTCTGCCTTCCCACTGACCTTCTGGGCAGCCTGGAGTGAGACGGCCAGCGAAGGTGCCAGAGACACAGATCACAGCACCGTGCTGAACGAGTGACTCGATATCAGAACTGCTAATAAGACACAGATTTTTAAATGTCAATTTTGGCTACTGATGACAATAGTGGCTAGAGAAATAATTAACACTGATTTCCATACCACAGATAATTCTGCAAATGAAAATGAACGGGGCCAAATGGTTCTGAGAATTCAAGATAACTCCAGAAAGTCAGGAAATCCAACAGAGTCTGAGCAATTCATTTGCAAAATAATTTGAAATTACTTTGCATAGTAATGGGATTCTGGAGCTATGTTGTTAACCATGCAGAACAGCCACATTGATTGAGAGCTGCAGTAGAGGAAAATAAAACTTTCTTCCACAACAGAGGATTGCGAGACATCTTTGTGCCCTCTTTAACCAGATAAAAAACAAAAGTCACCCCAACTCACCCACCACAAGTCACCGGCACAATGTCACTCAAGAGACAGAGATAGTTCACCAGGCACCACCAAAAGAGACACTGCTTGTTTTTGTTAGCCAAACCAAAGCAGCAAAACCAGTCAAAATTTCTGTAGCATGTGCTCGATTTCCTTGTGTGCCCCTCGGACATGTTTATATCAGGTCACATCGTCACTGCAAAAAATTAGTCTTTTCAGTAGATGAGATATTTAGAAGACATGCTAATAATTTGGTCTTATTTACCTTTTAATAAATATATACAGCTAATATTTGCCTTCCGAATAAATTCAGACCGAAAATGAATTGCTGAGTTACAGACACATGCTCTAAAGCTGCTATCAAAGTGCTGCTGAAACACTTCCAACTCTTGCATTCATCTGCTTCTCAGAACATGCCGTTTTGTATCGATTTTATGCGATCATGTCAGCCTGACATTGGCGAAGTAAACAGTACACAGGAGTAGCCTATGGTCTTCCGATCACATATCTATACACAGCCTCGAGTACTGTAAGGATTATAGCTGTAACTGCCAGTTTCTGCTAAAAAAAAAATCTCAGGGCAGAAGGACAAGCTGACCTAATCGGTGGGTTGTTTGAATAGGTTTTGCAGTGGGGGCACAGCTAATCCTTGGCTGACAGTCCAGCCTAGAGATTTTTATTTTTTTTTTTTTTATCCGTGATTAATGGACTTGACATCCATGTTCCCACAGCTTCTGCTAAACATGCAGTTCAGACCTTATTGTTAAATACCACTGAGATCACAGAAAACTAAACTCTTATGACAGTGGAACGACTGTGCCAGAGGGCAGACTTTTCTGAGACAAGTATTGGATTACACCAGAAATATAACACAGAATAATAGGGCACTACAAAAAGGTTCACGATCTTGGGCCCCTGAATACCTTGCATCCTTTAAAACTAGACTGACCTTTCTGAATGGAAAATAGATTGTGTGAGTTGAGAGACCTAACAAGATAACACGTTATCCAAAATTATACTGGGAGATCGCACGCACATATGATGTGTTTATCCTATTTAAGTCAGAGGCATGTGCAATCAACTTGACCTTTCATTTTGTATTTACTCACTAATCAAAATCTTAAAGCAATTTGACTGAAGCACTGATGGAGATCTCTCTCCTCCAGAACTTGCAGGTTTAGTTGTGAGCCGAGACGCAAGATTTGGAAATAAATTTTAAATCCTTAAAGTCTGAAGATGTTTGGATCCAATTAACATCAATAGAACCACATGTTCACAGGCAGAAGAGAACAAAACCTCCAGACAGATAACCTTTTTTCCTAACTACTCTGAGGTACAAAATTTAATTTTCTACTTTCTGTACTACCTCCACACAGAATGTTCTGGCTACTCCATATAATAGTTTTCTAGCCTCTCAGCTTCTATAAAAAGTGTTGATGAGTATTTCCTAATTTCTGTTTTTCTGTACATTTTGCACAGAAGCCAATAGCAAAAAAAAAAAAATTTAAAACATGTCAGTCTTAAATAGAAGAGCAATGTCAGTTCATAAGGGACGTTGTTTAAACAGTTAGCTGTGTCTGAACTACCCTTGTTTTAGACTGGGAAGTATTTTAAACCTTAATTACTGCAGTCTGCAAGACTGTGACAGATCTATCTTTTTCTTATGGGCATCTTGCCAAGATGAAGAATTCTTCTTTTAAGACGACCGTACTTAATTAGCGCTTTACCTAACTTTATGGTGCTCGTATGATTCAATAGACTACTTCTGGCCCTGGCAAGTACATCTGCCTGCTGCAGTTTGGGGGCTTCTAGGGTCAAAGCTATTTTGCATGCATTTTGACAATTTGTCATTATGTCTATGTACCCCTATAGATTTTGTTTTCTAAATGTAAAGTACAGAGAATAGGAAACCAAAATTTCCAAACTTGACCAAGAAAACCTACTCTGAATATTCCTTACTATATCAATATTCACTGCTTGGTTGCTGCTTCAGTACGTTACTATAGAATTCAGATATGTATTTACAGCAACAGCTCCATATGGGCAGAGAAATAACGGAGATGGAAGAGCTGAACTCAATAAGGATAAAAACATAAACACATTACCCGTTTTGACACCAACCCTAAGCCAGTATTTCATCTAGAGCTGCTATCCAGCACTGGCCTGCTGCATGCTGCTTCTGCTGAGAGAAAACCTGAGGCCTGTATTTTATTGCTGCAGCTGTTTTTCCATGAGCGCAGACGTTGCCCTGCTTGTCTGAGCACAGAAGACATCTGATGGAGCCCATTTCTTTCCTTTGCTTGTTGTTCCAAGCCTCTTCCAAGCCAACTTTCTACCACCAGCCCCTCTCTTCCTCTTTTGCTAGACACTCAATGAGAGCTACTCTGCCTGTCTCTAGTCTTGTGGCCTTTCTCTCAGTTATCGAACACGGACGTGGGTATCTAAAGTAAGTCTCCGATTTCCCACGTTTGCGTTCAGCCCAGTGAAACCTGGCACTGCACAGCTCAACAGCTAGGCAGCCTTTTGGGTGGCTGGTGCTTCACCTGGGGGTTCCCCGAAGCAGCAGAATTGTCTTTTACCCTTAAGCATTATGCAAGGTAATTCTTGTCTTCACCGTCACACCCACCACCTTCAATGAGGTTTAACTCCAACGTTAACTGTATAAAACACGTTTCAGTTCTGCCATCAGCTCAGGGTCTAAAGTTATATCATCCCTATGAGAAATCCCAAACAGTTTTCAGATGTCAAACAATATAGGTGTAAATATATATATATAAAAATTTGCATAGCTTTTTCTTTGTCAGGACATTTTCACATCTCCTGTGCAAATTTAGTTTCTTCCCACCTCCCTTTGCTCAAGTCCTCTCTGGCAATTCTGTAACATTGGTAGCTGTCGAGGAATGCCCATTGTTTCAGTGAAATCTGCTATACGTGACCTTCTATTCCATTCTAACAGTCAACTCACCATAGTGAGGCTGCAGCCTCAGGTCTTGGGGACAGTCACCCGCAGTCCTACCCTATTCATCCCCACAGTGCATTCCTTAGCGCAAACCTTGAGCTTTGCCCCTACAGCCAGCCGTACTTCTCACCCATCCCTTCCCCAGCAAACGCGTTCCCCTGAGCTTCTGCTGCCCCGTGTTGCTTCAGAAGCACAAGTCCCAGCTCCTACCCGGACACGACCCTGGGTTTCTGCTCTTCCTCTCATCATTTACACCTGCTTAGATAACTTGCTGCAAACCAAATCTGACTGCCGCTTGTTTGAGTCACTGAAGACTCAAGCACTGTCCTTCAGCTGAATTTATAGCATGGCTTTCATTGCCAGTGAAATCTGAACCAACAAGCTCATCCTTTACTGTCACCCTCTAGGCTCCTTAAAATCCCAGAGACCTGATGTGGCAATGGGCGCATGCTCCTTGCTAGCATTGTTCAGGCGATGGGAGAAACCAGCAGCAGTATTTGGTACCCACTGAAGCCTCTGCATGGATACAAGGCGTTGGAGCAATTCTAAGTGAAAAGGACAACGCGTGGGTCATTCTGGCCATACCTTGGCCTCAGAATGTGTTGCCCAACAAGATGGGAAGCACAGCCTAGTACGCTGGAGCTGAATGATATTTTGTACCAGAACAGCACGAGCTGGTCAAGCTTCACAGTGAACAGAAGAGTACCAAAGTTTATCGCAACCCTTAGATAAACAGGACCTTTGCCTCTGTCCTTTTGCATAAGGCACAGAGAGGATGCTGGCAGGGCTGGGTCTGCAGACTGTCCTCCTTCCACTTCTTCTCTGGATCTGAATTTCCCAAGTGCTCCCCTGTTCCAGGCTGTATGGCCCGTTAGCTGTAGCTGTGCTAACGTCGGTGGAGAACAAGACACAACACAGAGTTGCCAACAAAGTTTTTACAGCCTCATCCAGGTGCCAGGAGAGGGCACGGACAGCAGCCCTTCAAGGGGGGAAGCAGCCACAGATGCTGCTAAGAAGTGGTATAAACTATTTACTTCTATTTACTATCTACTTCTGCCCTTCCTCCTCCACTCCCTGATCTAACTGCTCCTTTGCCTGCTCGATCCCAGGGGTCAGTTTTCAGGAAGGAGGAGCGGCTGCCCATCAGCATACCCTCAGTGCTCCCAGAAAAAAGGCTTTGCAGTACTTACCAATTTATCCCCATGAGCTCCTGGGGACAAAAGGACCCTGTGCTCTGTGAAGTTCACCTAAAAAGCCAAGCAGCGTCAGAGTGCTGTGTCCATGACCAAGTGCCAGCTGTATTTTGTGATATTGGGTCAATGTCTTTTTTCCTTTTTATTTTTTTTCCTCTTCTATTTCTGCTACTGCCTTGGCCTTTGATGTCTTGGTGAAATGACCATGGCATCTTACACGTTTCTGTAAAAATAAAGTTAAATTTATTTAAAATGAAATAAAGTAACACTGATTTCATCAGCCTTCCTCTAAGCAAAGAGGGTACATTGTTCATAACACCGAGCCAGGCAGCAGCACTCTGCCATCAGGGATCAAGTTCTGGCTAATGGCACATATAAGATTCAACATGTAACATCTCCACTGGAAGTCTGCTATCTTGAGCAAATATTTTTGCGTTTTTTAAACTTATTTTTGGTGAAGAGAAAGAATCCGATAAGATACCCGAGTATATCTTTTACAGCAGGACGGGTCTGTGACCTCTGTAGCCCACGTCTTCTTGTCCAGGAGACTGTTCCAGCTACTGAAAAAGCAGTCAGAATGCAAAAAGTGATGTTGCAATAAAAGCCCAGGAGAAGGCACAGATCACCTGGAAAAACACTCTTGCTTTAGCACTACCTATTACCTCTTGGACCACAGCTGGCTTGCGAAACACCCCCAGCGCCGTGCCATGGCACTGCCTCTGCGCACCGGAGCCCGGTGGGCGGCAGGGAGCCCACACCGCGCTGGCCCAGCCACCGCCCCACGCCATCCCTCAGCTGCATCTCCTGCACCACTCCAGCCTCTCCGCTGGCTGTGCCTGACAGGGGAGATGACTGATTAAAATGACAGACAGGGTTTCAATCGAGAGAGGAGCTTGTTTTAACGCGGGCCTGTCGACTTCAGTAAATCTCTGGTTTTATCAGCTCTGTGCAACTGGCTCATTTAGACCCGATCGGTGGCAGTCCATCTCCTCGCAGCCCCTTGTCAGTGACAGCCCCCAGGTGCCTAAGCATGCCAGGCTTGATTCGAGTCAAACCCTGCTGCAAACAGAGATTAACCTGCAAAATGGCGCAGGGCTCTTTTTAAGTGTATTCTAGCCAGGCACAAGGAAACGACAGACACCATCAGACTTGGTAAACTTTCTTCAGCTTCTCCGTGTCCCGCATCGCATCTGCATTCACTTTAGAGGCTGAATAAAAATAACCAACGTCCCGGGCAGCCTGGCTACTGCACAGGAACCACGTGAGCAAAAAGATTTCTAAATAGTCTTCATATAACTGAGTAGTTTGTCAGAAAACACTGGAATGGCTTTCAAAAAAAATCTGCATAGCCATGTCGAAGATGAAGTATTAATAGATTTAAAGAATTTTATTAAATTAATATTAATTTACTATTAAATTTTAAAGTTTCATATTTCATAAGAAAATTACAGTGAAGCTACCAACAGGGATTTAATGCGTGAAACCAATTATACAAGATCATTAAGCAAATGCCTAAAAAGCAATCTAAAAAGTTTTCAGCAATAAAGATGAATTAAGTGAATTCTGTTTACAAACAGCACTGTTTGTGCAAGTTCTTACTGGAAAGGAGATTTGCCCTCACTCACAAACGTTTCATGTATGTTACTAGAACATTAATACGTTAGACTTCTTCAGTTCTTTAAGATACCCATATAGTCCCATCTTTTTTTTTCCTTTCCCTTTATATATATTTTGTGGCATCAAAACTGTTCATTAAGTTTGGGTTAGTTTCCTTTTGCCAAAAAAAAAAAAACAAACCCAACCAAACCACACACCAACAAAGGCGAGTAAGCCCTCTGAATTCTTTCTGTGGTTATTGGATAAAGCTCTCTTAGAGAAGCCGACTTACTGATAGCTGAAGACAAAAGCTTTGATTGCACTCAATTATCTTCTGACAAAGCAATGGGGAGAATGGCAGAGGTTTTTTTCAAGTGGGTCTACTCAATTTTTGCTACTACTTCAAAGCCAGAAAGTTAACTTCTTGAGGATCCAGTTTTCCGTTCCATAAATACACCTGTATTTCTTCTATCAATGTTATTTTTAAAAGTTCATTTTGATATCATCAGATTCATTTAAAGCATAAGCAATAGATTTTGTTCAGTTATTCCATCTCCTTTATATGTTCTTATAAGATTCTTCTCTTTTTTCCTTTCTCAGGTATTCCTAGCGCCCAAGAAGCCACGGTCAGAACGTTATAGTCAGTTCACTTCAGATGTGAGCTACCAGTCTCTGAAGTTAGAATGCAGAATATCTTTCACTGTGGTATAGTGTACCCAGACTTAAATTATTTTTTCAGTAACATCAAATCTCGTTTGTATAACCAACAACACTGGACTAAAATGATGCATGGGGTTTCATAATTAGATAAAGCCATTGTTTAGAGTCAGACAGTGCCCGTTTACAGTTCAATAAACAACTTGTCACAGCTGCTTGGTCAGAGCAGACCTGGATGTCAATGAAAACAGTTAGCACTGAGGTAGCGAAATAAATTGGTCTCCTGAGTAAATAAATTGAGCAGCAATGTGAATATGCCTCATCAGTAAAGACTGTAATTTAGAAAAGCTTTGTAAAAAATGTTTTATATACACTGACATTGAAGGAAATGCTTTACCTTCTCTTATGTTTAAAAAAAAGTTTAACAACAGTCTTTGGTTCATAAGTTTTATACGTATTAGTGTAGACAATACAAAATAATGCCAGCACTTACAGCAAAATAGTATTTTGAATATTTTTCTCAAGTACAAATAATCATACCAGATTATGGTTCATTTACATTTCCCATGTTGGTTTTGCCATTTGGAAGTACCCAAGAGAATCAGGCAGAAGCATACCGAACGCTAAACATGCTTCTAGCCAAGAGGTAGTATAATTTCTCAGCTCTACCAGCACCATCAGTATGCAGCCACCGGTGAAACCTAGAGAGTGGGCACACAACACTATGGAAACAGAACACAAAATGTAAGTGTGATACTACTTTATCCTTAACTCTTCAACTGTTCAAATTTATTTAGAATTTTGCTTGTGAATAATCTCAAGCAAGCCATTAGTCTCGTGCAAGACCATATACATGTCTATAGTCAGTGCCTCTTACTTTTTACTTGAGCAGAACTAGCTAAATGGCTAAGACTACAAATGATGCCGAACAGTTTGCAGACTTAAAGCTGTTCAAAGGAAATTTCAGGCTCGATAAACATCTACTGTCTTTTAAGAAAAACTGAAGCAGTAAAAAAACCAAACAAACCTGAATTTTAAGGAATTTGTATCCGTGTGTGCATATATAGATGTACACACACACACACACACACCCCCCCCATAAACTGCGGCTGCTCAGTCATGAAAATCCAAGTACAAAGGTTGCTATTAGTACTGCACACATTTGCAAAAATCATCATTATTTCTGGCCTGTGTCTAGACTGAAGAGAAATTGATGGGTTGCATTTTCTAGAACACTCCCAAACCAAAAGGACATCAACAATGTTATTATTTCAATGGAAATAGTTTGCTTAGCCCTAAATTAAATTTCCATTTTAGCACATTAATCCATCTATAAAAAGAGAGGGTGGGTGGAGAACAATAACATTAGTAAAATTATACATAATTCTGGAAAGAATTGGAGAAACACAGTCTGTCTTGCTATTTCCTTTACTGTTCATAATATGTCTCCCTTTGACATTTCTAAAAAGGAAGGAAAAAATATCTATTAGGTTTCAAGTCTAAAGCAATTAATCATGGGAAAACTATTGAACTCTTTTAAAAGTTACCTCTTCAAAATGCATAACATGTTTGTTCCTAAAATATCATTATTTTATTTCAATGCTATTTTTAAATGACTTATTGAACCAAAATGCCTTTTACTTTCAACTCTCGGCGTATATTCTAATGCTTCTGACCTCAGCATGCATTACTAACCCACCACCAGGTTCTTCTGTTCTTTCCAATAGAAATTTAAACCACTCCCTTTGGTACAAACTGCAATACTTCTATTCACCAGCCCAGAGAAACACCTGCTCCTGTATCTTCAGAGTTAAGTCTAACATTCTCTATTTTTTCCCCAAAAATCTCAAATTATTGGACTTTTATTCTAATTCAACCCTTTCTGTGGTCAAATATCAAGTTCATTTTACCTGAAAACAGCTAGTTCTCTTTTTCTTTCCAAAGTGAATCTCAGAAACCAACTCAGGTTCAACTAATTACAAGCAGGTTTATTAGAACAGACTAGATACAGGTAATTTCGATAGAAATCTCTGCAGGAAGGGAAGAACTGCGCATTACTGTGGAATACAAGCGACAAGATCATTACAAGCTCCCTGTGCCTCCCTTAGCACCTCAGTACTGTTCTCCCTCAATTTCTGTGTCCTTTTTAAATTCAAAAGACAAATGTCATAGCTTCAGTTCCTCTCTCACTTTCCATCCCTACTATGTTAGAAAATTAATTCTTTACTGTATCTGAAGGTTGGCTTTAATGACCCTGATACATACTGCCCAAGACAACTTTGATCGGCTCATCTGTATTTCTTCACAGCCCTTGACCTGACACGAACATTTCAGGGCAGCTTGACTTTACCTGCTCGGAGGCACATTTCTATGAAGTTGTTGCTCCTTTTTTCCATGTAAATGCCTAATAAGTTATCTTTACAAAAATTTCTTAGGTCATTTCTCTAGCTGCCATCCCACTTTGTTGTGTTGGAACACAAGTAGAAATTCCCTACACCGAAATTACATGAAGTTTGAAAATTCAGAGCAAAATTACAAGTCATTTTTCCAGACATAGCTATTTCCCCCATCCCCCTCTTTTTTTTTTTTCCCTCCTCAAGTACACAGAGAGATATACACAACTCACCAGCATCACGCTGTCTGTACCCGATACAAAGGAAACCCCCTCCAGGAGGGAGCCAAGCTACAGCTCAGGTAACAGAGGAAGAGGAAACAGCACAAAGTCAATAGTCAGGGGAATTTGTGAGCACGTGGCCTCTTCTGAAAATACGGTCTTCTATTTACATGCATAATCAAGACTTTGACACCCAGTCATAGACATTTTAGTATGATTGTTTCAGGGACTTAAAGAGAACAACATTGTTGCCACAACAATAAAATCACAATTTAACTCTGTAAAACTCAGAGACATCATCAGCCTAAAATCACCAAATGCCATAGTCAAATAAAGATACGAAGAACAATTCAAGCTAAAAGAGCCCAAGTAAAGGTCAATCACTTTGTTGCTCTTTTTCCAACTTGGGCAATAATGCCATGCAGCTGTTTAGTTTCTTTTCCAATTTTTAATCGCTTTACAGTGGAGGATCTGCCACGAAGTGACCTCATTCCCAGTTTTAAGTTGTTACCTCTGGGAGATAAGTATTGTCATCCCACCAAAAAAAAAAAACAAAACACCACCACCAAACCACCACCTTCTTCCAAATGAATACCAACCCTGTTGTCTTCCTTCAATCATTCCACCCTCTCTGGCTTACAAGATACAAAAATCAGAATTCTGTCTTTAGTATCCCCTGAAAGACCTACCTTTCTCACAGTTGAAAACCATTTTAAACTGAAATGACATTATTGGAATTACTGTGCAACTGAAATAACATGCAAGTTGTAACAAAAGGCAGTACTGTGATTCATGAGCGTGTAAGCCCTAAATCAAGTGGCACTGACCATGTTAATCCTGGAATCTCCCCCCCCCAACCGAAAGCATGCCTTCGCAAACTTCACATTCCCTTAACGTAGCTTTATTTTAACATAGCAAATAAAGGAAAACTCTTCTTCATCTTGATTCGGGCTGGTTTTCCTTCAGGTAGATGAACACTGAAATGGAGAGAAATTGCCAGTGTCATACACTGCCTGAATGAAGTCACTGTGCCTCTTATCACAGAGCAGAACCAAGAAACAGATCAATAAATAAAGACGTATTATTCTAGACTGTCATTTTGGTTAT
Source organism: Aptenodytes forsteri (assembly GCF_000699145.1). NCBI lineage: Eukaryota > Metazoa > Chordata > Aves > Sphenisciformes > Spheniscidae > Aptenodytes > Aptenodytes forsteri. The sequence continues at coordinate 1,625,842 of NW_008794451.1, forward strand.
TAGGCTAATGTATTCCAGAAGCAAGGGAGGAAGAACAGAGCGCTCTTCCAGCAAGGATGTGGTTCTGCAGGTATTAACAGAAATACTGTAGCAGAGCTCCAATTTGCAGGAGCCTGCAGCAAGGTTGCATTCACAACTCACAAGGTCAGTAAAAAATGGCAAACACATTAGCAAGTAAGCTACTCCCATAAGTGTATAACACCTTTTCCATCAATATTTTGTGGGAATTTAAACCACAATGATTTTATTATTTTATAAATCTAGGTTAGCATGTGTATAATGACATGTCAGTTCATGCGCAGTGTCAATATAAAATGCCAGTTTTGAATTCAACCGGGCATGTTATTAAAATGAAAAGTTCTGACTGACATTTCCAAGGAACATTAGTTCTTCCATAAGTAACTCAGACCTCAAGAGTAACCCATAAATAGAGTGAAATATGTCCATTTCGGTGTCCAGCAGTCCCCCTACGCAGGATATGAAGCAGTAAGTCATTTCCCTGTAGACCGAGGATTTCGTCTAATACCATTTTGTCCTTTTCAACACAGGGGTACACAGCACCACAGAGGTATTGACCATCACCGGTGGAAAGGTCCAGCAACACTTTTGGCTGTGAAGCACATCGCAGCCAATCAGAGCTGTAAAGTAACAGCTTTACCAAGCTGGTCTAAGTAGCATAAAGCTTTAGCAACACGTGGAAGGGAAACCTGTAAACGATCTGATGATTTTACTGCTATTTTTTATCCGATTTGTAAGCTAATGGTTGAATCTTGGTCTTACTGAATTCAACCAGACTTGTGCCACTGACTTCAATGGACTGAATATTTCCCACTGCAGAGACCTTTCTTGAAACTGTATTCAACAGAAATGTTTTTAGCTGTAGAAAAGATGCATTATAACATCCACTAGTCAGCACGTAATACAACAAATCTTACTTCACTCAATTTCCTGTAATTAAAAAGGATATATGCTTCTTTGAATAGCTGGATCGTTTAATGCAGTGAGGCAGCATTCCCTTTCACACTGCACAAGCACTGCCTGGCTAAAGGAATTGAAAACAGACCATTACCTGCTGCAATTGCAGAGTTGAGAACGAGAGGTCAAAGCAAGTGGAAGCGGCTAAAAGGCCGTCGAGGCATGGCTGGGCTCCACCGAGTTCCTAAGGACTAACTCTGAGCCAGCTCAAGGCTTTTAAGCAGGGAAGGGAAAGTCTGGTTTTGCCGGGGCTGCAGAATAGGTTGTGAGTGGCAGCAAGGAGCAACAGAGGATTGTAAGAGGTCAGTGGGTAGTCAGGTGTGAGTGCAGCTGAAAGGAGTTTAGGAAATCGTGGAGGCTATGAGTGAGGAAGGGATGACAGGTAATAGGTTTTCAGGGGAAGGGGTTGGGTAGGAGCCAAGAGAGGCCAGTGTGATTCCAAAGACTGTCATCAAGGCTCTTGTTCCAGGTGTCCTCTTAAGCAATAAATTCAATTAAAATATTTCTTAAATTTAATTTTTATTAAATATTTTTGGCTAGCTCTTGTCTAAAGCCATCACCAGATGTCTCCAGTTCCTTCTCTGGGCATTTATAAACACATGAATGCAAGATCTTCTTGCATGATCAAGAAGATACTTGTCTTCCACACACATACCTTTCCCGAAGGTAAACAGGCTTGAAATCCAGCCATCGCCTGCACGCTCCTTGCAGAGCTGAAAAGACATTTACATAACAAAATATTGACACGAGTACTTGAACCAATCCGTCAAGAACTGTCAAAACAAGGCAGTGGTTATTAATGCTACCGCCTACTTTAAGCAACTAATATTATGAGCAGCAGAGCACTCCATCAATTTCAGCTTTCAGGTAGAGTTTAGGGCAATGCTAAGTAGAAGAAGGTGCAAAATACATGTCTGAAGTTTACAGGAAATGTGACACTCTTACTAGCTGTGACAAGGAGAAAAATTAAATACCATCATTTAACAGTCAGAGTTGGAAAGTACCATTTTTGGTGGTGCGTCTCTGGTTCTGTATCCAGAACAAGTGGCAATAGAACTGGGAGGTGGTGCGCACCGAAGCACAGATGTCCTCAATCAAAGGGGAAGGTAACCAGCTGCCCACTCCTCAACGTGCTTTCCACCACTGACCAACAGTACTTCTGCTTTTTACAGAGCGAGCCAGGTATTTTTCAGCCAGCTCCCATTTCATGCAATCGCATCAGTCGTGCCTGCATTTATTGAACCTATTCCACTGAAAGCACAGCTGCCCATTTTGGGGGACAGGGCTTTTCTTCCTCGCTGTTACCGTTAGGTGTATGACTTCAGAAATCAGATTTCTATTTAAAAGTTCCTACAGAGGCTGCCTCCCCACCTCGCCTTCAATTTATCCTGCCCTCGGACCTGCATCCCGCCCCTCACCTGCGTTGTGGTGCACGTGCTGATCCAGCAGCGAGGATGGGGCTTCCCTGGAGCTACGCTACGGATCACCTTTAGCAATGACTGTCTAGTCAAAAAAAGGTTACGGCACTACAATAAAGAGTTCTGGTTTACATTAAGAAGCTGTTTTTCAAGTGCTCTTGTCACACCCAGGTCTCAGGTTTTGTTGTTTGATCTTGTCTGCATTCATTACACTTCTAGGAATTTCTAAAGCTTTATGTGGAGCGTGGCTCCGTCCTGCCGCGGGACAAAGCAGCACAAACTCCTTTAGCAACTTTACAGTCCAACTTGAGACACTGCAAGGGTAGAGGGACTTTTACAAGCTTATAATTAGATACTGAAAACAAATTTGCTAATAAGCGATTGAACAGATGTTTTGTTCTGGGCTGTGTAGATTTTTTGGTTTTGTTTTTGATGAAGAGGACTATCTTCACCAGCAAACAAGTAATTATCCATTTAAAATCTAAGACGTAGATGTAAAAACTTTAAGTCACTCTTAGTGTAGTTGGAAATTACTGATCAGTAGTGTTGATTACCACTGCAGTTTTTCAAAAAGCTTTAAGATTAAGAGACATTCACTGCTCCTCTTCTGTCAGGTGCCTCAAAAGGAAACCATGAGAAGAGAGACACAATGAAAAACAGCAGGTAATACCATATGAGACTCCTTATTAAAAACATAATAAAAGCAAGAGTGAAAGGCATTTTAAGTCTACTTTTCAAGCCAAATGAAAGTAATGCCTTTCACTCTTGCTTTTATTAAGTCTACTTTTCAAGCCAAATGAAAGTTAGGTGAGCCGATTATAATACAAGTCACGTCTAACTATTTCATTATCCACGTTCTGCAGCATGATAGCCCACAGAATACCTTTTGAAAGCTCCAGAGTGACGGCAGCAGGTTGAATATAATGAACAGTGTTACAAATGGGGACACGAGACGACAGGTCTGGTGAAGAAGGAGTCTCCTGGAAACTGTGCGGCTGTAATTACTGAGTGCTGGTTCTGTCTCAGTTGGCTTCGAACAAAGGTAACCGCCTTCAGCAAGTTATATTTCCTCAGCCAGCTAAAATGAAACCAGTCAGACACACAAATATTTATGATACACAATACATAACCAAAGTCATTGTCTGCTTTTATTACCTTATTTTTGTTGTAGCTTTGAAGTCTCCCAGATCAATAGCACAAGAGAATTAAACAGTAAAGCACTGAATTATTTTTAAATTAGACTTCCAAAGCTAGAAATGTTGAAGCCATATTTATAGGAAGATAAAATGCTCTTATTTTGGGCACTTTGCTTACATGTCACAATTGTTTCTCAATAATTCATTCAGTTTGTTGATCAAGAAGCAGAAGAAGTCGGGGAGAGAAGAGACCTCTGCCTCCTTGCACGGGAGGTCCCCTCGACAAACACTGAGCAGGAATAGTTTTGGTGATAAAGGGAGTGTCGGGTGCAGGCCACATGGTCCTGTAGGAGACAGCAAGTCTGAGAAGAAAGCTCAGGCTAATCCATGTTTTCTCACCTGTGACCTGCCAGATCTCAGAAATGGGCTCACTTGGACTTGTATTAGCCATACAGCAAAAAATCACAGGGAACAGCAGACAAACATGTCATAATTAGATAAAAAGAGAGCAAGGTGAGAAAGAAGATTTTCTCTGTTGAAGTTATTCCTCTGTTAGTATCTTCATGCCCCAGCTCCTGCTTCCTTTTCTCTTACCTCTTTTTCCTGGAGGAATCATTAATTCTGAAGATGCATTTCCTAACGTTAGTGATAACCATTAGGTTGTATAAGAGAGAAGACGACTGGAGCTATTATATCATTATTCCTCATCCTGATACCATACTCTTTCATGGTCAATTATTTAAGGGAAAAAAAAAAACACACAAAGCAAAAATAGAATCGGTTCATAGAGGTTCAACAAAAAGTACTACAAGTTTGGAAAAACCTCTTTATAATGAGCAATTAAAAAGGAGGAAAAAGTTAACTAGCGAAGAGATGAATAAAAGATGACACACTATGACATAAAATATAATGAATGCAATGAGAGAGGTCAGCCATGCACCTGTGCAGCTGTCTTTTCAATCTTTCCGAAGATTTTGTATCACACAGTGCTCCTAATGATATAAGAAGGCAACACATTTTAAAGTGGACAAAGTGACATATAAAGCGAGCCTGCAGAAGGTACTGCAATACCATTTGGGTTGTATCTGGCAAATCCAGAATTTCCTTTTATTTGCTGATTACCAGTTGTGGTTTACCTTTCACTGTGGAGGAGCAGAGAGTCATCCACAGCACAGTTCTTGATCAACTCTCAGGCAGTTACGGCTCTCTCGCTGTCACGGTACAAACGCATCAGGAGATGGTACACGAAAATTGCCCTGCAGAAGTGAAGCTGCAAAGAATGAAACAGGAGTTGTTTTACATGCACACGTTGTGAAAGAGAAGCCATTTTACCACTATCATCACAATAGGAAAGCTGGAAGAAATGCACCAAACTAAGGACTCACAAGAAGGTAAAAACAGCAGGGCTCGCGCTCCTGATCACATTTCCACAAACCTGCAAGTTCCCCATTCTCATTTAAGCTTTGTGAATGAGAAATTCATTTGATAAAGGGGTTTTCTATCCTTTATTGCTCCGTTCTCCCTGAAGAGGTGTACCCAAAGCCGTAAGGCAAGCATGCCTTTGTCAGATCAAGCTGCAAACCTGGGGAGAGTCGAGGACTATTTTGGGAGTCAAAGCGATAGAATCGCTGAGTCCTCTCCTACAGAGTGGCTGCTGTAGAGTCCTTCTTGGGAAACCCCAAATGAGGAAAAGTAGCTACTGGATCCCAAGTACCTGTGAGATAAGGAAGCAGGAACCAATCTGAACAGCTAAGTGTTTCAAGTGGAAAACAGGACCAGAACTGGCCAGATGCTGATGAGGTCACATGTCAGAAGCCAAACACGCAAGTGAGGCTCAAGTTCATAGGAACAAGAGTGTCACCTAACCATGGAATAAACCATTACTCTAACCACAGACTACACAAGACAAACGCTGGTGGATCACATCGCGTGTGCGGCTACTGGATTGTAAGCAGCCATTGTATGCAGCCCTGCACGCAAAAAAAATCTCCCATGCAACCAATATATCCTTTCCCAAGAAGCAGCCGCAGTTTTACCCTGCCTACCACCCACCCAAAACACTGCAGGACAAAAAAAAAAAATAAAACCTTGAAGTAAGGCAAAGAAAACAGCGACCGTTAGTAAAACAACACAAATACATAAAAGCAAAGAAAAGCAAGTCTAACTGTCAGTACATGTTCTCTACTTCTTCCCCAGAGGCTCACATCTTACCATTAGTGTAATTACTGTGCCCTAAAGGCCTCTTGCACCGCAACCACAATCCTGCCTTTTTTAACAGACGCCTGCCCTCCCTCACACCTATTACCACACTACATCCTCCCACTGCTACTTCAAACACTTTCTATTCGTGGTATTGAGAACGGGCCATTTCACAAGGAGGGCACAAGCCATGCTCAGTCTGGAACACACAAATTAACTGTATTGTAAACTATGTTCATACTACTAGCGCTACATTTTCCACTGAAGTGTTTGGTACTGCCAGTGGCCTAAGACACTGAAAACCAAGCCTGACCGAGACCTGGAATTCCAGTTTCCTTTCCCTCCTGTACAAGCTGTCAGCATCCTGCAGGTCACAAAAGGTAAATACACCTGACATATCAACCCATTAATTTTTTAGGGGTTTTTTTAAGCTCCCAAATGCTCCATCTTAGCTAGTTGGCATAGCGCATTAGGAACCCATGAGACATGCTTCAATATTTGACATGGAAAGAAGCACATGCCCCGAGTCGCACAGTGCGCTGGAATGGAGACCTGTGGAGCTGCTACCCAGCCAGGCACCCTTTCAGCAGGGGCCACCTTGCTGCGAGCTGTGCTGCTTGGCCAGACGTGATTTACCCCAAACGTCAGTGTACTGGGAAGGTAGGACGGGCAAGGACTGCCTGGGTCATCAAGTCTACTCTCCTGTCATCATCAAGCAGCCATACCCTATATGCCTTTTTCTAAAACCTATCAACCTCTCAAACTACACCTTAAAACTAGTTGAGGAGGGGTTGAGGAGGTAGATGAAAGCAAGGTAAGATACTGCTATTAGACTGAAATTATTGTGTCTACGAACGAGAAATGTTTTTAATCTATGCTACTAACAGGACGTCTGAATTTGCTTTTGGGGGAAAAAAAAAATCTGTCTTTCAGCTCAACTACAGATAAGCTGTAAGGTGTAGTACAGCTTCATTCCGAACAGAGAAACACCAGCTGATTTCAATCACTGACTCCTAGATAAAATATTCAAATAACTGAAGTAACAAAGAAGATTGAAAATCTTTTGCATTCTGATAACAGCGTGTGTCACGCATGGTTACTGAGGGTGTTATTAACACACACACAGCCAGTGATGAAGATTTGAGGGTTTGCTATATATGATATGCAAGTTTGTAAAATTTTTCATAAAAGAAAGTCATTAAAGGCATTTGCTACGGATTTTTGCTAACTATAATATTTTATATGACTGCCTTATGTGGAGGGTGAAGGGTTTCTGCCAAATTGGTTCCTAATTGTACCTCATCAAATACAACAAAACCATCTATCAGTGAAATGATGTCTGCTACCATGTGATTTTCATTACACAAACCATTTTGTCAGACTTATGGAAATTTTGACTGAAAGCAAGAGTTCAAGTTCCTGGTTTGGGGTTTCTGGATTTGTCCTACAGGTAAGAAGGCACCGAAAGAACTATACAAATAAGGAAATCTCAGCCTGCAACATGTCTTTAGTAAAGTTGAAAGCCTTCTTATTGAATTCATCACAAAAAAGAACAGAGTTCAGAGGCGCTGCCTAAACGTGCTAAACAATTCCTGCACCGTACTACTAGTGGTAAATATCCACAGGCTGATTAAGAGCCCTGGGTGACCAAGAGAGATCGTTCTTAAGATAACGTCTCCAAATTCACCCAGGTAAAAGTTTATACCTCTATATTTCTGATCAAAAACTTAGGATGTAATTGGGAATACATGGCACAGTAGATTTGTCCTACAAAAATTTATACCAGGAAAGCAATTGCAAACATATTTTGAGCAGAGATTTTGAAAGAGGAAAAACAGAGAGCAAAATATAGACAATAATTGCTAATGTCAGTCCATTCAGACAGTATTATCTTTTATCTGCAGACTGCCTGTAACGCTCACAGTAATGACTTGGTAGGCAAGGCAACAAGCAATATCCTTTCCAACTTGGTTCTTAGTTAAAGAGTATCCCTTCCTATATGCTACATCACTTACATTGTTCATACTTCTGTTGATATCAAGCGTGTTATGCTGCCAAGCGTGCTAAAGAATTCAGCATCTGTTACGTATCTTTTCCCTATTTAGGGTAAACAGTATGTATTTATCAAGAACCCCGTCTCTGTTGATTAACCACCCTGTTTCTCCCTCCCTTCCCCATTTGCAATTCTCTCCCATAAAATTTCTGCCCGGACTAAATCTCTGCCTGCACACGCACCATATGGCACAACGATATAAATGAGATGAGACTAAGTTAATTGGTCGTATTAGACCCCATGAAACAGATTTTAAGTTCAGTTAGGAGCATTTTTGCACCTATGCAGAACACAGAGGTGTTGCCCGAGCCGTGGAGCAACAGGCTCTTGCACATGTGAGTTATTTGTGCACAGAAAAGAGGAATTCTTCCTTCATGAGTTCCCCTATCCAACCTGCCAGGTCCCTTCATAAACTGGAGATGAAAGAGAACGGCAGACTCTGCTTAAGTGTTTGCTTTAAGAAAATGTGGTTGTATCACTGGAGCGTGCATACCTAAGAACAGACACAGCCATATCTAGAGCTCAAGAGAGACATGAAGGCCTTTCCCAAGCAAAGCAATGCAAATCTTGAGAGTCCAGCAATCGCATTGCAGTAACTTTACCTGCAGAGATATTAGAACCAGGCTGAGACTGCAAACAAGTGCCTTTCTCTGCTTTTCCTGCTGTTTTTTTCAACCACTTGAGTATCTTCTGATGGAGGGATACACACAAGCCCCACTCATGTAGTTCTACTGTCTGTTAAGTCTACCCCCCTGCCCAAATTCAGTTGAGCATTGCCTGTAATGAAATCCAAGGAAAAAGAAATCTGTCACTTTACTACAGCTTCCAAAGCACAGCAGTGCTAACAAGGTATTTTAGAAGGGAAGAGTTTATAACTATTCAAAGCAAAGAGCAAATATGAAGTATTTTTCTAGACAAAGAAAAAAAATCATAACAAGAACCCTAATGATACAGTAATAAATAAGATAAATACAATGCTGCTCTTGAGCATGGACATAAACCAGATGCTGGTGTGCTCCCTGCTGCTTATGTGTGGTGTTGCTCATCGTCACCATAATTTATACTTGAAAAAAAATTCCCTTTAAAAAAAAATTAGGGTATAACCGATTTCAGCGCACACTCAGAAAGTTGAACGATGCTAATCACAAACAAAATATTTTCCACTGAGGTCACTGGGCAACTAGGAATTCTCAGAGAACATGACCAAATCCACTATATGGGAAAACATCAATTTCATGATTGATGATAACTTCTGGTAATTCATACAGTAGGCACACGAGTTTTCAATTTCTGTTTATAGAATACGAAGTATATTAGTTGTACAGGAAGACATTCACAATTTTTTTCATGAAATGTCACATGACCTGTCACTATTTCTTTTTGTGTGGTTTTATTTCTCAAAACGTAAAGATTCCCAGATAGAACTGTCTTCACTTTCCCAAATATTTCTAGAGTCCTTTGTACTAAACCTTGCAAAGCAGTTCATCCTCGATATTTTTGCCTTTCCCCTTGCCTCGCCACTAGAAGAGGAACCACAAGAGGTAGGGGTTGCAACCCCAAAGCAGAAGTCGGCTCCACGCCAGCGAGTCACCTGCCCTAGGTGAGTACAAGCTGCTCGGGGCTCCGCGGGCCAGCTCTAGCTCCTGGAAGGGCCAGGGGACTCCCGGGACCCAGCCCCAGAGCCACGGGTCTCCCCGGGGGACAATCCCTCCCTCGACAGATTGGGGCATCTGTCTCCTTTAAAAGGCAAACGAGCTTTTCACTGCGGGTTTTCCTGCGTGAAGTGGGTCATTACGAAGCGGAGAGCATCCATGCACGCTCCAGAGAAACGTGGTCTGCTGTCGGCTCAGTGTTTTTCTTGGCAAGAAGGGTTAAGGCTCTCCCAGTCAGAAAAACAGAACAAGTAGCATAAGGCTGCTGGCGATCCCGCCGTAAGTGGAGGGGGGGGGGAGAAATTCAAAACAAAAGAAATAAACATAGTTTGCCATGTCAAGTCATTACTAAGAGAAAGATTTGGGGGTAAAGTGCTGCCTGAACAGGCAAGCTTGGGACTGCAAGGCAAGACGGCGTCTCCTCACCGGGTGCGGGGAGAGAGGCTGTACGTGCGCCCTGAGTAAACACAGAGCATCGCATCAAAGACACACCCGACTCCACCAGCTACTTTTCCGCCTAATGGGAATAACCTGGAGGACCCCAAATACTGCCTAACAGCTTGGATCAAAGGGGACAAAGAAATACTTGCTGTACTCCAGCTGAATTGGAGTTTGCACTACAACAAAGATAAAAGAATGTTTGTTTTTCCTCATTATGTGAAGCTTTTTCAACAAAATAATTAACTGTAGCATAACAGAAAGCTTCACCGGCTAAGAATTTTTAAAGCATGTGTTGAAATCCGACTATTCTGCCGAAAAGGAATTTGAAAGGCCATGTAGGAATATGAAAAGAGGGGGGGTTTAGAACTTTATTTTTTTAATATTTTCTACCGTCTTAAAAGCATAACCATCAAAGCAAATAAAAGTTTAATAAGTAAAAAAAAAACATTTTAAATGAAAAACCATGATTAACTTATTAAGACCCATTAAGTGTATAATTACAAGGATTCTATTACATTAAGATACCAATTTCTTTAAAGCCAGAAATAATACCTGCTGAAACTTTAATTATTTAAATGAGAAGAGAAAGAGGCATGTTATCTTCTCTGACAAAGATTAAAATCAATTTAATTGCTTCTCTGCTGCATTGACATGATTCTTGCTGTGAGTCAAGCAACCAAAAAGGGAAATTAATACTGCAGCTGTTAATCAAGTGATATTTGTGTGCTCCATCTTATTATAGCAGGAGAAAGAATAACTGCTACTTTGGAGAGTTTGTCCACACTATATTTCATAGAATTTTTTATGCTTCAAAGAGCACCTTTACTTAATTTGAGTTGCAGGCATCTCCGGGTGACGTGCAGCCTGAGAAAATTGTATGTTACATTGTTTGATCCCCTCATAGAAATTGTTCTGCCAAGAGTAAGGTTTGTTTCAAATTAAATTCACCCTTGGGTATCTGACTCGATAGTATGAAATTACAAAGTCACACCAAAAAGGGATAAAAATACAGCTGGAGGAGGGGACTGCCTATGAATCATAATATATTTTCAAAGAAGAAAGAGGTCAAAAAATCAACAATTTCAGTAAAATTAGAACATGCATTTGAAAACATGTAACAGCTGAGCACGCAGCACAACCCATGGCTTCTATCTGCTGATTTAAAAGTGTTTATCCTTGCAGTGCCTTTGTTAAACCTCTGCACCAAGTGAATATTCAGCAACATCTACAGACGACAAATTAATGTATCTGATTGTAAGAAAAATGGTATTGTGAAATATTTATGAGTTCTGAAATACAAACCCGTGTGGTGCCTCATCATCTCTTATCAGCCCTTGTTAACTTTACAGATGATGAGAAGCACCAGAATAACTGAGGTTGTCAAAACTAATAGATCTCAGAGGCTCGGCACCGGCACAGTTCAGTTCCATCTACAGTCCATTTTTGAGAAGGTTTAACTCCTTCACTCCTCTTCACTGAGCAGGAATCAATTCCATTACCTGGGCTGTTATTTACCGTTCGCAGCGCCGGGTGGCCCAGGCACTGCCCTAGATATTTCAGGATGCACAGGCAGCACTTTTGGGGAAGAACTTGCGTTAATAAAGTGACAGACAAATACGAAGTAGCTTGGTTTAAACAGGACCTAAAGTACTGCCTGGATCTTATTGGAAACTCTAGGATCCGGAAAGAGCAAAATAGAGGTAAAATTCTTGGAGAAGGGGCTTTCTTGGGACAATATGTGTGTATTTGTTAACAGGGCTAGAATCGTTTATAACACTATTTGTGCACTTAATGCACTAGCAAGCATGAAATGACTAGGTACAGCGTTAAATGAGTGGTTTTAAACTGCAAAACTGGTTTGAGCTGGGTTTATTTCAAAGAATCAGTGAACGCAAGGAGTCAAATCTCTTTTCCTTCTAAGTTATTTAAGCAGTTTCATTTTTATCTAGTGCTTTAAACTGGGTGCCTGGTCACTTCACAGTCCCTTCCGCAGCCGACTGTGCTGCTATCCAGACCACCGGCGCATCTTCGGTCTGGCCAAAAGTGGCTGTGACAAATCCCAAAGGCTGTTTTTTAAGAAAGGAAAGCTCCAGTGGATTTTGATATCAGACTGCAGTAACCAGCCCAGGTTTGTGTTGTGACAGACTCCCAGAGCTCAAATGTTCTTTAAACTGGAAGCCAGGGAGCCCAATTTAGAAGGGATTTTGGCTCCATTTTAAGATCTTGTACATAAGCATTCGAAAGAGACCTAGTCCTGAGCCTACCTTTTGGTTCACTGGGGACAAAAACAAGCCACTGCCTGTAAGACAGCCCAATTAACCAGCCATCATTACTGCCTCGCTTTTATTTTATCTCCCTTTCCAGCAAGCGCTGGGGCTCCCCCCATTACTCCGGGACAACCTTGGGGAAAAAAGCCCCAGCGAGACCCGCAGCCAGAGAATTTCACCAAGTAAATACAACACGTTTGCTTCACCCATGCATGTCCTGCCACCCCCAGGACGGGGGCCAGGCAGGAACCCCCTTGGAGAGAGACTGGAAACGTTTTGGACACAACGGCAGGGAGGAAGGAAGACATCAGACAAGCCACTGAGACTGCACGTGAACACAGCAGCATTTCATGGCATGTTTGTTTACTTTCTCATTAATACATAGATCTAGTACACGGGAAACTGAACTTGCAAGTCTCCTGGAGGCCGTGCAAGTCACCTCCCCAAGGAGCTGTGGGGAGCAGAGGACTGGCAGACCAAGGTGCGCAAGGCACCCAGGCGCTGGGTGACGCACCGATGGCTGCAGGAGATGCTGCAACCCAGACGACAAGACTGGCATGCTCTGGAGCAGCAAAGTGGGGCCTCAGAGAAGAGGTCAAGAAATTCAAGCCGCTATTCAGCAGGGGAACAAAGCCAAGGAATCCAACAGCAGCCTCTGACCAACATCAAAGAAGATTTTCCTGGCCCGTTTTGTAACCCCATGAGCAGGGCACCACCTGCATTAGACCAGCCTCAGAGGAGGAGGTTAGTGCCACCCAGAACATGAGCAAGAGTCACCGTAACCGTGCAGGGGAAAATAAATCTGTCATGGAGATGAGACAGGAATAACAGCGAGCTTTCACTGTGCCTGGCAACCACAGGCAGTTTCTGCACGTGTGCACGCACAGACCCGCGGGCTCAGAAGGAAGCCTCGGCTGAACGCAACACTACCAGGGGCTTGAAACAAGCCACAGCATCAGAGTAAAACTTTTCACTTGACTGACATGGCAAACAAATATATCCAATAACAATCATGTCCTCTGGGGTGTGCAGCAGAAAAAGAAAACCAAACCCAACAAAGAGGGTTAGAGAAGGAGATTGATAGAATGAGGTCCAATTTTATTTTCCACAAAGTGTGACACAGCAAGCTTCACTTGCTTTGATACCTGTCAGAGGGTCTTTGTCACCAAGAGACAGCCTGTCCATTTTCTAGGTGAAAGTGGGATTGACTTTAGCAGTTGCTTCTCATAAGAGTCCTAAATGTAATCCTACATATCTCCAGGAATAGCCAGAAGCGTTCCATCTTGTTCGACAAGGACAACGTTATGTTCCCTCTCTTCTTTCCCTCACATCTTGTCCATCCTACTTCTAGCTGTAGGACGTTGCAGGAGTAAAAAGAGTTCTTGGCACATGCTGTGAAAGCCACATGTGTTTGACAGCAACTTTTTCCTATCTACGTGGTTACACCTCAGTCAGTCAGGCTACCGTTACCATTTATATTGATCGGTATGCGAGGGTTTTGTGGCCAACCGCCTTGCTAGACTGAGCAACTGACTAGGAATACAAGGAAAAGGGAGGGAAAGAAAAATAAAGAAAAACAGCCAAGAGCCACAAAATTATTTTAGATAGTTCAGCAACATCTTTTGTCCTGAAACATTAACGCAAAGTGCCCAGAATTGTGGGTGCACGCAGTTCAGCACTTTCCAGTCAGGCTGGTGCTCACCTTTGGAAGAGCTGCATTGCCAGAAGCTGTGTACCACCATCCCCGAGGCACCGGGGCTCAGCTCTGCAGAAGCAGAGGAGGGAGGCAAAAGCGGAGGCTTCTTGCGGGGCAGGGAAAGCTGGTGGAAGAGGGAGAACAGGATAAAAGCCTCCCGGCTCTAGGGTACACATTTGTATCTGTCAGTGGAGAATAACATCCCAGCATCTTGCGTGCACCTTCAGCAGCTTGCACAGAATGGGCTTGAAACCACGATCCAGTTCACAATACTGCCCTCCCAAAAAGCTGTCCCCAGGGACCCTAAAGAGCAATGCATTTGGAGTACCCGAGCTTCCCTTCACCAGCTGTAACACCAGCTCGCAGCCAAGAGACGCAGCCGAAGCAGGATTGAATGATGCTGTGGCCCAGCCAACGTTATCCATAAATCATAGATCCCTTGAAAATGCTAAGCATAGTGCTTCACTCTGCTTAGGTCCAATGCAGACCCAAATGTATTTGAGAAGCCTGGAGCAAGAGAGATGAGAAAAATACTTCTGGAGTTTCAAGGGATGGCAGTACTGCTCTTTCGTGGGAACCTGCCAAGCAAAACCGGGGTTTGTTATTGATTTCAAATAAAGGAAAGCACAAAGTTGATTCAGGCCATTCTTCTGGACATAAAAATGTTTTCAACATGTATTTTGATACTTTATTGTGGAAACTCTTCCAACAGCCATTTTTCTTTTCAGAGTACTTCACTTTTCATGGACGGCAGATGAACGTAGCTTGCTGTTATTAACTATAAGCCTTAAACCCTTCCACTCCTCTCAGCAACGACACTGATTCCAGTTGGATTTTTGTACTTCTTTCCTCTCTTTGTAGAGATGGAGAGAAATGTTCTCTTACCACTCAGCGTGGTGCCAAGCTGAACCTTTGTAACACTTGCAATACTCCATAGCCAAGATCCCAGTCCTGCTAGAAGTTGTGGTGTTTGCAGTAGGGGCAGGGAGGTGTTATAAAGGGAAGTAAAACCCGATTCGATTTTTTCTTGTGAGCATAATTTCACTGAAGGAAAATGGGCCAGAACCCAAGGTCAACAATATCTATTTTTCTTGGGCCAGGCAGATTTGGTGAAGGTTTCTTCATGTACCATGAAGAAAACCTACCCTACCATGTATTAGTTCTGACATGGAAAGCGTTATTAGAGAGCACGTCAATCTGCTGGTACGGAGAGGGCCTGAGCTGTGATGGCAAGCGTGCGAGAGAACTCCTGCTTGCTGTTCTGGTGTGCTGAGAACGGAGTCGTGTTTCTCTATAGTTCTGCACAGAACACCAAGGATCCATGCGAGACAGTCACTTTTTCTGGACACTACCAGCCAGAACAAAAATAGAGATAAGGCATATTTTATAACCAATATTTTGGCCTCAACAGTCTTTTTCTCAGCCAACAGCATTTCACAAAATTAGAAATAGCATGTTCAAAACAGGTTTCTGGGCCTGTACAGCCTGCCAGGAAGCAAAAGGACATTAGAAGCTTATCAGGTTTCTAGCATCTGAAGTTTTCTTCAGTCATGCATTCTCCCTTCTTTCCTCATGACTTCTTTCAACATTGATAATTTGCAACTAGGCTAGCAGAAGCAGGAAGGGGGGAGGGAGCGAAAGGTGTCCCCACATCTTTCAACATCAGTAGTTTTTATATTCTGACAGTACGGGAACGTAACTAACAGCTTAGCATACATCACTCTTGATGAACAGTCATCAGGGATGCAGAGGGAAAGACACGAAGATTAGTGGCGCAACTTAGAGATTTGGGAGCTGGGAAGCCCCACGCTTCAGATTCTGCACTCGTGGTTCTACAAGGATGCTTGCAATGATTAATTCATGCTTTACTGCTGTATCACTGACATCTGCAGCAAGTTAGCCTCTCCGCCTCAATTTTAACTTCTGCAAATTACAGATTATAGTTACTTACAAATGATGGGCTAGGGATTAGTTAATATTTTAAAGGGACCTAAGGCTTGAAAATGCACAGAATTGCCACCAAATATTGGGGAAAAAAGTGTTTTGTATGATGCCCATGGATGTGTAATTCAATACTGTATGAAAAGAATGCGCCCTGGTTTGTATGTGAGACATGGTGGGGAAAAAAAAGAAAGAAAAGAAACAGAAACCTTTAAAGATAGATAGCAATTGTAAAAAAAGTATACAGCAAGATCAGAGCCCTGCAAATGCTGTGGATTTATGAAAAGAACAACAATAACTAATATTATTCTAACTCCTGACAACCCTTAGATACGGCTCCACGAACAGGTTCCACCTGGGAGGTTAAGTGTGGATTTACAGCACATTTACTACTCTACAGTATCTACCCACAGGTATGCTTTTACTGTCCAGTAAATGCAAGGCAGCTTATATCACATTCACTGTCCAGTTCATGTAAATTCAACTATATCTGAATCTCAGAACACTATCATTGAAAACACATGCATCCGAGGTGATAACCACAGCAGGTCCCGTGTGACACCACCAAACAAAACCTGAAATGAAATTCAATACAGCATAACGTAAGCCAATGCAAGATGCGAAAGTGACCTTGCTGCAGGTCCATGCGTTGAACAGACATTTAAACCTTATTATGCCTGATTATATTGCACTATTTAGGCACATTTCTAGACAGCTATAAAGAAACATTATGCCTAGTACTGCTAATTCCCCACACGTGGCAGATGGGTTTCACCGTAGTGAAAATGTGTGTTTCAAAGTCAGACCCTATGTAGGGAAGGTAATGATGGAAACCATGGCATCCCGTTTCAAAGATACGGAGCTCAGAGGTTTAAAAAAAAAAAAAAAAAAAAAGGAAAAAAGTCAAATGCAAGACAAGCAGAGAATATAGCACTGATTAACTGGAACTTTTGCCACAAGTAGGGGAGCCAGAAGCGAGATGCTGATGCTTTCTTTACCTTTGTCATGTAGGAGAGCAGCTGCACAGATCCCTGCTAAGACGTGGGGATCCAAACAACTAAAAAGTTATTTTATGCGCCTGGGGTAACAGAGAAGTGGAACTGCCAGCTCCAGTCCTAAGGGAAAGCTCAGCAAGCACGCAAAGCAGCAATGCCACCTCCAGAATCCAGTGGAGGAAACAAATACCTTTCTGAACACCTCAGGCAGCCCAACCACATCAGGTTCTGGCTCCACCGGACCCCACTGCAGAAACACTTTGTACTGGAGGAGTCAGGGCAAGCTTATTTCTAAGAAATTTCTCCACGGGGAAAGGATTTGCCAGCTTTTTGTATTAGAAAATAAAGATGGTAAGTATATGCACTCAAGGCAAATTAGACCTTCTCTGTCACTAACTCCCTGCAAGCACGAGCTTGTTTTACTTGATGCAGACTTGCGTTTTGGCTCACGAGCATCCTTCTGAGTCTGTCGCACCCTCCCCTGAATGCAACCTTTCCTTGGGGCCTGCCAGCAGTCAGCAGAGGCAGCTGCCTCGCACAGATCACAAGCTGGGGAGCAGAAAGATGTTTTTAGCTATTACCCCTTAATGCTATAACCCTTTAGGTAGAGAAATGGGCTTGGCAAGCTTCTCACCAGCCTCTGTGAATTTCCACTCTGAGACCAGTGTGAGCGAGGACAACCAGGCCCTGCATTTTATTTTTGATATCCAAAGTTCAAAGGGAATTAAATGAGAGCGAGGTTTTGGGGGGAGGAGGGGCTTTTCCCCCAGGTACCTTCAAAGAGACTGGCAAAAGACGGCGTTGTTTATTCCACCCCTGACTCCTGGCCCAGAGGAGCCCTCTCATACAGAATTATCCCTGTACCGTCCTGGCAGGGGGCAGGTCCGTAGGGAGGCTGGGTCTGGTTTCCAAAGCACGGCTGAGCTGAAGGAGGAGCCAGGACCTCCCCGTGCAGAGACAGGCTGCAAGTGCTCAGCACTGCCCGTGAGCTCCGCGGGCAGTACTCGGTGCCGGCTATCCCACAAAACCAGCAACGGTTCAAAGGGGGGTTTCACTACTTGCAGAAGCTTAATAAATTTTTGCCGTGATTAGACCCACGTGGGATCTGCCCGAGACTTAACATTACGGTTGGACTCAATGATCTTAGAGGTCTTTTCCAACCTTAATGATTCTATGATTTTTCTATGATTTCCACATTCCCTGTTGGGATGTAACTGGGCCAAAGAGATGAGGCGAGATCCACCAGGATCAACTCCCTGCTTTGCCAAGCTGGGCTCATCCCATGTCAGTGCCTTCAGTTTCCAGGGTAGCAGTCTTTCTTCCTCAGACCAGAAACCACACTGAAGACATGTCAAAGCTTTTTTGGAAAAAAAATTTTCATAGAAAATGCCACATTCCCCAAGAAAGTTTTGGTTTCAACAAATTGCCACTTTCCGACATTTGTTTTGTCAAAAAATTTCCGACCAGTTCTGTGAATACAACATTAAGTCTGCTGTACAAAAATAAACATTTACAGAAAGCTAGATAATATAAATTTAGAAAAGTGTTAATTACAGCTAAACACATAAAACATATGTCTGTTACTAGTGTATATTAAAAATACAATTAAATATAGCAGTTTGGTTTCCATCACTGCAGCGATGTAACAGCTCATGCAAAATGAGATGCGAGAGGGCAACATCTTGCGACAGCACATTAGTATTTACTCTGGTCACTTGACTGGCGTCCTGTGGATGTCAGGATGTACTGAAGACAAAACATCACTGCTTTTCATGGATCTTTGACATGTAAAATGCAAGTATCAACTCTGCCTCCCTTAGGAAGGGCAGCAAATCCTTATTCAAAGGTATTATCATAGAATCATAGAATCATTGAGGTTGGAAAAGACCTCTAAGATCAT
>NW_008794451.1:1644748-1647405 GCF_000699145.1 Aptenodytes forsteri
CCACTAAACCATGTCCCTAAGCGCCTCATCTACACGTCTTTTAAATACCTCCAGGGATGGGGACTCCACCACTTCCCTGGGCAGCCTGGTCCAATGTTTAACCACTCTTTCAGTAAAGAAATTTTTCCTTACATCCAATCTAAACCTCCCCTGGCGCAACTTGAGGCCATTTCCTCTCGTCCTATCGCTTGTTACTTGGGAGAAGAGACCGACACCGACCTCGCTACAACCTCCTTTCAGGTAGTTGTAGAGAGCGATGAGGTCTCCCCTCAGCCTCCTTTTCTCCAGGCTAAACAGTCCCAGTTCCCTCAGCCGCTCCTCATAAGACTGTTCTCCAGACCCCATTCCCTCTTAAGAGCTGCTGTGGCTCAACAGTGAGCAAGCCTGAAAAGCCTTTGGTGGCAGCTTATGGCAGGATTTGATTATACATACAGCATCTATCATCTTGGAAGAGTTGCTTAGTGTCTACAGCTGGTAGTTCACCAGAAGTTATGGAAACCGTCCTCCAGAGCTGAGAGAGGAAAATAAGTACGTGATACAAATAGAGTGGTTAGTATCAGCTTTAAAGCGAAGGACGTGACGCGTCATTCACAGAAATGGGCCAAAGAGCCTTTTCCTGTAAGTGTCATTCATTGCTGGGCAGTAGCCAAACTCCTCGTGCAGACGGGGAAAAGGCGGATTTGTCTACGCTCTAATCTGGAGCCTGTTCCCAAAAGCAGACCGGCCCACGGCACCATTAGCTTTGCCACAGCCAGGGAGCAGGTCTGTCTGGAGCCAGCCGCCACAAGCCCGTGCAAGCATATGCCCGGCTACTTCATTACAGACTCCCCCGGCCAGGCTGAATGCAGCCCAGGCAAAGACGTACTTTTACACTGGTGACCAAATGCGTTGGATCCGCTCACGAGAGCACGGCTGCCACCAGGAACCAAGCCTGGGACTTTCAGTTACAGCAGCACAAGTTACTGCCACCAAAACCAAAATTAAAACCCACGAACAACAACAAACCCACCAAAAAAATGCACACCCACAAAAAAAAACCCACAACCCACAGACATGCCCGATCTAGTTTCCAGCAAAACAGAAATGACTACACCAAAACCCTCAGGTTAATAACAGCGGAATAAAGACCCTAAAGCCACAGACATTCTGGTCACATTTGTGCTAACCTGAGCATCTCACTGGTATCCTCCAAGGTAAAGTTTGCCCTTTCCCCATCAAATGCTTAGTTAAAATTTAGAAGCAATCAATAAACCTTCCGGAGCAGATACCATTTTCTACATGTGACAAGAGTTTCCCAAATCATTTGTATACAACACTAGGGTTTTCTCCTCCCCCTGCCCAGAGGCTAAGCCCTCATTACGCTAAAAGGAATTAAGAAAAGCTGCAAGTGTTCAGAACACGGGGTGGGCCCTTTCTATCATCATAATGACTTTCATGCATTTAGGTTTTACAAAGCTGGTTATATATCTAGAAGAGATACACATACAAGAAAGTCAAATGCGATAAAGTGAATTTGACATTCCTAACTAGTAGCTACTGAATTTCTTTGATCATACTACAGACGAAAGTTGAAAATAGCAGTAGAGAAATATTTGTTCCTGTACAAAAAATTAAAACTTAATATTGCAGAAGAAAACCTCATTGAAGTTTTATCACATTTTGCCCTTGCTGAATAGTCTTGGCTTCAGCAGCTGCTACATGAAATGTAGCTGTCACTACAGTGAATAAATAAGTAAGTAGTGCTATAATGCAGCTGCCCCCAATAACAGCATTAGTATAAAGCCTTTAGTGGTAACCACAGACCAAACCAGAAATGCATTCTGACTTTAAAAAGATGTGCTTTCATGTCACCGAACATCTCAGTCCATGGGCTATAAAGCCTGTGTACCGGAGCTTATCATTGATTTTTCCTCCTCCTTCAGGGAGGATGGGAAAGAGCAGGTACCTTGCCCACTGCTGATTTTGGCTTCCTCCCTATAAGACACTTCTAACGAAAACCATTAAACGTTCAGGTCTTCTCCACCTCCGGCACACTTCTCCAGTACTAACGAGTTCCCCTCGTCTCTCCCCGTAGCCAGCGCTACCACAAACCCTCTTTCCCCTTTCACGTTGTTGTGAACAACCCCCACCCACCCACCGCAAGCAAAACACGGGTGCTGGAACAACGCCCGTGGGAAAAGGGACAAGGTAAGATCAACTCCCTCACAGACGCCGGTCTGCACTTTTCATCAGAATACTGATTTCAGGGGGAAAAAACATCCTGTTCGTTTTACTAGGAAACTTCAAGAGCACCAGACCTACACAGATGGACAGCAGTGTAAGAAACAGATATTTGGCAGTATCAGAAAACCCATGAGTTGCTGACAAACCATTTTTATTACAGTTTTAAGTTGAATAGCTTGTACTTATTTTATTTTTTTTTAATTCCTCCTGTAGAATCTCAGTTAAATACAATCTTACTTAAATACAATCACTCTTCAAGCCAAGCGATTTCCTTAGTAGACAAGCTCTTTTCATAGAAATGAAAGACGATTCTTTTATAAGGTCACACTCGGTGAGCTTGCCCCGATAGAGATGAAAACATTAACAAGGATCTGCTCTGCATTCTAGAGAAAAATAATATTTAAAAGAAGAAAAAAAAAAATAAGACAAGAAAG
>NW_008794451.1:1648184-1664847 GCF_000699145.1 Aptenodytes forsteri
CATTTTTATTACAGTTTTAAGTTGAACAGCTTGTACTTATTTTATTTTTTTTTAATCCTCCTGTAGAATCTCACAGTTAAATAATCTTACTTAAATACAATCACTCTTCAAGCCAAGCGATTTCCTTAGTAGACAAGCTCTTTTCATAGAAATGAAAGACGATTCTTTTATAAGGTCACACTCGGTAAGCTTGCCCCGATAGAGATGAAAACATTAACAAGGATCTGCTCTGCATTCTAGAGAAAAATAATATTTAAAAGAAGAAAAAAAAAAATCAGACAAGCAAGAGCCAGGTGGGAAGTCTTGCTATCTACCCATTCAGCACTTCTGAAAACAAATCAATTTAGTCATCTGCAAGCTTGGCCATGAGCTCCCTGCAGGAATTACAGCTCATGCATACACAAGCCCCAAAGAGTTTTGTTCAAAGTTTAATCGTATGGCAGAAAAATATCACCAGTTTTATGGTATATGCTAGCTCAAGTTATGAGATAACATCACATTTTTGAAAAGGTGAAAGAACCAGGTAGCACCGGCAAGGTGACAGACATCATTTAAAATGTTCAATTCGGCAGTTATTCAAGATATTCACATAAAGAGAAAAAAAAACAACCACTAAAGCAGTTACGAAGGCAGGCGTGTGAGCATACAGAAGTTTAAGGGTTAAAGATAGGAGTAGGACTATAGTATCAAATACTAAATTCAAGTGAACCCATTAGGATTTCCTCCTTTCCCCACTGCAAGGATGTTGACAAAAAAGTCTAGACTAAAAAAGTACCTGTGTTTTCTGAAAGGAACTCTTTCATTTTATTGGGGTTCTGGTTTTGTTTGACATTGCTGGTTTCTGTCCCTCCCTCTCACGTTATAATTTCAGTTTTATGCAGGCGTGTGGCGAGCACATCTTTTAAAGTACTTGATTTGCTTGTAACCGCGTACTACTTCTGTTTCAGCGTTTCCTGTGTCTTTGTAGTCTACAAAGATGATGAGAAACCTAAAGAGACACAGTCAGCTGCCTCAAAAGCTTTAGAATGTATGGAAACAGTTCATTTGTCTCAAAAAGCATCTTTTTCCTCTGCAACTGTATTTCAATTTCACCTATCCCTGGTGAGTACTGTTCTTTTTTTTTTTAAAGCACAGTTGTTAATTATTAAGTGTAGAATAAGCTGCTGAGTACGCCCATATGTGATCATTTGATCTGGGCTCAAGCTAGGTAAGTCAGTAAACGGTTTACACACCACAGCTATTAACTAACAAGGCGGCCAAAACTACCCGAGACTTCAGGAGCCAGCTCTCTCAGAGGACGGTCCATCATCATGCAACGGTGCTCAGGTAGCTCTTCGAAAGGATAAACACAAACCAAGCACGTTCCCCCAAAAAGCCTACCCACAGGCGAGGTCAGGAAAGAGAACGGAAGGAAATAAAGGCAGGGTATCACTGCTGAATGGCATTTTCCTCCGCAGCTGACGGATAATCAAGAGGGAAACTTCTTGCCGCGTGTCCTCTGCGGTGCTACAGGAGGCGTTAACACTAGCAGGGCTTTCCCATCGCATACGCTTTTTCCCTACCCAGGAGTAATTACGTAGTGCGGCATCTCCGAAACATTTGCTTAAACTATTGGGGGGGCTGTGTGATTACATCCAAATAAAACTGAATTCTTGATGTATTATTTAGAGTTTTAAGGAGAAAAAAATCAATAATCCTAAACACCCGTTGCCATCCGGAAAACCCGCAGATCAGATTGTGAGCCGGTACGGGGCCACGGTTTATCTCCGAGACGTTTCATTAGGAGAGACCAGCATGCACCAGAAGAGCAGCCCAAAACACTGTAAATGAATACAATAATTAACCAGGGACAGATCTGCATCCCTGGTAGCACATAGGGTTGAGCAGTAACCAAAGCCTCTCGCTAGAAGTCGCTAGACAGAAAGCAGTATTGATTTTCCTCCTATATCTTTGTTTGCTATGCAAGTTAGAATAATTTCCTCCTCCACTTTTAATGTGGATTTTACACATAGAATCATAGAATCATTGAGGTTGGGAGTGCATTTACGTCAACTTCTGACCAATTCATAAATGACATTACATAATTAAAATAATCCTGAAATCCTGTGTTACATTTACATTATTTACACTCTATAGGTAAACCATGACCGTAAGGAAATGCCACCTTGCTTTCATCTCTTGCGTGTATGCATTATGATACTGCCGCAAACTGCAGTCACCTTTTACACGCAGGTCTGTATTGACAGGCATCTGTGAAGCGGAGACACACCGTGGCCATGACCACTGAGGAAGACCCACCAGGAAAACAGACCCTCTGGGCCGACCGGGAGGGCGTACAGGCAACAAAGCACAAACCCGTGCATACCGCGTGCTTAAAGTGGAAATATGTAATTATTTTAATTCAGCAGATACCGCCTACCCGGGGCGCTGAACATGGCCAGAAGAAGAAACAGCTCAGCACGCAGCAGGCGCTTCTCCAGCCCAGGCGCTGAGCCCTGGCACGGGTCTCGGAGCACGCTCCTGTTAACCCCGGGAGGTTTTGGAGGTATGACAAGGCCTCCAACTCAAAGTTATCTGCTAGATTTTAAGTGTCCTTTTTAAGGGAGGAAGATGCTGGGGGTTCCCCTCAATGAAATGACTCTGCGAACTCTTCTCATTTGGCAAGGAAACTTGCCCAAAGGAGAAAAAAAAAAAACAAGCAAACAAAAAAAAACCACCACACAAGAGAGCGAGCACAGGAGAGGGGGAAACAGAGACAAAACCAGCAATTTTTCCACTTAGGCCCACTCTGGAAATGGCTGAGTTACAGTCAAACTTTTTTTTAAGTGAACAAAAAAAGTCCAGCTCAAGCCAGACGCCAGGTTGAAAACTTCAGACTCAACAGTTAAAATCCAACAACGTCATAAGTAGTAAAAGTCATGACGCAAGTCATAACTTTGCCCTTTACACCTATGTAATGCAATTTGCATATTTTATATCATCGTAGGATACACTTGCAATCGTTTAGGCAACCATGCCACAGGCGGCTCTTGGACTGTGACTCTGATCCACAACCGTACGAAACACCTCCCCTCGTCTCTGTTTATCTTTAAAGATTATAGTATCGTAGCCGAAGGCAGAGGGAAGCCAGCACCTACCAGCCCACCATCACTAAGCATCATTCGGGAAAGCCTGACCTAGGTGAGGAATAGCTGCATTTCCACCACGGTTTCCTTCCCTCTCAGCCCTTTTTCCCTCCTCAGTCTCCGCTCCGTTGGTTGAAAAGCAACAATACCTCAACTAGGGTTTAATTTTAATTTTAAACCCATTTTGTTTTCAATTTGTCCTCTCCAAAATGGGTCTTAAATCAGAAAGAGGAAAGCAAAAGCAAGTCACTACCACACAACCCTGCGTGGTAAGCAACCCAGCGGGTACACAGAAGGTACTCAGCCAGCTCCGCCGTTAGAAGGCTGAAGGAGGAGGATTCAAAAGCTCCAAATATCAGGGAAAAGCCAATCTCAACATCCATTTTTAAGCAAGCAGCCTGGCTTTCCAGAACAGCTGAGCTCGCAGCTCTTATGGTTGTGAAGAGGCAGTATTATACACTCAGGCCACATGCCTAGGCTCCCAGTTTCACGCTACTATTTTTGAAAGTTGTATTATAGATCTGCTTATTTTGACTCTTTATTTGGCTTTTACCACTGTCCTCATTACCAGGTTTCAAGAACTTCCAGATGTACGTATTAACAGTGCTGGCAGCTTTCCTAGAGGAAAAACAAATCTCATCTTTGAGTTGTGCTTGGCAACATCTAACTTTTACGAGTGTACATCTACGCTGCCTGTCACAAAGATGGAAAGCCACCTTGAGCCCAAACTCTCCATCCCCCCAGAGAGAATTACAGATATGAAAAAAGAAAATCAAAAGGCTTTGCGATTCCTCTGTGGCACACTGAACCTGTAAAACTAAACCCATTTTATTTCATCATCTTCAAATCCCCACGGTTCCAGTGAAATTTAATTATACCTTCACTTTGCATAATTAAACAGTCATCGCATGGCTTTCTAAAGCATATAAAATGACTGATGAGTGTAGCAGTAAAACTTTCAGAAGTATTAAGTGGTTTAGGAGGCTACAGGTATGTCTAGACAGCAGCTAACCTGCATAAAAGAAGCACTATTTTGTTTGCCCAGCGGAATTAAGTAGCTCTCCACATATGCCGTGTTTTTGCAGCTCAACTATTTCTGGTGTTTTATCTACCCAATTTACAGCTAGCTCAAGTAATTGCATCACGTAGGACAGATATATCCAAAATCCTGCTGATTATCAGATGGGACTCAATATCTTAGCCACAAAGGAGCTTTCGAAAGGTTCGTAGTTTGGTGGAGCGGTAGCTACAGTACCATCAACTGAACCCTTAGCATTGGCTCATTCCAGTACACTAACTGAGTGAGAAACAACATTTTTTTCCTCCCTCTGCACTAAAAATACTCATCTTACGTGAAGCTTTCCATCTCATTTTGCGTATGCCCTGAAGGACTTCTTAGATCAAATTCACCATGTCTTGGTAGGTTTCTTCTTCCCTGGTTTTCTATGGCCCGTTGGTCGCTGTGGTATCCAAGTCAGCCGTCCTACATTCATTCCTCTTTGAGAAGAGGCGCTAACGAGCCGTGGTATCTCTGCCAGCAGAGCGTGAAAGCTTTTTCTAACTTTTTTCCTTTTGGAAAACTGGTATTTTGTAAGCAGCTAGAATAGGATTCAGACGTAGCATTTGAAGTGGTATCTCTCGTTTTGTTTTCTCTCTCATTCCCTTGTCTTTTCAAAGAGATTGCCTTTGCTGATAGAACTGTTTCTGAAGCTAAAGGACGCGTCTTACAGAATCCTTTCTTTATACAGCAGCATAGGTGATAGGGGCTTTTCAGCCAATACGTTGAACACAGAACATAATTAACAATAGCCTGCTTTGAGAATGTATTCTATGTTTCACATGCTAGGTAAAGAGTAATGTTTTTTTACCATTATTCTCGGAAGTTCTACAGAAACCCTTCACTATGCCCACAGAGCGCTACCACTTTATATGTAAAATTACTCAGATAAAGTGACCAAGGATAACACGTGATGGTTTGATTACAGCAAACATCTTGCTTTTCTTTTTAATCCAGTCTTGTTTTAACAAGTCAGTAGGTCATAACTCAAGACAGCATTTCTATGCACAGTGCATAACCTGTGAATGTACCTTGTAAGAAAACCTGAAAAAACCTTAGCTAGGACTCCTGTCTGAAAAATACATCGTGCTGCACTTCAAGTAGTGAAACAGGTGTTTTAACTTATTTTGCAGGTTTGTATTCAAGTACAATCCTAATGCAGAATGGGAAAGGCCAAAAGAAAAAAAAAAAAAACCACAGATGGAGTAATATATAGGTACCAAGATGTGAAAGTGCAAATAATGTAAGTGTATGGCATATACGTGAAACTGCTTAGATGATCAGGCAAAAGTCAAATAAGAGCAGCATTCCCTGGTTTAGTCTCCAGTCATAAGATGGATAGTCTTCTCGTATTTTTTAGAAAGGTTAGAATAGTCCTTTTTCTTGACAGACTATTACCACACTCCCTAGATGAAACATTTTTTTACTCGACTTCTATTACTCAGTTTCTAAAAACGCACCTTAGCCTGGCTCAATCGCTGGCGACTGTGCGGAGCACACAGACCTGATTACAGCAACTCTGTGATTTAGCATTTCCAGAGATCCACATGTAGCTGATAGAAGCGCGCAGGGAAAGGCCACCGAAAGTTTATAGTGCACACACGGATGGAATAACAATACAGGAGAGATCTCGACTGAGGAAAAACAACCTTGAAAGCCCACCAGGTTGCATAAACTGAAAATGAAATAGGTAAGGCTAATGAAAGACTCATAGAGAAGCTGGGAGGGGGTGGGGTGGGGGGGGGGGGGTGGGGGGTGGGGGGGGGGAGTTTTGGACAGGGAGGAATGGAAAGCAGAAGCAGCACATTATGAAAAATTGAGAGTCAGACCATCGGGTTTGGACCACAGCACTGTAACAGAGATCACTTCTGTTTTCACCCTGGGCCTGGCCACATTTTGGTAAAGGGATGCCAGAAGCCAACACAGACAGAAGCAGAAATTGCTGGAAAACAGTTGTCCAACAGACAGCTGACATACACAAATATAAAACTGAATTAAAAACAATAAGCAACCTACTTTTTCTCAGAAGATCCAGCCTGAGGAGCTGCAGCACTAGGAACACCCCACGAGCTTTACAGACCTGCTCAGCTGAGGGATCCCTAAGCTCCTCTTCTGACACCTGGAGCCAATAGGACCTTCAGCTGGGACCGGTGCCCCCCAGCACAGAGCTGCAGGGGTTTAGCAGGATTGCTGCTTCCACCTGCTCGCTACCACCCCTTTGCAGGAGGCTGCCCGCTCTGCAAGAGAGTCAGAGGAAAGTTCATATGCCCAGCACCTCAGCTGCCCCACCTCAAACTCAGTGTTTTAATGCAAATCTGCCTTTGACATCAGTTTGAGCTACACCAGACCTCACTGGGCTGGCTGAGGCACAACTGTATTTTTTTTTCTGTGCAGGGAGCAAACCGCCAGAGACACGAACGCCTTAAACTGCTGCTGGAAAACTTGCCGCCACCAAGGTGTTAGAAGTGTTCTGTGCGTGGAAATAGAGCAAGTGTCCCGAGCAGGACAGCCAAGCACCAGGCTTCTTCTCACCCTCCTGCTTTACATTATATCCCCCTCCACGAGGGCGATGCTCCGCCAGGCGCAGGGAGGTGGTTGCCAGCCATGCCCGGTGAATGATGTCCTCCTGGTGTTTGCTAGCTTGTCTGTACCATAGCCAATATTGTAAACTACAAAAACATTTTCCGTGCAGCTTCCTTTTTTACTCGAGCACGATGCCAGTTTGGGTAGGTGGAAAAAGAAAATGGTGGGGGGAAACTCGGTTGCCTGCTCCAGCACTTTAAGACCGACTCTTGGAAACAAAGCTGTAGCATCACTGCAAGTGTCATCACTATAAAACCAGCAATGAACACAAAGGATTTAAAAAACAATCCTCGCTTACAAATGCACATTGATTTTCAATAAAGCCATTTGCACATTTTTTTGCTTGGACTCCAGGTTGACTGTCACCACTGATTTACAGGCAAGATATCTCTATATAATACTACTACTATTATTATTTTGTAAGCGTTAAGTACTTTTTTAAGCATTTCTACTTCCAACAGTGAGGAAAATAATATGAAAGCAAAAAAAGACGAGAAGGATGCCATTTGATTTTCTTTTCTTTCCTGGTAGAATTGTCTGGAAAGCTGGAAGAACACATAACCTTACTGGATAAAGAGGCATTTGTTTTGAAACACCACCACAGATCATATTGGCTTTTCACCGGCAACACTGCTAACAGACCAAACACAGGAAATTAAGAATGGACAGCTCTGGGAAAGCTTTTCATGATTCACATTCTAGGTGAGTGGCAATTTTTTTCTTCCTCTCTCAGCACCTTTCCACTACAAAACATCCACGTACTAGGAGCCTGTCATGCAAGAGCAAGAGGTCATGTGAAGAAATTAAAGTAATCCAACTGGCTGATATAGGTCAACCTGGTGATAGCGGACCTGCCGACTCAGGACTGCTTTAATTCGGCTAACAAGTAGGATAGACCCTGAAAGAGCAATCAGAGTAAAAATGTAGGAATAGAAACAGGGCAAGGAAGTAAAGAGCACCTGTTTGGTGATGCTGGACACTTCACAGACACGCCGTTGGAAATACAAAAGGAGGAAACCTTAGAACAAACCCCTTGTCTATTTTTCATCCACATATAGGACCTATGGGATCTGATTTCACTTTCCAAATAGATGTAACTACAGCTGCTTCTCTTGCAAGGTGTCTCCCAACGCCGTTGATGAATAGCCCTACATTTATCACCCAGGGACACTGATCAGAAGGGAGTCTGCCTTGCGCTCCAGATTTCAGTAAAAGTGCCTGAAATGCCGCAGACAACCACAGTCTCACCTGGGAGTACTGATGCCGTTGTTAGGACTCCTAAATAGTTTTCAGACCCTGTCAAAACAAAAAACAAGCATGCGATTGGAATGGTTAACAGCGACAGAGGGGTTTTGTACACTGGAGGCACGTCCCCTTTCAAGCCCGTGTCTTCTTCAGCCCCGCGGGTCCCCAGCTCTTTGCCAGGAGCCCCCCAGCGAGGGCTGCGAGCCTGCCTGGCCTGCTTTAGGGCCAGGAATCTGGTACAGTCATCAGTTCTACGTTTCACCCATTAGTATCAATATTTAATATTAAATATTTAGCGTCAATATTTAACAGGGATAAATGAGATCACCCGGATAATTATAGACTTCTCAGCCCGACGTGAAAGCAAGGGAAAATAATGAAGCAGCTGATACAGGATGAGGCTAAAAAAAGTGATTAAAGGTGGTGTGATGTCAAACAACACACTTTTTATGCAAAAAACCAGATCATTTCAAGCAGTTGTTACCTTTCTTAAGAAAAATACAAGTTTCAGTGAGAAGGGTAATATACTTAGCCTTCTTGTAAGGTATTTGACTTGGTAGTCCTGATAAAGGAGATCAAATGATACAAGATCTACACGGTAAACACTTAATGTATTAAAAACAGGCGGTCAGGTTTCAGCTTAGTAATTTGAAGTAACTAATTGTAGCTGAAAAATCACCACAAAGCAGGTGTACTTGTAGGGAGGACCCCAAGGATTTGCCTCTTGGACCTATGCTGCTGGCATTTCTCCCAGGGACACGAAAGAAAATAGAGAATCCCCGCTGGAGAAGGCTGTGGAGCAGAAGGTTAGGGAGGTGGTCAGTAACAAAAACACATCCCTCACACAGAGCACTCAAGAAGTCACATGCATTTCAGGACGGCCAAACGTACACGTCAAAAACCACAGACAGTCTAAAAACAAAGAGTGAAAGTCAAAGTTAAAACATTAATTTAAAAAAAAAATAATACTTGAAACCCATTTCTCCAGGCATGGGTTCCTGTGCTTACCCCTCTTCGAGTTGGCGCCAGTGATCATACAGCATGGGGCTGACTAGTTGTCTTTGCAGAGTTAGTTTTCTGTTTGTAAATTTTGGAGGCTTTAAATAAAAACACAGAAAAAACATTTCCAGACATTATGTGGAGGCCCCAGGGCTCCACCTAGCTAACTTAAGGGGAGGGGAAACAAGAGAAATCCCCCAGGAGGTGCAGAGAGGATAAAAGGGAATGTTACTTGTTCCAGAAAGCGCCTCACTGATGACCCTGGATTTCTCATTGTTCCCGATGCCATGGAAAAGTCGTGGATGCCGTGGATGTTCCCACGTGTTGTCTCATCATTTTCGAGAAGTAAGAAGTGACAGGTCGCAGCCTGGGCCCAGAAACTATCCTTTCTCGGGACAGCGCCTCAGCACATGTTCAAAGTATACTTCTGCACTTAAAGTGTAGCTAAGTATATGTTACCTGCCGCCGATTTTCGTGCTTAAGAATGATGGCTTCAAGTACGTGCTTAAATCAGAGTCAGAATCCTTCACTTCTTGGCTGAGCAATTAGCGTCAAGTCAGGGAAGGGGAGCATATTTTTGTTGTGTGAACATATGCCCAGAGAGAGTAGGACTGAGCCCAAAAATCATCAAATATGGTCCTGAATGTTGCCTGAGGGTAACTTTCAAGTTGTGTCAGCTTGGCGCGGATTCGAAGGAGTAACTTCGGGCGGACAGGCAGGAGTAACCTCCCAGCCCCGAGAGCCATCCGTTATGTCCTCCCTGACGCAGGAGGAAGCAGGTTAATTCTGGTCCAGACATGCCTATTCATACCAAGTGAGCCATTCCTCAAGGCTTGTTTTGAAAGGCTTTTTTTTTTTTTTAATGGTTAAATAACTATTTGTTTTTGCGCTGTTATCAATCATCGTGGCGAACGGTCAGTGATAACTGAAAAAATTGGATGTGTTCAGAAAGAAAGTATACCTGGGGAGCGGGCTATAAACATCCTTCAAAAAAAGCATCCTCTATGCAAAGCCGGTTTTTCTTCTTTCCAAACACATATCCCAGACACGCTGGCACTTGGTGAATAAACATTTTAACTGCTTCAATTAAGGCAATACAGCTAAGCCATCACATCCAGCTAAGCTAATGTCACTTCTGCTGAAGAATAATGGTAAAAGTATTATTCCCCGAAACTTGGGGGAGGGAGAGTCTTACAAACTCTTTATTTTCTAGTCTGTCCATCATGACTCTTGTGCGAGACCAAGTTTTTGGTCTCTTCCCTACTGAAACTCACTGAGCTAGAAAATGTAAGACTAGAAATATCCAGTCATCAATCCCTGCTAGAGCATCACTTTAGAAGACACCCGATAAAAATGTTATTGGTTTTAAAAGCTGAAGTCTGATATCACCATTCTCTCCTCTCTCTCCCCTCCTTTTCGAGGCGTACAGTAAGTTTCAATGGTTTCAGAAGGAACTGCTTCTATCACAACAGCTGAAACTCTGGCAAAATAGCTAATTATGGAGAAGGAAACAACAGTGCTCTAGGTTTTCGTGTTTGCAGGCAGAGAGCAATGCCTCGTGTTTTAAGAAAAACAACAATGGAAGACTAATACTCTGCATCTTGTATACGGCAATTTTAATCGAAGGATCTGAAAATATTTATGAACATAAAGGGCAAAACCCACAAAAGCATGAGCAGAATTGTCCAGCATAGACAAAAACACCACTGCAAACAAAATAACTGTTTCCTTCAGTGAGAAACCAGCCCGGTGACCCTCTCGCCTGCGGTGGGCCCCAGCACTGCAAAGCTGAGGGGCCAAGACCAAGCTTAGAGTTTGGGCATTAAATAAAAGCATGAGACATTTTTAAGTGTAATGAAAACAGTTTCCGGAAGGGTTTAAACATGCCTTCACGGTGTCTTCTTCCCAGCACCAGCAGAGTGCTGGAGCGTGAGGAGTACATCAGCCCAGCGGCCTCTAGACTCATTCCAAGACTATAGAGGAGATACGACATTATATGCATATGATGGTCCTGACCAGAAGGTTAATTCTGAATTCAAGTAGCCTGCAAAGAGGGTCAAGGAGGAAAGAAGACGTGTGCCTTCTTTCATTTCTTTCAGAGATGCATTCAACAAAGCCCTGGATTTCATGGCTGACTTCTGTTTACACACATGTACCTTCTTAATTCTAATTTTTATGTTTAAATTAATTATACTTACATTAATTATACTTCTTTAGTAGCTGGCTTTGTGACAGAGACATACAAACTGCCTTCTCCATTCAATACTGAGAAATTTTTGTAGGTAACTCCCATTAAAGCTATTTTGTACCCTTAGCCCTTAAAAGTACCTAAAACTTTGAAAGAATAAATTCCCCAGATATCCTCTGGAGGTAATACCTCTGTCCTCAAAACAATAATAACCAGAAAAATTGTCTCTCTCTTAAGCCGACCTTAAGATGGAGAAAAATGTGAAACGTGGAGAAAATTAAATTATAAATCTCAGCAGCTTCTAAGGGACGTACAGTTGAGGGGGGGTTCTCCTGATCCGAGGCACCGTGACAGGCAAGACTGGAGTCCCCTTGGACAGGCCTGTGCTGGCTCAAGGCACTCTGTGTGCACACAAAATCCTATTTTATGCCCTGTGGCTGCGGAGCGAGGATCTGGCTGTGCCTGCCGTGGGAAGAGGGAAGGAGAGGACTGGAGATTGAGGGAACGACCTTGGAAAGCGGGCTCACTGCTCTCGCAGCACAGAGTGATGAAAGGGCTTGGGGACAGTCACCAGGACATCCCTGCCCACAGCTGCCACTCTCAGCCACACCTTGGCACAGGCAAAGGAGGGACAAGGCCACAGCTGTTTTGCCACGGAAGGAAAACAGCTGCCCAAGGCAATGGCTTTTTTTGTCTCTACTGCGAATGAATGCCTGGACAGACATCCCTGCACGTGCATACATTAAGCTGCAAGAGGAGCTGGGTCCTGTAGAGTCACTGGCTGCGCAGGCTCTGCATGGCTGTGATCCTACCCACACCCCTGGCAAACGCAGGAGGCAGAGAGCAAGCCCCTACCTTTGGGTCTACCTCGGCATGCAGCACCCACCCCAACGCATGCGCTTTCCCCCTCCGTACCACCATACCATTTGAGTGGATTCAAATATTCATGCAGCTAGCCCAGATGGAGCTCCACCAGCCTACAGCATCACGGTTATTTGGGCTCAGGTGCCCTCCTCTCGGGTTAGCTTAGACGAGTTTACGTGAACTGCAGTTGCACCTTTGAACTTCAGTGCAGGCATAAGAAATTAGCTGAGGTGACCTGCCCAGCCAATGCACCCTGGTGCTGCTGGCGACGTTGCTGGGACATCTGTCCTCTGCAGCACACACGTCCCTGGAGAGGTGCCTTTGTCCCCCCTCTTTCTGACCTGAATCTCTCGTGTCGCACCCCCTGGGGCACAGCAGAGAAACCTGGCCAGATGTTTCAATTTCCTCGTATTCACGGCTTTGATTGCATTAGACTAGACAGGATTTCTCCACTGGCACTACCCAGGGGTAATGTGAAATGAGTTATGAACATTATCCACTCTGCGGTGTACATATCTGATGCTGAGAAAGCCTTAATAGGGTCAAGTGGAATTTCATGCTTGAAGAATCTCATATGCTTGGACATGACCCAACTTCGGAAAATGAGTTGGTTGTGCCTCTGCACAAAGGCTTTGGAGACGTAGTTCCCGGTAGAAAGCGACCGCCGGCTGAGGAAGCCCGGCATTATCTGTCCTGAAGGGGAGTCCTGCGTGGGGAGGCAGCTTTCTGTCATTTAGGTTATAAACCGTTTGCTGCATTAAATGCCTCTTATTCTTTTTGAAAGAGTGACTCTAGCAGCCTAGTATAAGTGTCTGGTTCTGTTTATTGAAACGGATAACCTGATCTACAAAGGAAAGAAAAAAATACGAAGTTTAGCTTTTGAGCAAGTGGTAACCATGACTCAGCTCTTCGCATGATCTCGACATTTCAGATCCTTAAGGGAGAGCAGAGGACGCAGCATCTCTTCCTAAATCAAAAGCTGAAGGTTTTGATAAAAATCCTCTAAATTGTTCAGTGAGTAACAGCGTCAGTGAAACCTCGCTCCTACGCACATCTCTTCCCAAGGTGAGTGCCTGCAGGCGGCCCCGGTGTCTAATCTGGTTTAACACAGCGCTGCCCTCACTGGTGTATCAAGAGGATTTTCAGATGCCCTATTTAAACACGTACGGACTTGATGCCTTTGAAATCTCCACCCTCAGTCAAACCAGACCGACATTGACTGAACCCAACAGGTCCAGAAGTGACAGGGAGGGGGGAGAGGGAGGACAGTCAGACAGAAAGAGCAATCGCATAATGTCTCATTTTGTTGAGAAATCAGGCTAAAAATCATTAGCTAATTAAGATGATCATTTTTGCAGTTGAAACACAGTGTGTTTGTATTGACTGCTATATACATAATCAATAATAATATTTAGCATTGCCGTGGTGCTTTTCGCATGCAGCATGCACTGATTTAATCACTGACCAAGCAGTGCTGAGGATGAAAACCTGATGCCTGCACAGTTTTTACATAACAACAAAGGAGGCTTGTCTGACGAAGCCTGGATTGGGAGGACTTAACACATAGCGCACACTTATCACAAAAGAATGAGTAATTGTCTTAATAGAAGATATATTTATTTTCTCTTAGACACAATAGCTCACCCAATATGCACTCCATTACATCTGCATGCCAAAGATTTCATCCAAGCCCGCTCAATCAGCCGCACTTATTAACTTTGCTTTGTGTAAATTTGTGGATTTAATAACAGAGGAACTTTGGGAGCAGAGCGTCCAGCAATCCATTTACTGCTGGCAGCGGCCAGTTACCACACGCTTCAAAGGAAAGTACAAGAAACCCTTCGTAGACTTATAGGGAATAGCCTGCTCAGAGAAAAAGCCCTAATTAGTCAGAAGATGGCTTGTACCCTGAAGCACAGGAGACATTCAAAGGTAATTAAATATAAAGAAAATTAGCATGTAGTTCATGAACCACACAAGCAAGACGAAACAGTGCCTGGTAGCACTGAAGCAAACTATTCTGGTCGCACAGAAATTAATACTTTTGTTATTAATGTGACCTTTTCCTCAGCCCCAATTTAAGTCTGCAAGAAGAGGAGAAGGAAGGATGAGAATTCACGAGCAACTGCAAGAGACGCCGAGACTCGCCAGTGACAAACACGGGGTGAGGAGAAGGAAGAAACGGCAACCGCTGCTCAGCCCCCACCAGGCACCCGGGGAGGGGGCTGGACGCGGGGTGCCGTCACTGTGCCTGCTCCTGCCCAAATCCTGTGGGAAACACGTCAAACAGGGCGCCAGATGGTTTCCGCTTTGAAGAAAAAGGTGGAAAGGACTCCAAACAGCAGCTGAAGTTACTCAGGGGAAGAAAAAAAAAATAAAAAATGACTGCGTTATGGAGGAGGGCACCGTCTAGGAAACATGCCAGGCAGGTCGGATGGGTGCAGGGAAGGGCAAGGAGAGATGTAGAGAAGAACAGTTGAAATGCGAATTTCCTGCTGTACGCCAGTAATGTCCTACTCATAAGTCAGGATGAAGAGACTTAGAAAGAGCCAAAGACATGCAGGAGCCTGACAAGCAAATTAAAAGGAAGCACTGAAAGGATGAGAGACAGGTAAAATGATCTTGACAGCATAATACGAGAGGTAAAGTGCGCGTGATACAGATCATGAGAATAACAATGGCATCTCAAGCGCAAATACATACTTCTCCCCACCAAACCACACGTATGAGGAATTAGAGAGGAGCATCGGTGCATATAAAAAGGATATGCAGAGTAAATTCAAAACTGTATTAAAGACTGCAGTGTTTGCCAACAGTCTCCACCAGCAGTGCACGTCGAGTTGTTGGGTTTTCCCAAGCCGTACTACATTTTGCAAAGATAGAAGGTTTCCTTGGGGGGGGGTGGTACCTTTTTTTTTAATCCCCTCTAAGCTGCAGGTATCTTTCCTCCTGGGCTATAATCTCTCATCACAAATGCTCCCAGACAAAGGTTTCTCCTCTCGTCTCGCCATCAGGCCTTCACCAGAGGTCCCTGCACTTCGTGCTGTGAAACTGATCTCACTTTTGTACTTCAGCGTGCACAGTGACCTATTTCTGCCCATAAAATAGTCTAATCCTTGTCTCTATTGAGAGTGCCTCCTAATTTTTATCATTGTATCTGCCCAAGAACATTGATTTTTTTCAGCCCTGCTATTATTTTTCAAGCTGTAAATCAGTTCTCCTTTGGGAATCCGTGTGAAATACATCCTCCTACTCTCACCTCTCCTGTTTTTCTTTGCAATCAAACTTTTACGTTTGAATTCCTTGGCATTGCTTACAGCCCTGATGTGTGATCTCAGACCCTTCTGCGACGTGAGCATTTCTCTGGCATGGCCCCAACGTCCCAGACAAGCCCCGTGACCCCTGGGCGCAGTGGTCTCCGCTGGGTGACCATCCTTCCTGCTTCGGTGGAAAGGCTTGAAACTTCGGGGGAGGAACGGAGATGAATGTCAAAAATCTCAGTATTTTTCACAGGAACACAATTCCTATGTCATTTCAGCTCTTATAATTTATAAACAGAGCAACGAAACCCGGGGAGCGCTGGGGGGGCAGAGCAGGGTGATTACCCCGCCAGACCTGGCAGGCGGCTGTGTTCCCGCTCCTGGTATCTGATACAACAAAAGCACACTCGGCTAATCCCCGCTGGCAGCTACCGTTTCAGCTTCTGGTTCTAGTGGCAACACAAGGCAGCTAACACCCCTTTAAATGCCTGGGAGATTCATGTGAAAAGAAATATGGGCACCTAACTGGAAAAAAGCACTATGGAGCCATAAATCCCAAGTTAAACTAGGAAAGACCTCACACAGTACTGCAGGCAAAGAAAAAAGTGAATATATGTATAAAGGGTGACAAGCTGCATGTTTGCAGCCGCTCGTCTTTGAGCAGGATACCTTTTGTCTTTAATAAATATACACAGCTTTTTATATATGTCAATGCAGACATACAAAGCGATCAATAATACTGCTCAAACAGTAGATAGCAAGACTGAATGAGTAATTTTATCAGGAGTTTATCAACCTATATACATGAAAGCCACAAAGTTGGCTTAAAAAGCTACTCATAGCCAGTATAAATTAGGAATGACATGGCTAACCAAGGCATTACAAATGTACAAAAAAGCAGAACCCACCTTAGGTATTAAAAGACCACCACAGTTATTCACCTGTTATTCAGACTATCTGTTATAGATGCTTATTTGTCTGTACTGTCTGCAGGAAGCCAAGGTCTGGCAACCTTGGGTTATAGCTCGTCTTTCTTCACTGTAGGTTTGGACGCAGGCCTCACGGTCGGTTCCTACATCAGCTGGCACCAAAGTCTGAAGTAGGTGGTTCAAAGACAGCCTGGCTTGGGGTCTTAACAAGACCTGACCTCAGCTGGTGCTCAGCCCATCCCTCTCCCACCACGGCCAGTCTTGGTATTTTCAATCACAAGCTGGAGTCCCCAGAATCATAAGATTTTAGAATCATAGAATCATAGAATCACAGAATAGTTTGGGTTGGAAGGGACCTCTAAAGGTCATCTAGTCCAACCCCCCTGCCGTGGGCAGGGACATCTTCAACTAGA
>NW_008794451.1:1665391-1688331 GCF_000699145.1 Aptenodytes forsteri
AGCTTCCAGGAGGATCTGTTCCATGATCTTCCCAGGCACAGAGGTGAGACTGACTGACCTATTTTCAAAAAGCTCATTTATTTACAGCCACAAGACTGGGGAGAATGGGGTTATCTTATGCGTAGACTCTCTCTCGTGCCTCTTCCTGCAGCTCCACCCCGGAGCAAGGCTGTCCCTCGCCTTCCCGTTCTCGGGGCAGAGCGTCGGCTCTCCAGCCTGTGGCTTCGGCTAGGTGGCTCGGGCAGGCTGGGGGACCGGTGGAAAGCCAGCATGACGCCTTACGGCTTCCTTCACCACCCGCTCGCTGGGCAAAGTAGAACTCTGCTTCTACTTCCTTTCTAACCCAGGGAAACAGTTTATATCAGTTTACATTTCCAAGGCTATCATGGCAAGGAAAAGTGCCAGAAAGTTACTTGTTTAAAAACGAAAGCCTACTTTACATGTTTAGCTTCTCCAAACAAACGCAGCCTACACCATGTTTTGAGAGGCCCAAAGTCTAGCTCTGCGCGAGTGAGAGAAAAACTCAGGGCCTAAATCTTCTTGAAATACATGTTGAGTGTCTGTGATTACCAGTGGAAACGTGCCATAACACGTGTCAATCTAATTTTGGAAGCAAAATGTCCAACCGGATGGCGTATTGCTAATTTTTCCTCCTTCCCTGCAATTCTCTGCAAACCCTGTCATTCCCTCCATCTCTCCATGTCTGCAGCCATCAGCAACGCTGACGCCTGTACATTTAGCATTCGGGCGAGCTTGACAAGAGCCAGCACTTCTGATCGATGCCAGTGCTGCCGAAGGAGATCTTGATGAGATTTACAGGATTTACAGGAGTTTGCGCCTTTCTTTTCTCTCCCTCTCCCTAACCACGTCTCTGCAAAACGTCCCAAGCCATTGTTTTCTGCTTCTGTCGCTGTGCCATTAACCTCATTAGCCACAGGAAACAAAGAAATCGAGACAGTGTTTAACATGCCGAATTTCCAGAATGACTCGCTGCAGCTTTTGTCTGTACGCAACAAGAAGATGCCATGAGAAGAAGTGAAAGTTTGTCTAAATTAATCTCTGCGAATCAGAAATAAGAAACAAAGATAAACACTCATTAAAAAAAGCCTTATTAATTTCCTCCTTAGCCTTGATTTTTTGCGAGAAAAAAGTATTTACAGTCTGTTAAAGGGTCAAGATTTAAAATTTCAGCATTATGCAAACCTATAGTTACATAGCAGAGATATTAAAATATTAACACCTTGTAATTTATTTGATTTTTTTAAGGAGCTGGCCGTCACTCTTTTAGCATGTATTTGTCTGGTTTATCAAGTTTAACAATTGTGGTGTGTCTCTGGACTATGGGGCTAATATAATTAAATCCTATTAACACATCAGGAATAAAATCCTTTAATAGGCACATGAGGCTTTGAGAGGCAGCTCATTCCTGAGCAGATTTAATATCCTTAAATTAAGCAAGTGTGAATGGGAGGATGAATCTTATTAAAAACTTAAATCTGATTATATTTGAAAATTATTGGTTTCTTAATGTAATAAATTATCCAATACAGACTAGGACAAATAATATATCCTAGCTTCACATAACTCCACTCTATAACAAGTGACAAACGAAATTAAGAATGACTGTGGGGCAAAAAGGAAGGTCTTTTTATAAAAGTCATTTTGCATAATGAAATACTTAAATCATTTTAACAAACACGGGGTGACTCTGCTTCTACTTCCTTTCTAACCCAGGGAAACAGTTTATATCAGTTTACATTTCCAAGGCTATCATGGCAAGGAAAAGTGCCAGAAAGTTACTTGTTTAAAAACGAAAGCCTACTTTACATGTTTAGCTTCTCCAAACAAACGCAGCCTACACCATGTTTTGAGAGGCCCAAAGTCTAGCTCTGCGCGAGTGAGAGAAAAACTCAGGGCCTAAATCTTCTTGAAATACATGTTGAGTGTCTGTGATTACCAGTGGAAACGTGCCATAACACGTGTCAATCTAATTTTGGAAGCAAAATGTCCAACCGGATGGCGTATTGCTAATTTTTCCTCCTTCCCTGCAATTCTCTGCAAACCCTGTCATTCCCTCCATCTCTCCATGTCTGCAGCCATCAGCAACGCTGACGCCTGTACATTTAGCATTCGGGCGAGCTTGACAAGAGCCAGCACTTCTGATCGATGCCAGTGCTGCCGAAGGAGATCTTGATGAGATTTACAGGATTTACAGGAGTTTGCGCCTTTCTTTTCTCTCCCTCTCCCTAACCACGTCTCTGCAAAACGTCCCAAGCCATTGTTTTCTGCTTCTGTCGCTGTGCCATTAACCTCATTAGCCACAGGAAACAAAGAAATCGAGACAGTGTTTAACATGCCGAATTTCCAGAATGACTCGCTGCAGCTTTTGTCTGTACGCAACAAGAAGATGCCATGAGAAGAAGTGAAAGTTTGTCTAAATTAATCTCTGCGAATCAGAAATAAGAAACAAAGATAAACACTCATTAAAAAAAGCCTTATTAATTTCCTCCTTAGCCTTGATTTTTTGCGAGAAAAAAGTATTTACAGTCTGTTAAAGGGTCAAGATTTAAAATTTCAGCATTATGCAAACCTATAGTTACATAGCAGAGATATTAAAATATTAACACCTTGTAATTTATTTGATTTTTTTAAGGAGCTGGCCGTCACTCTTTTAGCATGTATTTGTCTGGTTTATCAAGTTTAACAATTGTGGTGTGTCTCTGGACTATGGGGCTAATATAATTAAATCCTATTAACACATCAGGAATAAAATCCTTTAATAGGCACATGAGGCTTTGAGAGGCAGCTCATTCCTGAGCAGATTTAATATCCTTAAATTAAGCAAGTGTGAATGGGAGGATGAATCTTATTAAAAACTTAAATCTGATTATATTTGAAAATTATTGGTTTCTTAATGTAATAAATTATCCAATACAGACTAGGACAAATAATATATCCTAGCTTCACATAACTCCACTCTATAACAAGTGACAAACGAAATTAAGAATGACTGTGGGGCAAAAAGGAAGGTCTTTTTATAAAAGTCATTTTGCATAATGAAATACTTAAATCATTTTAACAAACACGGGGGGAGGGGAGGGAAGATATATGTGCAGATGAGGGCATTAGAACAGGACTCATTTTTCCTCTTCAAAAAGGGAACGCAAAGACAGTCGGATTGGGGGGTTTTTTTCTTCTAAAAATGCCATTCTGACGAATTTGTTGTAAATTTTGAAAAGAAAAGCTGAAGCTTATGTTGGTGGGAGCTGATTCCTTTTCCAGAAGGCTAATGCAAATGTAAACCATCTGCCACACATTCTGCTGATAAAGCTGTACTTCCGAACAATGGACCAACAGCACTGGAATACTAAAACATTAGCTCAACACTAGGAAAAAGTTTTGAAAGAGATTATAACTTCCAGAAAATAGAGGTATTTTTACTGTTCTTCCACGCAAAGTGCAATTATAGTCTGCATATATATGTGTGTATCTACACACATACATTTTCTTCTGTAACATATACCGAGCATAAATCAGGAATACTGAGGAAGAGGTAAGGGTGTCTGTTAACAGGATCCTCTGCTAAGGTATAAATCACATTAAATCACTTAAACAGAAATACCTCAAAGCTTATAAATAGCATTGCTACTTTAAACGAAAACTGGAGATTACCATTAATCGTTGGCTACTGAATGTGCTCAGGTCTCATAACATGGGGTCGTTGCACAGTGTTAGCACGTAACAGCCAAGCGAGCAGTAGTTTGACAATCAGTAGTCTGAGGTCTTTAATCGGGACAGGGGACACCGTCCAAATCCTAATGAATCAAATAGAAAGCCCCGGCGGATTTTTAATCTGGTCCTATGTGACACGTGTGAATGGAAGAACTGGGGACCAGAGAGCTTTACTTTTAAATCAGGTTAACCGGAACAGTTTCTGTTAATGCATGCGAACAAAAATAGTTAACCTGAAGAAAACACCACAAAAATGCTTTTATGGAGATATTATAAATCTACACAACTGATCAGATAACATTGCCCAAAACGGTCTCTTACACTGCTTTGATGCCGGTAGGCCCCAATATAAGAATCTGTAGTGAGAAAGTTTATGATATTTCTACCGCGTAATGCGGCAGCTTGAAAGTGTTCCACCATTTCACCGCTGTAAAATACCCTTGAGTGCATTCCAAGCTTAGCGTGGGTGACCGTGTGTGGATCCACCACCACAACAGACCCGGATATAACGTAACATGACCTTAAAATGCTAATGATTTAACCAGAAGACTTCCACTTCCACTAGTTCCCCCCGCTGTGTTAATTATCCAGGCGTCAAGCCGGGGGTGGGAGGACAAAGTTGAAATTTCTCTAAAATGCAACACGAGTAATGCAAGAAATATTTTTCTTTTTTACGTACCTGCCTACTAGAGCCGATGTTTCAAACTGTAAGCAGGCAGCGGCAAAAGGAAGCCTCGATAACCCAAATCTCAGAGATATTTACATGATTCTGCAAGCCCACCTCCCTGTGCGCTTCCGTAATTTCAATGTCTCCTTAGGTTAAAAGTGTCACTTAATTGCAGAAAAACAGATATAATTGTGACTTCTTTAACAGTAATTGTCTTGCTTTTACTAAAAATTGAGGTTAAAAAAAAAAAAAGACTCGTCTTTCTGCGATTACTGCCTCAAGTTGTATGTGTATTTCAGATTACCAGCAATTTTCCTCCATTCTCTTTAATTTAAGTAAAATAGCAGATACATGTGTGTTCAATAAACAAAATAGGTTATTCTAGAATAAATAAAGTAACTCTCCCCCACCACCACCTTTGGTTGCCAGTACTCATTTCTCTTTAAATCTGAGGCAAAAAAAAAACCCCAAGTTCTGGTTGTTTCTTAGATGGATGACAGATTTTGTTCTAATTAATCTAGAGCACTGTGTATAGAAACGACTGCAAAAGCAAACATGTCTATTAACAAAAAGCAGTGATTACTGCTTGGCATTTAGCCAGTAACTCTACATAAGCAATGAATTGATGCCTGCAACTGTCTCGGTGCCATATGGGTTCTGCTGTAGCAATGAATTGGATCCAACGCAAGGTTAAGATGTGTCAAATTTAACTGGGGTTTAATTGATACTGGTAAAGAGGCTCTAAATAAAGAAACAGTGTGTGTGCTATTAGAAACAGGATGCATGTCAGCCTACATCCCCCAGCTTGTTGGCAACAAAACTATGCTGAGATATCCAAAGGAGTTTCCAAACTCCTTTCCTTTTTTTTTCTTTTAAAGAAAAGAAATAGGCGGAGACAACAAAAACTTTAGGTTAACAGGTTTACTGGCACTTAATTGGAATTGAAGGACAGAACACTAATCAGGTATACAGCGTTACAGTCCTCATACGTTTCTGGTTTTTGCATCCTAACAAATCTCTTTTCGCAGTGATGCCACTCATTTTGCCTGACTGAAAATCCAAGCTGACG
Source organism: Aptenodytes forsteri (assembly GCF_000699145.1). Lineage (NCBI taxonomy): Eukaryota > Metazoa > Chordata > Aves > Sphenisciformes > Spheniscidae > Aptenodytes > Aptenodytes forsteri. The sequence continues at coordinate 1,670,860 of NW_008794451.1, forward strand.
TTTCCATTCACTTATGAAGAAAATATCCCTAAATTACACGAGCGGCGAGATTGCACAGCTTAATATTCGAGAGCCAGAAATGGTAAAGCTAGCTCCAAGAGAGATTATCTTTTCTTGAATAGCAACAAAATACTGTATGACCCCTAACCAGCCTCAGAAGTTGTGTATGATTGTTATTTCTGTTCCACTGACAGCTTTGGTGCAACGAGCCTTTTATACAAAGTGACACGTACTTAAGAGTGTAAAGACCTGAATTGCTCGGTGGGAGTGGATTAGTGCCTGGCCCCGGAACCACGGAGCTACAGAGAGTTGTTCCCATCCCTTCTGTGTTTGGAGTCGGCCAGCGACGATGGGGTGCCGCGAACGTCAGTGCCAGCCTCTCAGCCCAGGACCGCCAGCCTGGCTGGCTCCCAGCCTGCAAGGGATCCCGCTCCCCTCGTGCCACCAAATCTCACCCCGAGTGGCAGCAGCGTCCAAAAGAAATCCAGCACCGGTCACCTGCCAAGGCCCGCCCCCCTCCAGCCATCTCCGAAAACACTGCGGCGTCTAGGCTGCATCCAGAGCCTTCTCTCCTGTCCAGGCTCAAACCACGTCAGGCCTGAGCTTCTAAAGAGCCGCTGTCCTCAGTGGCAAATCATAGAATCATAGAATCATTGAGGTTGGAAAAGACCTCTAAGATCATCGAGTCCAACCATCGACCCAACACCACCATGTCCACTAAACCATGTCCCTAAGTGCCTCATCTACTCGTCTTTTAAATACCTCCAGGGATGGTGACTCAACCACTTCCCTGGGCAGCCTGTTCCAATGTTTCACCACTCTTTCAGTAAAGACATTTTTCCTCATGTCCAATCTAAACCTCCCCTGGCGCAACTTGAGGCCATTTCCTCTCGTCCTATCGCTTGTTACTTGGGAGGTGCTGATATTCAAAATAACAGCCCCCCCCCCCCAGACCTGAGCTGAGGAAATGGGGATAAAGTGACATAGAAAGAGGAATGGAAACCGCTGTCGGTTTGCAGCTTTCCCCTGCACAGCCTTTCCTCCTTCCTCTCCCCCAGCGAGGAAGAAGATGGCAACAGGAACAACGCTCCTGAGTTTTCCACAATTTTCAACATTAACGAAATTCTCTGAAAATAAAGATGACTGGCCCTTACCCTTCAGTTCTCACAGGATCAGGCCCAAAGGTACTGCGTATAATGACGGATGGGAGGCAGCAAAGACAACAGAGCCAGCCTCTTCTCGGTGGTGCCCAGTGGAAGGATGAGAAGCAACAAGCTCAAGCTGAAACACAAGGAACTTCACTTAAACATAAGAAAAAAAATATTTTTCCAGTGGGAGTGATGAAACACAGGAACGGGCTGACCAGAGAGGTCGTGGACTCTCCATCCCTGGAGATATTCAAAACCCGGCTGGCCCCAGCCTGGAGCAACCTGCTGCGGCTGACCCTGCTCTGAGCAGGGGGTTGGACTGGATGGTCTCCAGACGTCCCTTCCCATCTCAACCGCTCTGCGATTTGGTGATTCTGTAAATTAGCGTCGTTTTGACACCGAGCCCGAGCTCACCTTTCATGATACAAAAAAATATTGATAAAGCAAGCTGATAAGTAAAAATATGGAACTGGGGTATTTTTTAAGACTCCCTGTCTTCCATTTGTTACATTTCCAAAGATATACTGCTTCCTTCTAACTGTTCCTCACGCTCAAGTGGCAGCAGCCCATAAATATCCCTAGCTACCTTTCCTTAAAACTGCTTTGATTTACTTCCTTCAAAAAGAAAAAAGAAAGAAACCACCCATGCTGAGACCATGCTGAACCTGTGCTGGCTCAACGACATCCATCTTTCATATTTTAAATTTTGTTTTGGAATTAGGTCACCTCTTTACCTCGTATTCGAACAATGCCTGGTGCAGTGAGGTCCAAGTTGAAAGCCAGGATTTCTAGGCATAGCTCCACTAGCAGTAATAGTTACTTTATTCTAAGAACAACCCTGATATGTGAAATTCTTCAATAATATCTTTGCTTCTGCCTCCCAGACCAGTATATTTCAAGTTAGCGTTAATGACTAGTTTGGCATTTACACATCAAATGGTATCGAGCCTTTATTTGCTAGCCTTTAGTCTTTTTACCTCGACATTGAATTCTTGCAATATTCTATGGCTATTCTGACAACTTTTTATCATAATGTTTTATTGTGCAACTAACTTATTTTTAATAATCATTTTGGTGCAATTTTGGTACCTTTTGCCAGCAGTGGAAAATGTTTTCTAGTACTTGCAATGATTTCTTTTCACTTTGCTTTGCTGGCAATGTTCTAATCTCATAGGTAGCTTTCTGCATTGTTTTTAACCCTGCAGGGAGTAATGGCTGTGTGACATATTCAGCAAAAGAACCATTTACAGTAAAAGGACATTGTTCCATTACTTATATTAAGAAACAAAGACAAAAAACAAGACAGGGAAATAGGGTAAAACCAACGGTATCTATACAGCTAATGTTTGGTATTTGTCAGAAAGGCGTAACAGAGTTGTTCTCTGCATGCAGACAATGGATTCAATACTATTCTACAAATAAACCTATGACAAAGAAGAAAAAGTTGTTCGTTGCTTATTAATGTTCCGTAATATTACGTGCTCTACATATTTCAAGCAAAACGCAAACCCCGGTCTCATGCAGCAAGGAAGGCAACAACGAAAGAATTATTTGCTACTGTATCTTTAATGCCCCGCTGACTGTCTTGCCTGAAAGCTTGATTTTCTTCCTCTCCGTCCTTTCAAACAACGCGTGTGTCTGAGAGACAAGATTGCCATGTTACTGCCAATTCTCTAATACACAGCCTTGCACACTGGAAATCAGTATGGAACACTGCACTCGCATCTCCCCTAACTTTTTACAGCCTTTAAATTGCCAGTCTTCCGACTACGTTTCTTCAAACAATATTGCCATCTGACTGATATCAATCAAACGTATTGCCCTTTGATGTCAGAACTCACAGAGTCATCCCACTTGACTGAATTTTGATTACCCCTGTATTCAGAAAAGTAATGTGTTGTTCTTCAAGAAATAAAAAAAGCGTAGCCACTGTGCATATTTAATAAAAGTACTATTGGCTCCTGTATTAGGAAAATAATGCCAAAAACATTAACTTTGAGATTCCAACTTTGCGTGCATGTTGTGCTTCCTGAGTGGAGGTAAATTTTTTATACTGTAGTATGAAATGGAGAATAAACATTTAGAGATTTAACCTTTAATATCAGGTTTTCATCCATCGTGGCTCCCAAATTTCCCACTAGTCCTACAGTACCAGTACAGAAGGGGACGTGCACCCTGTTACGATGTCCAGTGCTATTCCATATGTATCACAGCGGGGGAGATGCTACCACCCATCTTTTTTTTTCTTTTTCTTTTAACGGGATGTACATGATTCAAAGCAAGAAGCCTTTGCTCAACAAGGAAAAAAAAAAAAAATACCAGAGATCAGATTTCCTATTGTTTAAGTCAGATGCAAAAAAACTGCACTAGCAGAGGCACAAAGGAAGGGAGTCCAACTAAAAGCCTCAAAAGCACTGATCATGATAACTGCTGCATTCAGTCAGTCCGTGTGGAAATTAAGAGAGACCTGATAGATTACAATGAAACATCACATAAGAAAAGGTCTACGAAACTGTGCTGAAAACTAGAGTCATAACTTGGAGGTTCTCTGATGCTAGGGGGTTGGGGGTTTTTTGCATTTATGGTTTTTTCTGTGCTTTACTTCAACCCCTGCAGTATTCTCTTTCTCTGTGTTCTTCTCTCCGCTTCAACGAATGCATACCTTTCCCTCACCAAAATAATACACAACTGCAAAAATTACATCCATTACTACCACACCCACCTCCATCCCTCCGCCCTGCCAGAATGAAGGCAAGAGTAGCAGATTTATGTCTGTAAGCCAGAAGAAGAAATTTCAGCAAAATTACCTTTGCGAGCAGATATTTTAAAAGCTGTCCAAACAAATAGAGCCATTGGCCACCTTCCAGTCTGAGGCTGAGCTTAAGTATGTGTTGTTCTACTCCTGAGCAGGAAAGAAAGACCAGTTCCAGGGCATGAGATCAAAGATAGTCTGAACATATCGAAGAGAACTGTTTGCAGAGCAGGTAGAGACCAGCAAAACCCACTTTCTCCTTAAACGTTTAAAGTGCTGAGGAGACAGGGAAGATTTGCAACCTTAAGAAGGAGGCAACCCAAGTCACCATCAGGTGGAAATGGTTCCCAAACCTGTGGATAACAGACCTAAAAAGATTAGTTTCAAAAGCCCCCTTCTAAGAGATAGGACCTCAGGCAGCTAAAACTCTAATCTTTCCAGAGGAAAACATCTTTTGATGGTAAACTACTAGTTACAAAAAAGAAAAAAAAAAGAAGGAGGGGAACAACCAACAACCTTCTGTATCTTCCTAAGCTTCCTTTTTGGTCATTTATGTAAGTGAGTGGGTTTTAACCGGTCTTGACTTGGTTGTCGGTACGCCTGTGTTAGAGTACGCACCCCAGCATGCTGCTTAGACTCACTAAATCAGCACAGTTTCGATGGTCTGTATTTCAGACAGTGCTGACTGTCTTTTGCTTATGTCCCTCACGAAAATTCAGGTCTTTTGCAACGCTTAGCTTTTGCTGCGCTCTCACTCCATCACTGTTGCCAACACATAAAGTTCCTTGGCACATCAGGGCAGAAAAACTGTTTCTCTGGATGGCTCATTTTTCCAGAAATGACATGTGTGTGTCACATCCTCAGACTCCTTAAACCCTGCATTCATTCCCAGCCAGTCAATATATTCTCGTGCCCTTGTATACAACCTTCAGTCCTTGAAAGGAAGAAGAATTAACTTTTATAAAATCAATCCTCAGTATTCCTAGCGTAACTGACTGTACTGTCACACCTAAAGCCTCGGCTTCTCCAAACAGCCTCCTCACCCTTTGGGGAGGGGGGGGGGGGAAGGATAACACCTACTTTCTTAATTCTCACCCTCAGAATAAGCATAATTATTTATGGAGGTAGCAAAACTCTTATGCCTTCAGAATTCTGTCCCCCTTTTGCTGGAGACAGACACTGAACACTCACAGCATCGTTTTCCATTTCTGGGGAATGCAAACTTCCCAGCCACTCTTCGCTGAGTCTGAGCGAGCAATGAGACTTGCTTGAGGCTATACATAATTCTTAAAATTGTACTTTGAAGAACGATTTTAACTCAAAAGGGTGGTGGGGTTTGGGTTTTTTTTTATTTCAGTTTAAATGGCTTATGGTGACGCATGTTTCTATCGGTCAGCTAAATGAAAAGATTGGATCTGCCAGACATTACAGTACATGGGTAGTGCCGATCAGAAAAAAAGCAAGATTTACAGCTGTGTGGGTTGTTTATGTCTCTGTTAGTCTTCTTTCTTAGTCTACATTCTCTAAGGCCATTAAAAACTTCTTTTGAGTTGTACTTATTACACAACTTTTAATATATTAAGAGAGAAATATCAGTATGAGTTTTCCTTGCTTCTTCAAAGCACTGTTCTTGCAGACACACAGGCTCCCATCCCACAAGGAAACATTTCATGCATCCAGTATCCATCACAAACACTCCACTTACCATCCCAGTTTTATTGCCTGGCTGAGCGCGTTTAAGCCGAAACACCGGGGGAAACGCCAGGCGCCGCGGTAGAGACCTTGGCAGCGGAGGCGAGCGGGGCTGGCCTCGGCCTCCTCACCGGGGACCGACGTGGCAGAGCCACCCCCGCCTCCTCCCAGCCATCGCATCCTGCACCAGGGCAGGGTCCAGGCGCACGGCAAGGACGGGTGCGCGCCCAAACCGGGAAACCACAATGCTCATTGCATTAGGAAATGGATTTCCATTTGGAAGCAGAAAAGGCTGTAGTGTTACAAGATCACTGTATTTCCTATTTCCCCAGCTCCTCACTGGCCCAGCCTCTCTCCTTTCCTCTCCCTTTTTTAATCTAGGAATGCTTTTGCCTTTGACCATAAACAAAGAAGAATATAGAGAGAGCTCAAGCATCAAAATCCTTCAATCTACAACCACATGTATGAAGTGCTTAACAGCTAGCACGAAAGAGCTCCTGAATGACAGTAGGAAAAGCACAAAGGTGACTGAAATGGCATCTACAAAATTAAGACTCAAATCTTTGGCACTTCCTAAAAGCATTGGTTGCAAGAAAATTGCACGAGTGGTGCATTAGCATGGGGAGCAACCCTCCTCCACGTCGCTGACAAAACAGCCCACTGGTGGATGACTGGTAGATTTTGCATCATTCAGAAAAAAAAGTAAAAATAAAATTGAACGGTTATTATGTTCTGGTCATCTGTTAGAAAGCTGTTGGGAGACGACACCTGCTTTTCAGAAGAAAACCATACTTAAATGGGGCTTATACCTCTTTAGTGTAAGTGATTAATTTGTTAAGGCATGCTCAGGCACTGTTTTTTCAGACGTATTTCTTCTTTTCCCTTCTGGCAGCCTATCCATAAACCTGTTGGTGCAAATCTCATCCTCTGTAGGAGTCATGGTCTCCTTACATATAAGGCACTTCCACCACAAGGTGGAAATCATGATTTGGCTTTTCAACACTCCTAAAACACCAGTGTCCTGCTTCCTTCTTCAGCCCGATCCCAACCTCTTAAATAATTGAGTCCAAGTTTCCACGTTATGTGCAAATAGAGCCGTTGCTATTTAAAAGAACGCAGGGAAATTTAAGACGGTATATTATTTTAGAACAGGGTCGCTGCTCAGATATTAATGGCAATTAGGATATGCAGAGATATGCAGGCTATGGAGTGGTTTAATGAGGAGAAAGTCCATAACCTCCCCAGAAGATGCCCTAGCCAGTGCAGGACAGGTACAAAATCCAAAAATTAAAAACCTACCTAAAGGCTGCCCATCCACACACAGAGTGATTAGCGTGGGGGTTGGTTGCAACAGCCAGTTCTTTACTATAGTCTACTGAGTCCAGAGAAATACGGAGGTAATACGAAAGTTTCTTCTGGTGTTCTTTAGGGAATTAATGGAAAACCTAGGGAATATAATTAATTAAATAACATTTTGGTTGGACGGGATGTCCGCTTCAGCGATTCAGAGGACAAAAGATTAACTTGAGAAGCTACTCGAAAGTTTCTCTGGTGTTCTTTAGGGAATTAATGGAAAACCTAGGGAATATAATTAATTAAATAACATTTTGGTTGGACGGGATGTCCGCTTCAGCGATTCAGAGGACAAAAGATTAACTTGAGAAGCTACTTGCAGGAGTTTCAAAAGTCAAGCACAAAAGAGGCTAGCACCAGAGGAAACAATAAAGAAATTAGTTTAGCCTATGATCCAGAGCACTGTATTGTTCTTTAAAGGCTTGCACAATGCTGGAAAAGTGAATGCGGTGCTGCCAGCAAACAGTTTCAACACTATGTTTTTGGAACGGCAGTTCTGGCTGTTGGTGCTCATTTAAAACTGGCTCTTGTTTCTTTCGTACCATGGCTCATCATGTTCTGCTGTCCTGGACCCATTCTTTCCCTCTTGATTTCATGTTTCTTGGATGCTCAGCCTTCAAACAACTTATCTTCCAATTGTCACATTAAACACAGGACAGCAGTACTACCCTTTGGTATTGTCCTTGAGTATTATTTTTTGAAGCCCTGTCAGAGGGTTTGACCTTCCACTCTCTTGCCTTGAGTCAATGGGTTGTCACCGAAGTCTATGCTGGGCCTTTTCTCTTTACATACTTTTCCATCCCTGTACTTTGTCCCTGAAGGTTGCTAACTTCCCAAAAATCAACAGAGCATCACCTCTTACTGACGGTGCTACAGGCCAATACGTCCAGCTACATACAGCATAATTACACTCCCATGCAAACAATAGGTGTTGGGTCCCAGTGGGGGGTTTTACAAACCGTGTAGCTACCAATACTTCATTTCGGTTCTTAGCTGCTGTGACAATTACTTCCAGGAAAACTAAGCATAAAGGCTCAATTTTACCCTTCACCAGTTCAGAACCAATTGTTTTATGAACTCCATTAGGAAATATTTGTTTATAGACACGTTTCTCTGGACCAGAATATTTGTATTTCTCTACTATCGGTTAGGATTTCTCTTCCACCCCGACGCACTATGCCCACCTCTGGACAGATAACAGCACAGGCCAGGCACTATTATTTAATTGCAGCTACACAACACAATAATTTTGAGTCTATTATTCCCGTTCTGCAAGGTCGTGTAAAAAATTAGCTTTTAAAACAGTTACCTACTCAGGCAGTCTAAGTCCCGAAAAGATACACATTGGCTGTTTTAAACAGGAAACTTCTTAGAAAAGTTTTAGCTGCATAAAGTATTTTAAGTTAAAAAAAATACAAAGAGCAAACCACTGTATAGTTGTCTTTGTGACCAATTCCGCACTGCCTTGGCCCATTTCAGGGAAGCATCTCTGTTCAGAAAAGCAATCACAGACAAGTTCAAAATAAGCACTTGCTTAGATGCTACCTGAACGTAAGCAATATTCGGGCAGTTTTCATAAATCAGCAGCCTTATGAAGGACTGGACAATCTATATTTTTGCCTTTCCATTTTTGAATGCAGAATACAAGCCCGGTAGTCATTACAAAATATTGCCAACTGTGGGGTAATGGGGGCAAATACTGATAGAAGGACTTCACCTGCTTCTGCTTTTGGCTGTGCAATGTACTCACATCTCACGCATACGAAGGAGGTGAATCTCCCATTTCATCCGTTATTACACCCCTGATTTTAAGACTTTCTAGATTTTTTGCTAGGACTATGCATTTTCAAACAAAGCTTACTCCAAGCTGTCCCTTTGACAGCGTGTGGACCACCACAGCAGTTCTTGGAAATCTTTGTTCCTTGCAGCAGGTTCAGCCTACGCCAGTATTCCTGCACAGGTACGTAAGAGCTTGCAAGACAGGATGATATACGACACTGAATATTGCTCTGAAGAGAGCATTCTCGCTCATGCATGCACGTGCAATAATGTGCTGCAATCACCAACAGTCCTTTCTATTTAAAATTTCACTCCCTTCTCACGTCACCTCCGAGGACCGGCAGAATAATAGAGATATCTGCAAAGGGGAGCAAGAGATCTTTACGGATCCTCCAGCCCTACCGTAATTTACTGCCTTTACATCCCACCCTGATGGCTGGTTGCTTCCTTCATCACCACTGTTCTTTTTCCATTATGACAGAAAACGATGAGGCAAGAGGAAAAGACCTGCAATCACGAAGCAAGCCAGCGATAGCCCGGCTAATAACATGAAATAAAACGCATTGTGCTTCCCTGCTCCTGTGAGAGAAAATGATGAAGCACAAACCCAGCTCTCATCATTCAGCAGTCTGGCTTAAGGAAAAAAAAAAAAAAAGGGAAAAAAAAAAAAAGAAGAAGAAAAGAGACACCGCATGACAGCTGAAGAAAAAGATTTTGGACTGTGTCACAGAAATTGTTCTATTTTCTGTATTATGTAACCGACCGTTTTTAGGTCTGTCTTTGTACCCACACCTGTGAAGTTGTCAGACCTGATAAAATCGAAGGGATCCTACAGTATTTGACGATAAATCACCTTCTCGGCAAGCAAATCATGTTTCAGCCATCATGTTTCAGAAAGCACATGCATGTTCTGTTTTGCATGTGGATCGTTCCTTCCAATAACTCATAAGCAAAACTTCTCCTCATTGCATTTCCTACGTTCCAAGAAATACAACGATGATTGCAATGTGGGAGATAGTTGCTTTCTTCTGTTTACCTATTTGCTATAAGACTGCTCAAAACAGCAACAGCAACAACTTTATTGTGTTTAGGCTTTTTCCCAAAAGCTAAAATGTTAGAAATATAATCCAATAAAATAAAGAAAGTCTTTGCAGTCCATTTCATGATCCTTCAGTAGACATTTTATTTTGTCAAGCGGGTTTTTACCATTTTTTCCAAAACCAAAAAGAGCTCTCTATCGCCTCCCAAAAAAAAAGAAAAAAAGGTTTGAAAAGCTCTGACTTTCAACAATTTGTTGCCCCTTGTCATCTTTTCCGACAACGGCTGGATTTTACCGTCCAAACTTTTATTTATTCGGGGCATTAACGAGAGCAGCCAAAACCAGCCTAAAAAGCAAGAGAGGCCGCCAGAGCCCTCCAGGCACAACGCTCACCGACGTAGGGTCCAACGCCGCACAGCGCCGGGCGCCGACGTGAGACGGGGCACACAGCGCCTGGCAGGGCCAGCAACCCAAGACGCGCTCGGCACGCAGATGTTTGCGGAGCCTCTTGCAACGGGAGGTGCCGGGCGACGGCACGCTTTGAGTCGCACTTGGTCCGCACAGTGATTTCAAACGGGAACGGCAGAGCTCTCCCCCACCCAGCCCGAGCCACAGGATTTTCGGAGCTTTTAAAGAAAGTGAGGGGTTTTCAGTCTCTGCTACTCTGTCTCCAAGCGCTCCATCTGAACACCAAGTGAGTACCCTCGGGACTACAGAGGGAAGAGATCGAAACCTCTTCTGCCAAAGACGTTACCAGACTTCCCTGTTTTTCGCCCCTATGATTTTATAATTAAGTAAACACCATTTTTTAAGAATATGGCAAAGCATTGGATACAAGCTGAGTAGGTATGTTATCAAACAGGGGTTTTTTTTCTTCAAATTATTTCCTTCCATCTTAAATACATCATATGACATTCAATTTGCATGACTTCTTTTTTTTTTTTTTTGCTATTTGTGTTATCTCTGCCTTACTGCGCATACAGAGACTACATATTCTTTGCTATTTTATAGAGGAGCTCTTTGAAAATAAGCAAAGGCCTAAGTCAATTTATGAGATACAGAAGTGTATTAGCCCCTGAAATTGTAGCTTCCCGTATTACTGTAGGTCCACGTTTCCTTGCAGCATTTTCATTTTTATCAGTGTTTTGTCAGAGTACAACGATGAATGGATGTTGCATACCCTCAGGCTCACAAGCAGTTGAGAAAAGATCTGCCATTATAGGACTATACAAATGCTAGATTTCAATAAATACACTGTGTCGTGCAGCTGTATAGAGCAGGCATATATAACGTGTTAGTATTAGAGGCACATGCATATTACATAACTTCATTCTAATAATGCATTTACACCCTGATTTATTCAAACTCTGTGTGATGAGCTTAATTATAAATAGAGACAAATAAAGAAGTGCATCATAATCTTCAGCTCAGAGGCCAGCACCTACCGTGGTGGCCTTCTGCACAGGGATGAATTTTGCTTTTAAAAACCACTGTGCACCGTAATTTGGGAGGAAATAACCTCCTTTGTCATGTTTGCATCTATCCAGCAAAAGGAAGTTAGCGACTAATGCTTGAGAAATCTTCCACAATGAAAGAATCCATTTCCTCCATATACTTTGATTTACTCTCTCTTATTATGGTGGTGTATTTTGATAAAGGACATTGTACCTGTCTATCAGGCCCGGTCTCAATCTTCGTAACTAACCCAGCTCCTGAAATACTCAGGCTTCACGCAAACCGTTAGTATTTGTACACAACCGCATTACCAACTGCTGCAGAAATAAAGCAGCTCCTTGCAGCCAGGCTACCCTTTAAAAAGCCTCAATATTTTCTCTCACAGGGAGAAATAGAATCAAGACAAGGCACCAGAATTCATCCTGCAAAGCGATATTCATTGTGTAACTTTATGGCAGCAACTTTATTTCCTGCCAGTTGCCAATATATTGCGTCACGAGTTGCTTGCTCTCAAGATCGGTACAACTTGTTTTTTTCCTCACACGGTTTTCCAATACACCCAGTAAAACGGGGAGAGCCCCCACGTAGGGTCCCTGTTCTGCCAGGGAGGGGTGCGAGGGGGCAGTGGTGGAGGCGCAGGGGCTTGCCCTGCCCCCGCCGCCGCGGAGCCGAAAGGCACCGTCTCACGCAGGGCACTCCCGGCACGAACACCCAGGTAGCAGGGATCCAGCACGCCCTGACTACAAGTCCTTCCTAAAAACACCTAGCACGCAAAGCTCTCCCCTTCCCCGTCCCGGCACGGCACGGCCCTGTGCTGGGCAGCCAGCGGGGGCTCGCCGCACGGGAGCCGCAGTCCTAAACCTCCACAGTCCCCTCAGTCTTCTTCCCATCTTCCCTTCCCCTCCCGGCTATCTGTATCTCGAGCTATCTCAGCACGCCGCAGAGACGCCTCGCGTGCCTCGCGCCCTGCAGTCCGCACCCAACCGCACCGAAAGCCACACCGGCGGCCACGGGCAGGGAGGCTCCTGCGGACAGCGAGCAGCCTGCGCAGAGACCCCGACCAGGGCTTACAAGCCGCGTTTAACGTGAATGCTACCACCTACTTGGCTACGACCTGTGCCTAAATAACAATTAAATACCAAAAAAAACCACCCCAATTTTAACTCTAATTTGAGTATCTTTACAAACACTTGTTGAACGGAGGCAACAACTTGCCGGGAGCACATGATGCTCCAGGAGTCCCTGCGTCACCCCTCGGTCTGACTAGCAGCATTTATTCCCTGCAGCCTATTGCTCGAAATGGGATAAACGCTGAAAAATCTCTTGACTCACAGCACTCAGGAGCCACAGTACAAAGCAATGTTTGTTTTCGAAATAAGATTACAACCTATACAGTGATTCTTAAATATTTGCATTTTATAATTGTTTCTACAAATGAATTGGCAAGTCAATCCACACCGGGAGGGGATTCTCCCCCTGCAAAGGGAACGAGCTTCAGAATTTTAACAGGATTTTAAGTTCCCTTCTTAGTGCCTGCGAGCCCTGGTCACTTTTCCTCTCTCGGAGCTCTTCCCTCATGATGTGCGAGGGAAAAATTACTGATTTTTCCTTTGCGTGTCTTCTTACTTGGAGGTGTGTGGAAAAGGCAGCCATTGCCAAAAGGAACAAGACTGGCAGGAATAAAGCGACGGTCCATTTCAGAACAGAGGTGGTGTTTCATTCAGAATCCTGCAGTTCCTTCCTTGTATCGTACAAGAGAGTGAATATACTTAAGGCGATGCTGCCACAAAGAGGCAACGTGCTCCAGCTCTTGCAGCACACAGAAATCCACCCATCGGGTTCCAGACAGAAGGACAACCAGTCTTACAAATACTTTCTACGTTGATATTAAAGAAATCCCTAGTAATACTGGGGAAACCAGAAGAGGTTTAATTAACCCATGACACCAGGACAATGCACACCCTCATGGGTGCTTTTCCTGAAGTCCAGGTGTCTGGAGTGCCGATCCCAGATGTTCTCTTCATCCTGCCTGACCCAAGGACATGCGGAGGCTGGAGATCCCTCCCCAGGCTGCTGAACGGCAAATCAAGAGTACGTGGAGAGGAACTACTGAGACACTTCTCCCTCCTTCCTCATACACCATGGAAAGAAAGGGAGGGAATCTCAAAAGGTTAAAAAAAAAAAAATCCAAGTCACAAAACAACAACCACCCGGCAGCCCAAAAGGGAGGTGGTCGACCTACCAGCGCACAAAGCAGTGACAGCATTATGTGGAGACAAAAAAAAACCACCTAAGGCTGTAGCTCGTGGCCAAAACACCATCAGACAGCCTTCCACTGTGCTTTGTGGACATCCTACCCAGCACCAAGGCTGGTCTCCCAGGCCTCCAGCACAAGGGCTGCCTCTCCTAGGAGAAAGGGAAAATGGCATGCACAGGACTTCACCCGGGAATAATCACTCTCAAGCCCTCCTCGCCCCCATTCCTTTCCACATACTCCTCCACCCAGACCGACACGCGTACACACTTTAAGGTTTTGCTCCTTTTCCGCAGTGAGTTGGCCTCTCAAAGGGGAATTTGGGCAAGAAAACGTCAGGCAGAAGTTGGCGCTGCAAACACATCACCCGGCGGGTCCTCCCGCTCTGCCAAAGGGCAAGTGCTGTCTTCAGGACAAGCTTGCTTGTGGAGTAAACCAGGCTGAGGAGAGAGAAGATAAGCATACCTAAAAACAAAGGAAAATAAACACATTTACAAACATCACAAAGAAGCTAGCCACATTTACCTGCCACAAAACAAGTCCTCCATTACTGAAACGACGATCAAGGGCACACAACGAAGCCCAAATGTGCTTAACCTAGGCAACTAGAGGTGTATTTCAAACCAAGTTGGATCAAGTGCACACGCTTAAACTGATCGCAGTAGAGGTTTCCTTCTCCATTTTGGACATCGGCTCCTTTCTCTCCTTAGCCCGTGTACCTGGCAAGCTCCCTGAGATGTCTCCCAAATTCCAGCAAGTATACCAATTTCTGAACATTTGAATGAGGCTGTTGCAAAGCAACATCTTTTCTTTCTCTTTTTCCCCCCCCCCCCCTTTTTTTTTTTTTTGGTTCAATTACACTTAAAAAATCCAGGATGTGCTGGATGTGAGCAGCGAGAGATGTCGCTTAAAGTTTTGCTAATGCTACCACAGATACTCTAACAAAAAAAGTTAAGCTTTGAAATTTTCAAGTTTTTAACCAAAATAGCGCCTCAAAAGCAGCTCGCTTCTATGGGAGACTAATCTCTGTGCAACTGTATTTCCCATATTCTCCTCAGTCTTCAAATGAAACACAAGTTTGTTTGTTAATAATATGATGTTACTAATTCTTACCTACAGCCCACCCTATACTTTTGGGGGCTCCAGTGCTAATCAGCTTTCTTACGTCCATCCTTTCTTTCCCACACGTACTTCGGCTCACGTGTGTGAAGGTTGAAGGACCCTTTGCCCTTACTGAGTTATTGTAAGCGCGTGAAATAAAAAAATCCACGTAAGAGACGACCCAAAGCACACAACACTAATGGGGGATTTTCTTTTAATTTCAAGAGATTTTGGATCGGACGCTAAGAAAAGAGTCGAGCCATTTATAAATTTCCTCGCAGACGCTGCACATAAAATTATGAAGCGGTTTCTGTAAAGTGGCTCATTAATTTAAAAGGGTGGCTGATCCCTGAAGGGAAGACCCACTTCAACAGGAAGGTTCTGATGTCACACCGGGATTTCATTAGCGCACCGGCTAGAAAAGATGCTAAAATAAAATGTAAATAACTAACTAATTATGCATGCACTACAAAATGGAGCGCCTCCAAAGTAATTAGAAATGTCCATACATGGCAGTCGGAACTGTACGCTGAGCACAGAGGGTTCGTGCTCTCCAGCTACGACGACTGAGTGATCGTGGAGAGTTTCTGGGCTGCGATGGGGCAAAAAGAGATGGCATTTCCTAAGTGTGCTGCCTGCGACTAAATTTAAATTAGTAAAATTACAGGGGATTGAACCACTGCCAAACCAAGACATTCTGGGTTCATTCTTGTCTATCGGAGACCCCCGTTAAGGAAAGCTGAAATCTTACGCTAGCAGAGAGAGAAAACTGGGTTGTTTTTAACAGAGCCGAACCTCAGTAAAGACAAATAAAGTGCTGTATATTGCCAGTGACAATGGTGGGAGCTACGAGAGAGGATGAACACAGTGACAAGTCAGGAACTAAGATGTTTCCCCTTCCCTTCACCAATTAAAATTGTCTTTTATTTTTGTGTCATTATTCTACCTGTAAAACCAAAGGATTCAATGTAAATGCTTCATTATTTTTTTAGAACTCCTTGTTAGACCTTTTTAATTCTTGGCACAAAGAGATGTCATTTTGAAATTATTTTCCTTCTAATGAAAGTACCATCTTTGCTAAGAGATGTAGGAAACTTTCTTTGTAGAGAATACAATTATGCAGAATGGCACAAATTTTGCTGTTATTTGAAATCCTAAAACTCCCGTGGAGCTATTGAAGGTACATGGGCATTTCAGAGAAAAACCTATTTTAACTCTTATACACTCTCCACTTTTTTTACAGCAAGAGCTGCCACTTCCCACTCAATTCTTCTGCTAAGGCATCGCTTCTCCTCTGCTGCAAACCGAACGGAGCCCCGTTCTGTCACAGCGATGCGACGCTCGGTACCCTGGCCAGAGGTTTTTGTACCTGAAGTCGGGTCACACCTGTAGGAGCGTTATTAGCAGCCAGCACAAACACCGGGCAAGGCTCCTCAGTCTAGTTGTTTCCCTTCTCAAGCCTCCCCCTCCATTTTGATTTAGAAATTGTTACGCTGGGGAAGCCTCTCACGTCTCTCGTTCTTGGCTGGGTGTCGTGGGTGCTGCTGCTACACACATCTTTCTTTTTTTCTTTTTTTTTTTTTTTTTTTTGGTCATGTCATAGTAAAACAAGAAACACCTTTCAGTTTTAAGGTTCTTGATGGTTCACGCTGTTGGGACCCGAGCCACGGTGTTTCCTCCTATAGGTCAACTTTCTGCGCTTCATGCAAATGTCTGTCTCGTTGTTGCCTTTGTCATATCTATTCACAACTTCTTCTACTCCTCCCAGCCTACACCTGAAAATGCTCCTATCTAGTAAAGCCAGATTCCTCCTCCTTTCTTCTTTTCAGAGTTATTCAGAGCCTGACATGTTACAAGAGGCATGCCAGCTCAACCAGCAACAATTTTAGATATGTTTGTACAATTCCTCATAAGCCACAGGTCTCTTCTGTTTAAACCGTACTGGATTAGAAACCCCTGACCAGCGTCTCCCCGAGGCCGGTCTGTGTTTTACCTCTCTTGCGTCTTTAGCTGGAAAGCAGAGCTCGGCGACATCCCGAACCGAAGTCCTGCTTCGAAATGGCATCGAGTCCGCTTACCAGGTACCCCCCTGCAAAATGAAAGCAGCCGACATCACGCTTGTCATCGTAACCTACATTTTGGAACGGGTCATGCTAGATAAAGTATAAGCTGCTTTTACAGCGTGTTTTTGAGGTATTTCTCGTCAGGTTTCAGACGTACGCTCCTGGAGAAAGCACCGCGGTTCCCCCGCGCTCCCTTCGCACTCCCCTCAGGCCAGCAAAGTCTGCTTCATTAATAACCAAGGTTAAAAGACAATTAAATTTGAGGCAAATAAATACAGTTTCCCAAACGAGGAAAGAGCTGACGGTCTGGAAGAGCAGTGCCTTCTGGTAAGGAGATCCCAAGATCATCGTGGGCTCGGCTGCAATTTCTGTGCGGTTTTTTTTGAAGCCCTGATGCGCGTTTACCTTGGGTGGTTGGGGTTCCTGGCGCAGGGGCGATTTTTGCATGTTTTAAGGGAGAGACCGTGCTCGTCGGGACGGGCAGCGCAGGAGCGAGGCGGGGCTGGAGCCGGGGACGCCAGCCGGCCCGGGCTGCAGCAGAAGGGACGGACCCTGCGGCGCGGGGGGCCGAGGAGGGCTCGCCTCGCGCGAAGCCCCAGCCTCGCCGGCAACGTATGTTACATACATAGCATGTGGCGGGTGGCCTGGGGAACGCCTCCCTCCTTCAGCGTACACAGATGCGTGCAACCCACCAACCTGCTCGTTGTAAATCATCGCTTTCTCGGGGCGTCGATAACTTACGAAGGCTCCTTTCCAGAAGTTGCTTGAAGTGGCATTAAATAAACTCTTTTTTTTTTGGTGGTGGTGGGGGGAAAAAAGGGGGGGGGGGGGGGGGG